>NC_086341.1:5224142-5554142 GCF_032445375.1 Bacillus rossius redtenbacheri | reverse complement strand
CATGCAGGCCAGGATCTTCACGCCCACGCCCCCCGGGGCCCGCAAGGTAGGCTGCTAGTGCTGCCCGTGTACTCCAACCTGCCCAGCGACATGCAGGCCAGGATCTTATCGCCCATGCCCCCCGGGGCCCGCAAGGTAGGCCGCTGGTCTCCAACCAAGCCAAGCGTTCTCCGGTACTTTCATTAACGATGAAGCAATCACTGTGTTGTACGAAGAGATGTGGACTGAAATAATTAGCGGATGCAACATTTGAGAAACAACTATAGTTTGATTGAAAACGAGTCGCGATAGTAACCAACGTCCACTCACCACCATGTTGATTATCAGACTCCTGTGCGCAGGTGCACCAACCTACTTCCTGGCCACTCCAGAGTGACCAACCACAATGCCCTGCAGGGCGGGAAGTTTAAAATGTTCAAAGTCTATACACTACACTAAGCATGCTCAAACTATATACGCAACAAGTCGGAACACACTGATTGAAGTAGTGATAGTTTTCAAAGATTAAATAAATTTTAGTGACCAAAAGTAAAATAAGTTATTCATTTTTGGTAAAAAAATTTATTGCAAAAAAGTATCTACCAACGTGAACATGAACAAATCACTTTATTCTCAGACTTACTCTCAATATGTAACTTTGGGGGAAAAAAAAACATTCCGACTAATAATTGTTTTAATGAACGCGAAAACAGAAACTGTAGAACAAAAATTTTATTTTCTAGTTTGATCCTTAATGGCTATCATAAAATTGAAGAAATAATCATTAGTATTGGTAATTCCGCTTGGTCTATTTTCAGGTTGTGCTGGCGACGAACATAGCTGAAACTTCGCTGACCATCGACAACATCATCTACGTCATCGACCCGGGCTTCTGCAAGCAGAACAACTTCAACTCCCGCACGGGCATGGAGTCGCTCATCGTCGTTCCCATTTCGAAGGTGGGTTGAAATCATGTCTCAGTGGGGGAGCTCTGGGTAGAAGCTGTCTGTCCGGGCACGTGCGAGCAGCATGATCGCAGTGTGTACACAGGCACATGCATAATTAGTAAGGGGCAAGATTGTATGGTGAATTGTGATAAAACTGAAATAACACCGAAACGCAAGTCTATACAACATTCAGCACTGAAATGTAACTAACAGCATGAAATCATTCTGCAATTTGTGTAAACAACGTGTGAATTAAAAATTTAATCTTTTATCATGGCAAATCCATTGAACGTAATTTATCTAGCATAAATTTTTGTACCAAAATGTATGACCTAAATAAAGTGGGGAAAAAATTATATTGTTTAATCTTATATCGCTTACATTAGTAACGTGTTTTTTTTTTTAATGTAAATAACTGCACATGTTTCAAGCGTACAAAAAACTTGCTAATTTATTTTTTTCTTCTTGGTTCTATACATACACGCTTGTTAATAATGATTTTACTGTATTACTGCATCAGGTGTCAAAAGTTGACAGTACATATTATAGGTAGGGACACCTGTATTTCGCGAATACATTTCGTGTCAAGGTATGTCACACAACACTATACCTGGCTTTTCCTTAGAGTGATGGCGAATCGTGTGCGTGCAGCAGTACGGTGACCACATTCCTCTTTGGCCCCGTCAAGTGCGGGGAAAACACCTCTCGCCGACCACAGCCAATGACTACAAGAAAGAAACTACGGTGTTTTTTGCGATGTACTACCTAGACACGAAATGTGTTCGTGAAATACAGGTGTCCCTAATTGTTAGGGATGTGCAAATCCTTCATTTTCAATTCGGTTCAAATCTGATTCGAATCCCTGGCAAAATTTGAGATATGAATCCGGTTCCGATTATTAAGCACAGAATAATAAAAAATATGCTGATTAATTTAAAAATAATGTGTATTCTCTTTTTTCTAATTGTAACTACTGGCAATTATTTATTACACTGAGATTGAAATGTTTATAATTATGTAAACTTAATTAATAATAAACACTTTAAAATATGAAAAGCAAAACATATTTGATTCTCCAACTCAATCGTAATAAACTGCACGCCACAGGAAAATCTCAGTTTTATAAACGTTTCAGCAAACAAAACCATTTTTTCTCCAATAAATAGCCAAGATGTTTTTTTTCTCTTGTGGGTATGTAATTGTATTTAGTTTATAGGTTGCTATACGATGAAATTCGTAATTATAGTTTAAGCTCTTGAAATTCTTTTAATGTCACTGTGTTAATTATTTAATTTACGTATCTTTCGTTATTGATACATCATATTATAAATACTTATGTGATAGTAGCCTAATTTTATTTTGCACTGCTAGTATTTTTGAGCCGTATTAAATTAATTTATAACATTTGTGAGTCTTCGTAATACTGTTCGAATCAAAGTACGTACAACGATTCCGGGTTCGGGTAATTGTGGATTCGAACCGCACCCGAAAGTATCGGGGTACTCGCACATCCCTACCAATTGCGGGGGGGAAACGGGAAATCCGTCCCGGCGCGGTGCAGTTTGTGAGAGCGTGTGTGCGCAGGCGTCTGCGAACCAGAGGGCGGGGCGCGCGGGCCGCGTGGCGGCGGGCAAGTGCTTCCGGCTGTACACGGCGTGGGCGTACCGCCACGAGCTGGAGGACAACATCGTGCCGGAGATCCAGCGCGTCAACCTGGGCAACGTGGTGCTCATGCTGAAGGCCCTGGGCATCAACGACCTGGTCAACTTCGACTTCCTGGACCCTCCGCCCCACGAGTCCCTGGTGCGTGGCCCGACCCCCCTCGTCGGCGACGGTTGGAGACCCGTGAATTTCGCGGGTTCAGTGACCTCCAGGATGGACTCCAACATCCTCTACACACTCGGGCAAATGCCACACCTGTTCATCGGCTGCTGACTTGTGAGTCGTCTCGACTGGGCGGGCCTGTGATTCGACACTTCAACGAGCGAGGGTTTCTCTTAATTGGCCCTCATCCCTCCAGATTAACAAGAGAACCAATGACAGAAGCAGCACTGAGGTGTAATTATTTGAATTTTTAGCATAACACGAAATGAACCCGCGAGATTCACGGGTCTCTGCTAGCGATGGTTGTCCCGGGTGTCGAAACTGGTTACCATCTGCGATCCGGTGATTTTACGTTCAGTTCCGGTATCGAAGCGAGTACCAAACTATTCTTCACGAATCTGGCAGCTGTTGGGGATCAGTGTTTTATGTTAGTGCAGACAAGCCTTACGCTCACACACACACTCTCTCTCTCTCTCTCTGGCTAGTTTATTTTTTAGATTTTTTTCCACTCCGTCTCGCCTGCCCAGCGACACGGACGCGTCTCGCTTGCCGGTGCCAACCGGGCGTGCTGCAAGAACGCACGATAACTGCACCTTAACATATCTTTGCACTACTGCTCAGCTATTTTGATTAAACAAGCTATACTTACTCGTTGAGTTATATTTATTAAAAACCAACATAGGTTAGTTATTTATGCACATATTGAATCACAATATATGTATTTTTAACCCAAAGTGAAAATCTTGTATGAGGGTCGGACTATATATTTTTAAACTAAACATTGGCATTAAATTTGCTACCTGTAGGCGGGTAGATATGGCAATGTATAAGATTCAGCGATTGCAGGAAGCCATCAGTTGCAAGTTCCGACCCCACTTTCAGGATGGGTTCTGCAACTGTTGCCCCCCAGGTGCTGGCGTTGGAGCAGCTGTACGCCCTGGGAGCGCTGAACCACAAGGGGGAGCTCACCAAGCTGGGCCGTCGCATGGCGGAGTTCCCCGTCGACCCCATGATGGGCAAGATGATCCTCGCCTCGGAGAAGTACGTACTTACATGTTGCCCGCCGTCCGGTTCCGCTCCAGAATCAAGCACCTGATTATGATTGACCTTCTGGATGTACACAGGTCGTCTTGGCTCCTAACTTCCGTTTTAAATTTTTTTTTTTCCGGACATACGTCATTGCTGGTGACTGTATGTCATTCATAGATAAACCAAAATAATGGACAGAAAAAAATGAATACGCAAACACACAGAAAACAAGCCAAAATCAGCCTATATCAAATATTAAATTTATGGACAGCACAGAGATTTCTGTGGAAAGAATTAGTCTGAACAATGTTTCTTCATCTGGCTCAGGTACCGGCTACAAAAAAATTACCAGTTGTCAATGCGGAGAATTCATGACGGCCTGACGATATGAGAGTTAATGGTCTGGAGATCAAGACGGTCTCAACTCTGGTACAAAATGTCATCAACTCTTTTCAAGAGTAACAACCTGGTGCTGATAACTATTGGGGATAGGAAAAATTCGCGGGTTCAATTCGCGATAGGCTAAAATACAAATATTTACACCTCAGTGCTGCGTCTGCTATATTGGCTCACAACTCACCTGGATGACTATGGGCCAATTAGAAACGCCCGACCAAAGCTTTATCAAATCACAGGCTGCTACGTTGTGACGTCTCACAATACGGCAGCCAATGGGTGGGTGGCATTTGACCGAGTGTACGTAGAACTATGGAGTTCATCCTGCAGGTCATTGAACCCGCAAATTTTTCCTATCCCTATAAATTAGTAATAAAAATCCATCCAGCCACTGGTAATGATGAATAAGCAATTGAACACTGTTTTGCCACACAGGCAGTACCTTAGCAATCACAGTAGATGATTTTTACTAAAACATCTTCCTCCAGATGTCCAACGTCGGCATATAACCAACCTCTGACATCCTGGTGTTCACAGGAGCACTGTAGAGCACACTGTAGTTCAGGCAATGATGTGGCAACATTGCTTGAACCATGTTTTAATGTTTTCCTAGGGTGAAGGGGGGGGGGGGGGATGGTTATATGTGCAATTTACGTTAAAACTGCGTTGTCACTGTTACTTATTTTGCAGGGAAACTCACAATAATTGAAGTGCTGTTTGAAGTGTATATGCTCTTATTGGAGCTTTCGGTGTATTCGCTTAAATTAGCTTTTTACAAATACATACCCCCTTTGAATTTATTTGTAGTTGTTTTCAGACAAATTGGTAGATGTCGACTTAATTTGGTGGCAATCACAATAATAATAATAATAATAATAATAATAATTTTACCACTGTAAAGCTTATTTTATGATGTCACTATCAGGAAATAAATTTTGCAGAAAATAACGTGTACAATTAACTTGTACCTTTCTCTTAGGAAGAAAATGCTGGGACTGTAGAATAGGTAATGGTGTTGATAAGCAGGAACCTCGTGACAGGGCTCTACTGTATATACATGTTAAGTCCATCAGTTGCCCAGGACGGTGATGCGTCGCAGGTACAAGTGCTCCGAGGAGATCCTCACGATTGCGGCCATGCTGTCGGTGAACAGCGCCATCTTCTACCGCCCGAAGGACAAGATCATCCACGCCGACACGGCGCGCAAGAACTTCTTCGTGCCGGGCGGGGACCACCTGACGCTGCTGAGCCTCTACGGCCAGTGGGCGGACACGGACTTCTCTACGCAGTGGTGCTACGAGAACTTCGTGCAGCACCGGTCGCTGCGGCGCGCGCGCGACGTTCGCGAGCAGCTGGCGGGGCTCATGCAGCGCGTCGAGATCGAGCTGGTGTCGAACCCCTCTGAGAGCGTCAACATCCGCAAGGTGCGCTGTTGTTCCCGCCGCCCCTCTCCCGCGGCGACTCGTTCAAATGAAATATGATGTCTCATTACACAGGTACAGGTGTATACTTTGGATGACGTCACACCAAGTGGATCCTCCAAATTTCCGATTAAAAATGGAAAAGGTTAAAAGGAAGGGAAGGTACACTGAGGGAGTGGGAAGCCCTCTCAGTTCCCCCTCCCATTCTTCCTTATCCTTTTTACCGCAACTTACACTAGATAGAACCTTTGAATATATATTAGACACCTGCGAGTACTCGAAATTCGAGTTTCGAGTCGAGTTTTTTAGTAATACTCGAACTCGAGCTCGTGGCTTTTCAACAACTCGAAATTCGAGCGAGCTTTTCTTGCACTGTACCTATAGAAAAAAAACTCTCATTATATCGGAATAAAAGTCTTACAACACTATTATCCTTTACTTTATAATGTAACATGATCGACCGTATACATGAACACATCATTTTTACGTACCCGGGATTTACGAATTTCCGTGATTAATTTTTTTTACTTCTATAATTTTCCGCATAGCATTAATGTATCACTTTCCTCCTTTATGCGGAAGTATTTCCCGCCTTATGCGGACACATTTCCCGCATTTTACTGTAAAAAGCATTTAAATTGTCCGGGGTCTCATCATTTACACCATTAAATGTGTGATATAAAGTCCCGTTTAACATTTTTATGAAAATTCCTGCCAGTAATGGCGCACGTAAATATAAATATGAAGAAAATACAAATGAACAACAACTTACGAAGAAATATGGATGATGTACCATAACTACAGTACAATTCCAATAGTTATCTTAAGATAATTACCATAAAAAGAACTAAAGATTCTTTGTAGATACCATAACAACTGCAGAAGCATGATAGTTACCACATTTGCACTATAGTTGCCGTAATAACCGAGATGTGTATTTACCGTGATGGTAATGTATTTATTTAGGACATATTAAAATTAAAGAACATTATTGAAAAGAAAAAGGATGTTAAATCTTGATATGTACGGTTGGCACATGTTGCTAAGAAATAATGTGATCTGAAAGAATGGTAGTACTACTACGAAAAGTGAAAAGGGTACTCGTGGATTTTTAGGTTATGGCAGTCTCTTTCGTTTTTCAGTAATATCGGTCGAAAATTAACAAGAGTATTGGAAGTTGGCAGAAATGCCGATTCAACTAAATATTGGCAAAATCGGCTTCTTCAGTACAGCTCTACATTTGATGACATGAGTAAACATATTTCAGACTACAGGACATTGAAAAAGACTTTCATTTCCATGTAGGTTTATTGTGCGTAAGTTTTTTTTGCAAGTGTAAATTGAATTAAGTAAAATGCTTCTATTTTTATTACTTTAAATTGATTAAACTTAATGACAAGTTACAGATATTTGACACTAATTTTGAGGTTAAACAATTTGGTAAATATGTAGAGTAACGGTATATGCGAAAAAAAAATGCTAAAAATCTGAAAATACTTTTATTCTATGCTCTTTCACTTCCTCTTTTCAAATCAACCGGCGGAGATAAGAAATTCCAAATACTTTAGGAATATCGAATTTTTTAATTTAGTAGGCTAACAATGATAATGGTTTCTTTTTTTATTTCCATATTTTTCTCAAAAGTTCTCACATTTTATTACTCCATCACAGTTAATTTATGTGCAATAAACTTAAAAAAAAAACTCGAACTCGACTCGATACTCGCGAGTATTTTAGCAAACTCGCTCGAGCTCGACTCGAAGTGAAAATCTTCTGCTCGCAGACGCCTAATATATATATATATATATATATATATATATTGTATAGAAGTCGCGAGCGGATGGGATTTACTCTACCGTTTTTTCCAGGAGCGTATGATGAGCAGCTTGGGAACTTCACCGCCGTAACGCCCTGTATCGTCTTAGGTTGTTATTTGCACATTAGAGCGCAGCACTGTCGCCCGCTGTCATTCCCCCGCACACCCCCCACCCCGACATTCACTGCAGCTCAAGGTCGTTCAGCGGGAGTTTGTGCATCACAAGAGGACAACGCGTGTTTGAGGGAGGGTGGGGAAGGGGTGTTTGAAGAGTTCGACACTTGTCCGCTAGGGACCACCGCAAGTCGATGCCCTAGAGATGGTGGCGATTGCGGCGGTGAATTAACCAACTACCTCAAACCGTATTAGAAATTTTAACCTGGGCTGGCAACTTCTATACAGTATATATATATTCAAAGTTCAAACACACGTAGTCTCTGCTTCTCACGAACCTCTCAGCTTGAACTAAAGATGATCATAGTGTCAAGGTTGTGTGGATATTCGCTGTTCTTTAAAGAAATTACGATAATCCCGCTTATTCGGATCTCGCTCATCCGAACATCGGTTAATCCATACGGGATTTCAAATTTACTGGTTTATTTTTGCGCTTACAAGCAATAAATTTTAATCACAAAGATGTTTTGTTAATCAATCAATTAGTAGGTAAAAAATTGACATCCAAGCATACAGTTGTATTAAAACTGCTGTAGGATACTTTGTATTTTTGAAGGAAAAAAAACTCAATGATTTTTATAGTTTTCCCCATCTAAACCTTGTATTACGTGCATTATTAGGCAAATTGCATTTAATCCGGACTTTCGGTGGTACGGATAGGGTCTGGTCCTATCTAGTTTGTATTAGCAGGACTATGTGTACTGTAAAACTAAATGAAAGGCAGTTATCAGGAAACTGAAACAAAACTAGGATTGTATGGGTTTGCGTGTGCTTGAAGGCCATCACAGCAGGGTACTTCTACCACGTGGCCCGACTGTCCAAGGACGGCCACTACCGCACGGTGAAGCACCAGCAGTCCGTCATGATCCACCCCAACAGCTGCCTGTTCGAGGACCTGCCCCGCTGGGTGCTGTACCACGAGCTCGTCTTCACCACCAAGGAGTTCATGCGACAGGTGCGCCAACTCATTCACCGTTCTGTTTCACCCTCTGCGTGCATGAGCGACTTTTACCAAGAGGTCCACAATTTTAGACAGTTTTTTTTTTTATGCTACAGTTGCAACTAAAATATCATTTGTTAGGAATTTTGAATTCAGGTCCATTATAAGAAACATTCTGTGCATATCGAGAATAAGTAGGTACTTCCAATAAAAATGTTGCCTTTGAAGAACAAGGATTTACGTTTTGTATGTGCAGCTTCACGTGAATGATAATCTTCGAGCCTTCCATCCATGAATAATTTAATAGTTTCCATTCTGATTTATTGGTATGACTCATAAATATTGCCAAAATAAGTGCAATTTAAACTTGATGTGCAATGCGACATTCTAGCTGCACCTTCTCTGCAAAAAAATGACTCACTTTTAGATGACCTCTGCAAATCTGAAATTCAGTGGCGTTACAGATTCAAATTTTGGGAAGATGGATAACATAAGGGTTAGTGGTGCACCGATGCGGATACCGATGAATCGTAATCGACGATTATGGGTACTTTCCGATTAATCGTAATCGCCGATTATCTTAACGATATCTTTGCCGATTATCTACGTCCCGGCGTAAATATTTTGTTACCCATTTTTGGACGAAATACGGTAATATTCGTATATATTAGAAAATTCATCTAACTCCGTCATATCACGATTACAGATATTTGGTTAAGTTTAATAAATCTCATTGCCTCGAACAATAAAAAATACATTTTTCCTACACGTTTATTTACGTTTCGTCTTTTCTTCTGTCTTTTGTTTAGTGGCCTTGTATATTACCTATAGCCAGAGACGTAAAATAGATGGCACGCAATCAAAATACCACAATAAGTTGCAGTGGATTCTATGACAATCGATCTTTTCAAGTCGTAGTAGCGTTTCAAAATCGTGGTCCCGATACCTTCTAGAGTTTATCACTGCGTTTTACCAGCTCGTTATGGGTGTCTTTGGTAACATTATCCGTTGTTGTGTTATTTGTATGTGACGTGACGTGAAAAGTGAAAAAGTATTTATAATTTTATATATTCAGTCAACATAAATAAAATCTCACGTGCTAGAATTGGTTTTGGGTCATTTTTATATAATTATAGTGAGATGGCGAAAAAAATGGGAGAAAAAAGTGAAGTGTGGAAACATTTTTCTATAAACTCAAGTGAAAATAATAAAGAAACATGTTTACATTGTTAAACGGTAATTTCTCGATGCAACCTTATGTGATAGTCGATAATAATGCTAGTTTTCTGCAACAAAAACTTATCCATTGTAAATTACAATTATTAGACTGTAGTTCAAGTTGTTTAGAATAACAAATATAAATAGAAGTTAATATAATTTACACTTTGCAATGACTTAATAGTGTATTTTATATATTTTTATACTGATATTATAACTGTATTCTCAATTTTACCTAATCTTATTAAATTCACATGGGAATAAAAATTTTTGTGTGCATTATTACACTTAAAAAAATGTGTTAATTATAATCGGTAACTGAATCGGTATCTGCCGATTATTGCTCTCATAATCGGTAATCGAATCGGTAATCGGTAAAGTCATATCGGTGCACCACTAATAAGGGTCTTAAATGGTGTAAAATATTTAACTTCCAGTAAAAGAGAGAGTCCATGATTATAAAGAAAAAAAATAGCCCACTAGAAAATGAAAAACTACTTCAGAAATTTCTGACGTCTTGAAAATTCATTACCAAAACTATGGTTTTATCTGATTTTTAAAACTAAATATCAAACAAATTTTATGCTCAGTAGAGTAGGTCTAAAATAAAAGTAAAATAATGCATTTTTACAAAAATAAATTGATTTGACGTCACAGTTGGATGCGGACTGGGATAGATGGTATTCATACCTCCAGATTTTTTATTTTTTATTATGGGTTGGGTTATAAATATGAGGGGGGGGGGGGGGGGGAATTGCTCCCATCACCCTTCCCATAGATCCACCATTGCAGAAAATCATGTTTTGAGCATAAAGTTTGGCGAATTATGTGCATATGACACACATATTGTTATTCATAAGATTGTTTTTGTATAAAAATTAATGTAAAGAAAGAGTTACGTCCCCTTCTGAAATGAAAAGTGGCTGGCTGAATGCGACTGTGGGCGGAGCGTGTACATTTCCACACATTTGAGTCCTTCCCAATGATTTATTTTGTTACAAATCAGTGGAATTTATTTCTATTAAAGTATGTAAGACTTATTTTGTTATAAATGGGTTCTTTTGATGCTTTTTGATCTTTTTCTACTTCATTTTACTTATTGAAGTGCATTCTGGTCAAAATCATTTCATTTACAATGTATCGAGTGAATTTTGTTTGATGTATTAGTTTTCCGACTCGGTTGGTTGTGATTGGCCAGGTGACGGAGATCGAGAGCAAGTGGCTGCTGGAGGTGGCCCCGCACTACTACAAGCCCCGGGAGCTGGAGGACGCCACCAACAAGAAGATGCCCAAGCAGGTGGGCAAGTCCCGGGCCGAGCTGGGCGCCTACTGAGGCCTGCCCCCCTCCCTCCCTCCCTCGCTCGCGAGCGTCGCGGCTCAGCTGCGAACCTTCGATGCTCTCTCTCTGCGGTCCGAAGATCTGGGCCGTCCCGTGCAAAAGCTCCGGGGTCCTGGAGTTGAAATGATTATGCATACTCTTCCACCGTAACCCAACTTTCTTTAATTGTGCGATTACTGTTTTTGTAACATTTTTATTTTGCAAGTGTGATTACTTGAATTCATTGTCATTCTCAGACATTTAGTACAAAAATTTTAAATACCATATATACTCGTGTATAGCGCGCCCTTTTTTCCCCTCAAGTAAAGGGAAAAAATAAGGATGCGCGCTATACACGGAAAAAAAAAGTTTGATGGGGGGGCGGGGAGGAGTGGAAGTCGTTAACTGCCGGGTGATGGGTGACGTTTCTGGCCAGCCCCCACACACACGCACAAGCAACAAGGCCTCTGTTTCACACACACACACACACACACACACACACACACACATGTGCGCAAGCTCGCACATCATGGTCTCTTGTTTATTTTTAGACCTCCCCCCCTTTACAGAAAGCCAGCTCAGAAGCTAGTAAAAAGAGAGAATGTTGTCACCAGTTCCCCCCCCCCCCCCCCCCCCCCCCGGCCACCTTCTTCACTTCCTCCATTCCTCGTCCCAGCAGCGACCAGTGAGTCATCTAGTTCTCCGCGCCAGCTTAGCAACGTAGCGCGGCACGCCTTCCTCCCTCCCTTCCTCCCTTCCACGTACCAGTTGTGACAATATAGCGCTTCATTATCTTCCGTTTACACAGCAGAGTTTATGTATTTTCCTGACGCATCACCACACATCAATTTAAATAATCAGGTACCACAAAATGTTAGTAAAATTTATTTATGGGAAAAAAAAATTTCAATTTTTTTTTTTCCTTTGGAATTAGTTGCAAAAATCGTGGTGCGCGCTATACACGAGTAAATACGGTAATTTTGTTTTCAAAAAGTTTGCATTTATACATTTACCAGGCATGTATATTAAATTCCATGCCTTAATGTTCACATATTGTTTTGGCCAGACAATTTTTGTATCTTAGTCTGTGGGATTTCTTTTTATCAAAACCAAATTCAAACACTGTGTAATCTCCCAGTTTTGGTTTACATTTTGAATGTAACCTCGGAACAAATGTATTTTTTGTCAAAAAAAAAAACATAAAAATATAAATGACCGATTTAAAGATGATTTTGTAAATAGTTATTTACTATGTAAAAATATTTTTTTTTATAAATAAATTTTTATAGATTTAATGTTTTAAAAAATTTCACACTGATACCATTTAACATTACAAAATCATGTTCAGTCCAGCCGGAAGATGAAACATGGTCGCAGCCAGTATACAGAATTGTGGTTGTTTAGGACAGGGTTGGTCAACCTTATAAATACTGTATGTACATAGTGAATAGTTTTTCCCAGGCAACAACTTTCTTTTTACTGTCACGAGAGAACTGCTAACCATTGTGACTAGGATTCGCTTCTAAGAAATTCACAGGAAAAGGGAAAATCACAGGCAAATGACAAATACAGTCATTACTGGATGTATATAATATATTTACAACAGTAGTTCTAGGAACAGGTGAGTTGGTGCGAAACTGCAGACGACAGCAAGTCAATCATGCCAGCTGCAAACACGTGAGACTCGCACCTCACTCTGCATTCAGTACCCGGCCCTTTGCAGCTCCTTCAGTTGGCTCGTCAGCTTCTCTTCTTTCGTTTTTCGCAGTTGGCTAAGCTGAAAGATGCAATCGTGATGTAAGTCCATGAACTGTAAATTTTTGGCTACATGAATAACAGACAATGCAAGGTTTCCCAATACTCTTACCCTAGAAAATATCCAACCAAACAGGATACGGGATGTTGTATGGCTTTCATTTTAGTGTGGTGAGAATCAAAATAACTAACGTATTAAAAAAAAATTTAAACAAAAAAACAACCAAAGAGTGTGAATGAGAAGCCATCAGTATATTCCTACTAATCAGTCCACCTTCCTTGCACGCATGCGGCAGTTCCGATTGTTCCGTTCAAACTGTCAGTTCGAGCTGATTGTGTATGGAGGCCCTTAGCAATGCCACCAGCACGGCATGATGGGGCCCTAACCTGCCTGCTGATTGTTTTTGACTTGATAACGTCTTATAAATCGATGAACGCCGGCTGCACGCACGAAAAATTGTCACATTCCGCCTGAGCCGAGCGTGCAAGAACCGGCCAACCACCGCGCGAGAAAATCTTCTATAATATCAAACAGGTTAAGGCAGGTTTTTTTTAACTAATTGTTCTTGATTATATTTAAACAAATTATTTAACTTAAATTTGCAAAAAAAAAAACTGTAAATAATATTTGAAAATTAAAAAGTATGCAATCTTTCATCAATGTTTTCTTATGATGTTATCACGTAAAATTATCGTCCGTGAACCAACTTTACAGACAAACCCCCCCCCCCCCCCTTTTTTTTTTCTTTTCCCAACCCTGGTTTGTACGCACCATTTTCTTCTCTATGTAGACGTTGACGAACTCGTCGACGTCGATGTTCGACGCGAGGAACCGCTCTGCCAGCCTGTCCGTCTCCTCATCGCACTCTGCCGCAGCGAGACGCAACAAGTCCTGGCGTCACAGACGACACGAACAATCTTGTAGTTTTTTTTTTTATCAGTTGGATAGCAACAAAACCTGTGTTAAAGGGTGAACTCGACTGCTGTACGTCCCAAGCCTGGGAAGACAAAGCGCGGAGTTCCGCAAGGCTCATCCTTAAGACGTCTGCTATTTCTCAGTCATTGCATAAAACGACATGCCATACAGTTTAAATTCATGTACCATTTCCCTTCTTATTTGCAAATGATACCAAGGTGATAATATACCTGGAAAGTCAGCAGAGGACATGAGATTGTCAGCACTAAGATTAGAGAGTTAAATTCATGGTTTGCAGCAAAAATTACATTTTTTAACCCTGAAAAAAAAAAAACACATTTCATGCAGTTTCTCATACAAAATGGAATGACTTCAGAGATAAATACTATCAATAAGGGTGATGAAATTAAAAGTATTCTCGGACACCATAATTCCTTGGGCTTTATTTAAATTATAATTATAAAATATAAATGTGAAAAATCATGTTAATCAACACACCACGAAACACAATGAAAATTTATAATTATAAAAACACAGCTACAGGCTTTTATAAATAAACATGATTAAATACCAAAATTAATTACCAGAACATTACTAATGATAGAATGTAATTACAAAACTAGATCAGTGTGACTTTGAACTTACTAGAACCTGATGATCCCTTCTGAATGACAAAAAATATATATTTATTCTTTTAACAAATACTAGTAAAAAAAATGGAGAGGGCAGGGTCTTGCAACGTTACGAAGGAGATGGCAGGTACAAGACTGACAACTCAAAGAATGAAAGAAAAAAAAAAAACACTCACCCTAATATTTTCTGGTGCATATTTCTCAGATATTCTTTGGTAATCCTGACTCAATGAATCGTAAGAGTTCTTCAGAGCACGCAAGGTCTCCATCTTGTCAGCGATGCTTTCCCTCAGCCTCTCCAGCTCCGGCCGTCGAGCAAGATTCCCTTCTGGAAGCAGAACAAGTTTCTGACTAACCATCACGAATGTTTCTTTACACCCCTTCTCTGAAATATCTTTAAAAAAATACTCATACATATTGTTAAAAGTACCTTTTTTTTTTTTTTGTTAAATTCTCTGTAGTTTTCATTTTTGGGAGTTTCATCGAAAATTGTCCAATAGGTAAGGACAAGATTATATGGTGAATTGCAATAATATCAAAATAACACCGACAAGCTAGTCAAAAAGAGCACAACACCAAAATGCAAGTTAGATCATGGAATTAACGTCACATTTAACGAAAACATAATTCCAATCATAAAAAAAAAAAAAATCTTTTAATTTTTGAAATTAAAGGAATGTCATTTCTGGGCAAAAAAAAATTGTACTAAAGTGGATGGATCAGAAAAATTAATTTAATATGATGTATATTGTACATCTCTAATTAAATCACTTTAAAAAAATAAATTTTCACAAACATATCTTTGTTGTTCTGAATATCTGTTTTTAAGACCAAATTATTACAGATTTTTTTAATCATATAAATACCACAGCATATTAATTTTGCTACTATTTTGGTGGTGTAATTATTACAAAACAGCTTTTATGAAAACAATAACACCAAACTCTTTATGTTTTAAAAATGAAATTGGATTACAAATAAAACCATAAAGTCTTGTCTATACCAATAGGAGTTTTCAATCCAAAAATTACAACAACCCCATACACATGTTTTGCTCTAACAAAAGTTCAGTTCAGAACGGCATTGTATAGTCGCAATATGATAACTTTGGATTCACCTCTAAAACGATGCGTTAACAAAAAAAAAAAAATTGGTGCATCCATAATGAAATGGTAGAACAGAGCAACTGGTATATTTATTTTCATATTTGGACACACGTGCCTCTGGAATACCACAAGGGCGCACACTTTGAGAACAATTGGTAGAGACCTGAAAAATTTGCGGGTTCATTTCGTGTTATGCTAAAATTCAAATAATTATACCTTAGTGCTGCTTCTGTCATTGGTCCGCTGTTAATCTGGAGGACAGAGGGCCAATTAGAGACCCCTCGCTCGTAGAAGCGTCGAATCGCAGACCACCCGGTCGAGACGACTCACAAGTCGGCAGCCAGTGAACAGTTGGCATTTGCCAGAGTGTGTAGAGGATATCGGAGTCTATCCTGGAGGTAGTTGAACCCGCGAATTTTTCCGGTCTCTAACAATTGGCTTTAACTTAATGAGTGTGGAGGATAAATGCGTGGTTTTACATGATAGAGGCACTCAGGAAGGTAGTGGTGATGGAAGGCAGTATAGAAGTATACCGACTGGGTGCTCGTGAACTTTGAGCTACGTCGCGGAGGGCAGGGAGAAGCGAAACACACGGGTGCAATGCGTGGGGGGGGAGAGGAGCACGGCTGACTCACTGGCGAGCTCCTCCGTGCCGGCCATCGTGCTCGCGACCTGGGCGTCGAGCGCGCTCGTCTGCGGCAGGCCGCGCAGGAAGGCCTCCCGGCGGTCCGCGCTGGCGTCCAGCGCCCTCAGCTCCTCCGTGCCCAGGTCCAGCAGCTCCGGGAAGAGGGCGGGTCCCCGGGGACCGGCCCCGCCGCCCGGGCCCCAGGGCGGCGCCGGCGCGGGTGAGCTCTGGTCGCTCGTCGCTCTGTCCGACCCTGTCGGAGTCCCACAACAGCTTACCTGCACTCCCGTTACACTACCTACATCACGTTCACGTTCCAAACCCAGCAATTTCATTTCTTCCAAGCATGTTTTCTTAATACAAATTATACTCTTCACGATCCTTAAGATTCTAAAATTTGAATCCAACTAGATTCGAATTTTATAAATATTATTTCTGTAAAGTTAATATAAAAAAAAAACTTTTTTTTCTTTCCAACCTTTATTACAATATGTTTTTCATTTGAGACTTTAAAATTCCTGACTTTCCCAGACCCATTCCTAACCTTCCCAAACATAAACATACTGTAAAAGCATTTTTTAAAAATTTACATTAAGGTAAAGTATTTAAAAAAAAAACTCTCTCTTACCACACAAAGGGAAATCAATAAACAGTATTGTCCGGACACAATTATTGATCTCAAGACAGATACGTGGAAAATGTTTCTACTGCATGCACAGTAAATGAGCCAGTGATGCTGAAGGATACAAATACAAACAGTACCCCATAGCTAGAGACAAGAATTTTAGGTGTTATTTTTAGTCCAATTTCATTTTTAAAACAGAGTATTTTAATGTTATTGTTTTTATAAAAGCTGTTTTGTAATACTTACTCCACCAAAATAGTAGCAAAATTAATATACTGCATTTTTACAATAATGTATACAGATATTACGAACAAAAAATAATAATTGAGATTTTATTTTTAAAACTAATTTAATTGGAGATGTACAATACAACCAATTAAAATATTTTTTTCTGATACATGCACTTTAGTACAATTTTTCGCCTGGAAATGATATTCCTTGAATTTCACTTATTTTATTATTTGAATTAAGTTTTCATTAAATGCTACTCAATTCCATGATATAATTTGCATTTTGGTGTTAATGCTGTTTTACGACATGCTTTTTAAGGGTGTTATTTCGGTTTTCGTCGCAACTCGCCACACAATCTTGTCCCCGAGATGGGACGAGCGGACAGAGCGCACTCACCCCGGTGGTTGACGCCGGCGGCCGCTTCGCTCGAGAGCGAGGGCGGGTTGCGGCTGAACTCGCCGATGATGGCCTGAACGACCCGGCCCAGGTCCGAGTGCACCGTGAACTGGAACACATCTCCGCTGCACTGCCCCGTGCTCACGAGCTGGCTAGCAAACATGCTGTACAACATTTCCTGTTATAAAATATTATTGGATGAACTACTGCCAATGGTGCGATTCGAATGGTAAAGTAACAACTTGCCCGAGACTCCCTAACACTGGTTCCTCTTTTTTTCTGTAATTTACAGATTTCGGATCCTTAAGAGCCGAGTTGTGTGTTTTTTTTTTTTTTTTTTTTAAATTTATTAACCTGTTCGGGAAATTCGGAACACATGGTCCTCGTTTGACATTAATCTACGGATGTCAGCTGTCATCTACGGAGAGAGAATGGAAAAAAAAATATTTTACAACAGGTATTTTACCCTACCACTGATATTAGTCACCAATCAAAATCGAAAATTCCAATTAAAAATTGTGACTCGTACTTCACTATCGCAACAGGCAAGTAACAATTATTTCATCGCACTGAAGTCAAGTGCAGGGTTGCAGAGCGGATGTACTTACAAGCAAAATGGTGCATGAGGGAAGGAAAACTTTTTTGTAACACTTGGATACTGCTAGGTAAGAGAGGGAAGAAAAGATGTGCACCGGAACCGGTACAAATCAATTCCGTTGTCTTTGTATATCTGCGTCACAATCACTTAACATCCAAATGCATTTTCTAAAAAAATATGTGCTTCTTATCTCTGCATCTCATCTCTGAAATAATGTAATATTTGTAATTCAGATTATCTGAAAAAATTTTTATCACTATTTGTTTTACTTCAAAGTTATATGTATGTGTATTTAAAACTGTGTACATGTAAAACTGTATGTATATGTATAACTGTAAATATGTAAATGACATGTTCCATAGCCTTGTGGTTTCTACCAAAAGAAAGCTCAATGGAATACAAATAAATAAATAAATAAATAACATGCCAACTTGTGAAAACTAAAGATCCGTCAGCTGCGACACTGGAACTGGACTCAGGGGCGTGTCTCCGGTCTCGCCCACTCACGTTCAGCAGTCCGGGAGCCGACGTGATCTCCCCCTGGTCGCTGACCCAGGGGTGCACCACGGGCGGCGTGATCTTGAGGACGGGCTTCTCCAGGGGGAAGTCCGGGCCCAGGGTCACCAGGACGGCCATGGGAGCCCCAGCCGCCGTGAACTCCACCTGGTACTCTGCGTCTTCCTGCAGCTCCGTCACACTGTCACCAGGTTGTTCGTTTGGTATCGCTACAGGCACTCAACTAGGATGGATAGTTTCTTACTAATGTTATTTATTCATTTATTTTCTTAGCACCCAATAGACTCAGTTGATGAGCAGTGGCTCTCTGAATATAGCGCTTCTCAACATGGTTACAAAATTTATGAAATACATGTAGGTTATGATTACATACACTATTTATAATATATGTACAATATATACATTAGCTGGCATTACTTAAAGTTATATTACAAATTTCTAATAATGGATATTATGTTAAACAATTAAAATAAGTATTAATGAGCAGAGTTTGTTGAACATTAGATCAATTAGATCAATCTGTCTATTTATAGTCCTATTCACATTAATCACCGTAGTTCACATCATAGTTAAAATTCACTCACTTGCATTATTTTATACACTATGAACTAACTATACAAACAAAATTAACATAAAATTCTGAAAATGATTTTTTTGAGCTCCTATTAAGTAAGATGATTCTGTACAACAGCATTTAAACAGTTAAAGTAGTTTACCAAATTTAACAGTTGGTTCGGTACGATAAGCTGTTATTAAATTTCAGTAAAATTCTATGAATGGTTGGTAAACATTGGTTGGCTACATTTAAAACACTGTTAAATTGTGTGAATGATTGGTTGGGTTGATTTAACATTTGATATAATGTAAAATAGTCTAAAATGTAGGTTAGCTACATTAAAAAATACTGTGAATTCGTGTGAATGCATGGTTAGATCAGTGAAAATTATAATGAGTATCCCCAAAAATCTTGTCAAAGCTATAACTATAGACATAGTGCTGATTAAGTAAAAACTACTTAAACAAGCTTTGAGTTTATTAACAGACAGCCAACATAGGCATATTAGTAGATTTTGAATTTTATGACTTATTGATATTGCAGTGAAATCCATACCTGTTACTTTTTCACCGATATCAAAATTGCACGGGTATACCTGCGACCAGTTTCTACACGTATCAGTGAAATTCAGTGAAATTGATTACCTACAGTAATACGACCACTAGCTTTTAGTGTCCACATAATCGTTGAATTAAGTTTCTGACGTTTTCAGTCTTAGTACAATCATTTTTTTATGTATATATTTTGAAGTAAAACTGTATGTGGAGTATACGAATTGCATACTTGTAATAATTACAGTAAAAAAAAAAATCACCGTTCACCGAATGAAAGCCTAGCAGAATATCACGGAAGATAATGAATTCTCATAAATGTTTTAAAATTAATATGTGTTCGCTATATTATTGAACTGAAAGGACAGGGATATAAATATGGAATCAATATTATTAAAAAAAAATTAAAATAATAATTATGTAGTATTTTTCAATTTTAACTCGAAATAAACTCAAAACAAAATGAAAGGTTTCTGTGAAAAACATTGCATGTATTTAATTTCATCATTCACCAAGAGGCAGTGATTTCACTTATCCCCTTTATTTCACCATTTTTCGGTGCGAGGAAGCAGTTTACGATTACGAGCATTACTAGAGAGAGATTTCACCGTTCACCGTTTAATTTCACAGGAACCAAAATTTCACTGGAACCGATTTCACTGATACTCAAAAGTAACAGGTAAGCCCACCACTACTTAACCACAAACTAATAAGTGGTAACTTAAAAAAATTGAGAAACAAAATTGTAAAAGAAAACAGTTCAGTGTAAAACTACATACTTGTCATTAAAAATTTTTAATGTATCGATCTGACGTTTCCGGTTAGCAGCAACATTTTCCGTGTCGGATCTAAAAATTCGGGGGAACATTTAGAACCCTAAAATGTTTCTCTCTGTAGGAACAAATTACATAATTTTTTAAGAACATAAACAGAAACTTGTTCGATTTCATACACACTTCGCAAGCAAAACCCTGAGAACTATTAAAAACTAAAATAATTTGTTTTGTATTTTCACTTTAACTCAGCTGTGCC
This sequence comes from Bacillus rossius redtenbacheri, assembly GCF_032445375.1. NCBI lineage: Eukaryota > Metazoa > Arthropoda > Insecta > Phasmatodea > Bacillidae > Bacillus > Bacillus rossius. The sequence continues at coordinate 5,533,541 of NC_086341.1, read as the reverse complement.
CAATTAAGAAAACATAAACATATGCCCAAATCAAAGAACAAAACTTTCCACTATTTTCAAAGAGCACTGACGAGTACAGAATGACCGACATTGAAATTTGTCTGTTTAGTATCGTTTGATGTAGATAGTTTTAAAACATTTTTAAACAATGTCTTCTTTTTTTAACAAATTTTTCGGATTTTGTAATATCATTTTTTCCCCCTAATTTTACTCTCCGAATTCTGCCTGTGATCTGTATGCTGTATGGTTCTTCGGAATAGGAGAGCTTTTTGTTTTTGTCTGGTAGTCCTGAGCAGTTGGTGATACTGAATAATTTCTTTCTTTATTTGAGCGGGAAAATGAGTGATTTGGGGTAAGGTACTTGAAACTTTGTTATATATTAATTTTATTTGACATTAAAATATTAAAACAGTTTTAAGATGTGCTAATACGATTTAGAGATCACAGATGTACATATCGTTCTTATTTTTTATTCATGCAATACCAAACAAGGTCTGTCCTTTCCCTTCTCTCCGGAATACAGTCGTGGTTATGCACCTCTCGTTGCGGTTCTCAGAGCTGTAGCTAAATGTGTGCAGGTAGAGACGTGAATGGGACAATTTTCCTTTCGAAAATCTTTGCCAAAATTTGTCTGGAAATTTTCCATTTTTGTTCTTATACAAACATATTTCCATTATTAAAGATATGTTTATGTATAGAGTTTCAAACTTTTTATATCACTTTTAAAATTTTACGTTATCAAAAAAAGTAGGTAGACTATATAGGTATCCATCGTGTTGCAGGTGTTAGCCGGAAAGTGCTGAACTTGTGGCACAGCTTACAGTTGCAACAATTCTAGATAATTATTCATATTCACTGCCCGCTCTTGAAAAAAGAAGGGTTCAGTAACCTGCTCATGTATAGATCCACACTCAAATTTTACTTTTGGACTGTCACGTATCTGCTCCCTAACCACACATGGGTTTTCAATGTCCCATGTGCATTCATCATGCCTGTGGACTTTACTTATTCAATTAAATGTTGTCTCGCCTGTGATTGTTTTTTTTTTTCTTTTTCAAAAACTCTCCATCAAAGTTAATTGTAACAAATTGTTAACGAGTGATGTGATCACCATGAAAATAGGTAAAACTCTATGTACTCTAGATGGTGGAATTGCCAGTTCTTGCAAATCTCTGGGTGTAGATTTTGTAAATGTCTTACGGAGTCTTTTGACACATTCGTCGCTAACAACCTGTCAGCTAATTTTGTGATCATGGATGCTACTGGTTTTTTCAGGAAGTGTCGTTGCCAGTCCCTTAGAACAAAGTCACCAGGAGGTTGCTTACTGAACGATTTGCGGTAATTTTGCTGAGTCTCCTGCGACTGATTTTGTTTCGAAAAGTTGCTCTACGTAATATGCAAACTCTTGAATAGTCACAATTTCACGAACCATTAATTTAAAAAAAAAAAATGAAAGATGCAACTTCTGCTATCTTTTGGTGCAAAAAATTTTTTTTAAATCTTTCTTAGTTTTACTTTGATATGTTTCAAACAGCATGTAGTTGTCTCCCTAGCGGTACGTTCCCCTTAGAGCAAACGCACGTGTCTCTGTGCAGGCGAGAGGGAGCGGAGTCGACCGGCGAGCTGGCGGAGGGCCTCCTGGCCTCCATAATGCTGGCGACGGACGAGCTACGCATCGCGGACGTGGGGGCCGCCTCCGCCCCCAAGGACGTCACCTTGAAGCAGAGACTGCTCTGCCTCCAAGAACTGGCCAGAGAGGCGGCCGAATTGGAGTTAGGTGTGTGTGTGTGTGTGTAGTTTGGTGGAATTCTGTTAAAAGCTACTTCACACCAAGCTTGCATCATTTTGCTACAAAGTCGTTACGTTTAAAAGTGTCCACCGATTTTGAGGTTACCGCCCTTCTAGCGCAGTGTCGCTGCGGATAGATGTGTAGTCTTCTCGTCGTGTATGGTTTATTTATTTATTTATTTGTGTTCCATTGAGCCTTCTTTTGGTAAAGAAACCATAAGGCTATGGAACATGTCATTTACATATTTACAGTACATACAGTTTTACATACACAGTTTTAAATACACATACATATTAGTTTTACATTCATATACCTTTGAAGTAAAATAAATATTGATAAAAAATTTTTCATATAATCTGAATTACAAATATTACATTAATTCTTTTATACATACCCAGACATGATATGTCAAGCAATTTATTATATTTATTAAGTAAGAAGAAAGAAAAAAAAATGAAGCAGGATTTAGGGTATAAGGATATTAAATTTGAGCGGTAACCATAGCATCTGCCCCTCTCCATTTAATATGGCTCAGCGTTTTCGCTCGCTCTTGTGTGCAGTTGGAGGTTGTTTTGCGAGGCTGGGTCGTCGCTTGTTCCTCGCAGGCGTGGAGCGAGGTGTGTGGTGGGGAGAGAAGAGAGGTGTTGTGTCGTGTTTGCGCAGACGTGCTGAGCAGCGAGGAGGGAGCCACGGAGGCTCTGTACGCGGCGCTGGAGAAGGATGTGGAGACGCTGCAGAAGATGAAGCTGCAGAAGGAGCGGGCGTTGCAAGAGGACAGGCTGCAGTTGGAGAGGTACGGCCCCGTCGAGCCGGCCGGAACCCTAGGTCACCGTCGCCGTGGCCGAACATGTCTGTTCTTCGCAGGTGGCTGTTACAGGCAGCTGACACTTATGTGGCCGTGAATGGTTTCGCGTTGAGTGGAAGTTGAGTTCATCTCTGGAATTATAGATGTTACATCGTAAAAATATACTAATATCAATTCACAAAGAATGAACCATCAAGTTACCTATAAACCAATATTATTCAATAATCTAATCTCAAATATAAGGTTTTGTTTTATCTTAGTTTTCCTTCTAAATCTAAGTGTTAAAAATGAATTTAAAGCAATGCATATAAAACATTCAGTACCACAAACCTCCATGAACATTATATATAGCATCGTTATAATTAGGCTACCTGTAAGCATTTGGTTGTACAGTGAATTTCTGTACAACTTCATAACATTGAAACACAGAGAAAACTTTATTCTACACAAGGTTTTTTTTTTTTTTTTAATTTTCAGCCCCAGCTCTATTTATAGCAAACATTGGTCCAATGAAATCATTGAAAACTCCTTAATAGCAAAGTGACGGATGTATCAATTTATATAAAGAAATATTTAATAGCGGCATTATGTTCATAACTGAACAAAAAAAAAAAACAGAAAAAATACTTAATGAAACAATAGGAACTAAGAGTATTTGTCAAAAAAAAAAAATTCGCAGTGGAAATAGAGCACTGCCAATTGTGCCACATTCGATAAATATTGCTGATGAAATAGCGGCAAGGTGGACATGAAAAATACATACTTGTATAATTGCTTGTGGACTTAAGTTTATTAATTTTAGCTCACGTCATAGAGAGGAAGGTCTTTTTTTATACTATATTATGTGCCAATCAACTGGCAGTGCTTCATGGCGTTTTGGAGTTTGTTACGACCATAATGATAATATAAATGGAAAAAAAAATCTCTTTGAGAAATCAATTGCTATAGCTACTGCACTGCAGTTTTTGAGACCATCTTACTCAAAATTGTACATTTTTTATCTGGGAATAGCGGAAAATCCAATATTGCAAACTATCTAATATCGTTTTTGTTCTGCCTCTGTGTGTAAAGAACTCTGTAACAAACATGCATAATAGCAGTCCCTTCAGTTTGGTTATAAAGAGGTTTCACATACCACTATATTGTTTTCATTGAACTGCAGAAATAAATTTGTTTTTCGTTATGTTTACTTTGTTTATCGCATACTGCATACAGCATGCAATGTTGAAATAACTTTTAAAAAATGTTTAGTTATCTTGTTAAAAATATTTTTGTAATTTTTCGTAAAATTTCACAAAGTTGTGCCTGAAACTTTCGAGCTGTGTAGCCAGTATCTGTAAACGGTGTGTGGAGAAACAAGGACAGTGTTAGTCATCGCGAAGAGAGAGTAGATGCCCATTACACTACTTACTGCCAGCTAAAAGTGAGATGCGCTATAGCTGAAGTTCAAGGCGTCTTTAGATTTCGGTGCTGCCGGCAACTAGCTCAGAAAGTCAACTTAAAGAGATTAGTGGGGGTAACTGAGTTGGGCCTAAGCCTTCGTAACCGTGTAGTATTTTTGCCAGAGGGAAATTTTCAAATTGTTTCTTAAAAAGGAAGGTAGCAGTCACCTGATTAATTTTGTTGTAATTAGTGATAACATAAATTTCCTGTTTATATACTTATTGTGTGTTGATTCTTCTACAGTAGAGCTCCTGTCATAAACTTTTCAACGGAGGGCACAAAAATGGTGTATGATGCGGGAAAGTGTATGAAAAGGGAATGGCAATAATATAAATTTTTTTCCAATCCAGCATACCAGCACAATGTCAGATTAAACATAAATACATACATCTGTAAATAATTGCATTACATTAATGAAAGATTATGGATTCATCATTTTATATACATACAATTAAACCACCAGATTTGTAAAACACAGTACATAATCAAGTGAAGCTGACATGAGAAACAGTGGCCTACAAAATGTTAAGAAGTCCTTTTTGGATTGCGGGGGGGGGGGGGGGGGGGGGGGGGGGGGGTGTTTGTTGTGTGTAAAGTCACCAAGCCGAAATTATAAATAAAGAAAAAAAATTAAACTATTTCTTGGGGAAAAAAATAGAAATTTTTGTTTATTTGTTTGTTTTTACAAACAGAAAAATTTTCAATAAAATTTTAACTTTAGAAACGTAGACTACAAAACAATCCGATCGTATAATCGAGGTTCTGCTGTATTTGGTGCTAGTACGAAGTCTTGGGCGGTGTTGAGGGGGAGGGAAGTGGTTGAATCAGATCGTGTGTTTTCGTCCCAGCGAGGGACATTGGTATATGTATGCGTAACTGTAGTTTCTCTCGCGCTTAGTTCGCAGTTGGCAACCACTGTTGCCAGATTGATACCACCCGACTTGTCGACACCAAAATCATCAAAGGATATATATAATCAAAAATCATGGCGTTTTTTATTTTATTTTTTATTTGTTATTTTTCACTTTTCCTGGTTGATTTTTCTGCGACCATTAAACACCGCCGTTTGTCAGTGTTATGACAGTTGTCTGCGTTCTGAAAGAAAGAGAAAAAATCGCACGTAAGCGGTGGGCCGAGCCTGGCACGGTGCGGGCGGGCGACTGACGTGCCGTGTGCCGGCAGCTTGCAGAAGCACCTGGGGCAGCTGCGAGCGGGACGGGCGCGGCGGAGGACCGCCGGAGAGACCAGGGTCTTGGAGGACGTGGAGGCCACGCTGAAGAGGGCGAAGCAGGTCTTCATGGAGACCCGCGAGGACCTGGTCAGTCCCGTGGCCGGCGGAGGGAGGTGCCTCGGGCAGGATGAGCGGTAGTCACGCCCCCCTCCCCTCCTCCTCCCCCGTAGCCGGCGATCAGCTCGGGCAGGATGAGCGGACGTGCTTCCTTGAAATAAAAGCCAGGGGTAGAAGGAGGAGGTTTTACGTGAATTTTGGTTTTCCGCCACCGGTCGGAGTCCTGTCCTCTGGGTGTGCTCCAGGCGGGAACCTCTGTGGCACATTAGCATCGACTTGCTCGGGAAGATGAGTGGATTTTCCTTCCCTAAAGTCTTCTTTCAAGGATCGCCACTTTTTTTTTTTTTTAATATTCCTGCTCTTAGTGTCTCGAAATTTTTGACACATTCGATAGTTTTCAGTTTCGGCGTAATGTTTCTGCCAAAACTGCTATAGTATCGTTGAGGCTATCTCCTCCTCCCACTGTGTGTGTGTGTGTGTGTGTGTGTGCGTGTGTGTGTGTTGATGTATTTTTTCAAGACACTTTTAATTGGATAGACATTTAAATTATTTGTGTTTATCAGAAACATCTAACTTTAGAAAACCAGGGGTCCTTATTAATGTTTTCTGAAGACTGAGCCAGTCTAGGGGCAAACTATATTCTTGTGTATTGTCAGTGCCAATATTTGAAGTATCATTTCCATGTGCTATAATGAAACTTTGGTTATATACGTTACTCATACTTTGCTACATGTAAATGGCAACACTGTTGCATGAAAAATGCTAGTTTCTGTTCATTAATTAGTACACAAAAATTACATTGTTATGGTTTCTCATCATATTAATGTTATTTAAAAGTTTCTCTATATCAAATGTAGTTAATGTATATTTTAAATAATTTATAGTAACCATATTATACATGTTGACTATTGTTTCAAGCAAGCTGTGTAGTTTAAATTTTACACAATTGACACAGTAAATAATAGTTATTCATTGATTAATAAAATTAACAAAGGTACATTGTTTTATGGATGATTTGAGTGAGTTGTACATGACTTTACATCAATGATAGAAAAATTCTTATACAGAAGATATCTAAGGCACATCATAAAGGGCTTGATCATCTGGGATAAGAACCTTGTGTAGTAGATGTCTTAATTCTTAAAAATGCAAACTTTTTATTTTTGCATATACATATATCTGTAAGTATGTAGGTATAAACGTATGTAGTTTCTGCATACATTTTGTTGTTTGATTTTCTTGTGATCTCGAATGGCATTATTTTTCTTCCCTAGGCTGAAGCTTTAAATGCTGTAATGAATGATGATCCAGCAATGAAAACTATAATATTGGTAAGTAATGGGTGTACCGTATGTAGTTATTTTTATTTACTGATTTAAACAGTGTTCCTGTCTCGTACTCTGCCACAGGCTCTTAGCTTGTAAACGGGATGATATTGAAAGTTAAAATAACCATAGAATATGTATTAGTGTTGTTATCTTGGTCCAATAGGAACTGAATTATGAATTTTTCAACAGTTAATACGACACGTAAAACAATAATGGCACAAGTATTATACAGTGAATTACGATAAAACCGAAATAATAACGAAAAGCATGTGAATGTACACCATGTAACACCAAAATTCAATTTAAGGCCCCCGCCCACCCGGGCACACACACGCTGTGCAGAGCTTCAGGAAATACAACGTGATTCCAAAACTACTCAAGATATCCGAGTTGGGTCTGCTTACGAAAAGCATTTAAGAGTTCGCCGAGGGCCGAAAAGTACTTTTGACTTTGGATTAAGTTTTTAAACTGTATTTTTAGAAGAGGTAAAATGGCCAAAACGCATGTTTTCAGAGTAATTTTTAGGCGTAAAAAAACCGGTACAGATTCTTGAAAGCACTTAATGGACTTGCATTACACCTTTATCTTCATTTCCCCGCAATATAATGTTACGGTCATCGCTCAAATTTCACAGTTATCCTGTGACGACGAGAAGACTGCGCGTCAGTTCAGAGCCTTGCGCAGAGGCTATACCGCGTTAGAAATACCATCGAGCGTCGCGCTTATCATCTCGCTTCACTAACACACATACACCCCTGACGAGGCGGGCCCCTTAAGACACCACAAAGACAGAAATGCAATTTCAATCATAAAACTAATTAGCATTTTCAAATACTTAACAGATTTTTTTTTATGTGTTCCAAATAGTTAGCCATGCCTGATACTATCATTATATTGTAAAAGTGAATCTTGTTATCAGTCAAAATTGCACTGTTTTGGAGAAATTAGTATCATGGAACATTTGTCACATTTGTTCAGTAATATGCTATGTTTCATAATAATAAGCTTTCTTAAAAATAAAAAAATAAAAACATTGAAATCTAACTTGACTTGAAAATAAAACTACGTATAAAATCTTGTCTAGTTATATCTCTATAGTGGTCTGGCAACTTCAAGCATTGAATTAAAAAAAATATATGGATACCTTTAATTAAAAAAAAAGAAACCAATTTTTTTTACACAACTCAGTTGCAAACCAACAACCCTCACAGCAATACATCAGCTAATCATACTACCCCTTTAGTCTATATTACTTGTTTAGTTTCATGGTTGGTTCTGTTTGTCCGACATCAGCTAATCCAGTCTTATTCTTCTGTGAATTTTTTATCTTCATTTTTTTCATTTATTTTAGATTTTCAGAATTTTTCCATTGCAAACAGTGCAAAACTGTAATGGCGTATGTCCAAAAAAAAACTGCATTAAATCAAAATTCCCCATTGCATGAATCAGTTAACATCTGCACTCCACATGTCACGACCGTCAACGTCCATGGGAGCTAGGGATGTGCGAGTACCCGATATTTTCGGGTACGGTTCGAATCCACAAATACCCGAACCCGGAATCGTACGTACATGGATTCGAACAGTATTACGAATATTCACAAAAGTTATAAATTAATTTAATACGACTCAAAAATACTAGCAGTGAAAAATAAAATTAGGCTACTATTACGTAAGAATTTATACATAATATGATGTATTAAAGAAAAATATGTAAATTAAATAATTAACACAGTGACATTAAAAGAATTTCGAGATTTTGAGAGCTTAAACTATAATAATTACAAATTTCATCGTATAGCAAACTAAAAACAATTACATACCTACAAGAGAAAAAAAAGTCTTGGCTATTTATTGGAGAAAAAAATGGTTTTGTTTGCTGAAACGTTTATAAAACTGAGATTTGCCTGTGGCGTGCAGTTTATTAATATTGAGTTGGAGAATCAAATATGTTTTGGTTTTCATATTTTAAAGTGTATATTATTAATTAAGTTTACTTAATTATAAACATTTCAATCTCAGTGTAATGAATAATTGCCAGCAGTGGCGTAGCTAGGATTTGTGTTAAGAAGCATGGCCCCCCCCCCCCTCCCCGTATTAAAGCAGGGGGTCCAGGGGTCCTCCCCCGGGAAAATTTGGATTTTAAGGTGTAAAATAGTGCTCTTTTAGCAGTTTTCGGTACTTAAATTTAAATATTGTAATGGTAAAAGTTTTATTAATTTTAATATGAAATTTGTTTGAGTGATGAATAAGAAATTAATTAAAGATTTGGTGCTGGGGGGGGGGGGGGGGGGGGGGGGGGGGTTCGAACTGAACTGAAAATCGAGGATTCGCACATCCCTAACGGGAGCGCTGCCCCGCGGTGGTGTGCAGGAGGTGACGAAGGCGTTCTTCGCGGGCGGGGACTCATACGTGCAGGTGGAGGAAGACTGGGCCCCTTGCCTGGAGTTGCTGTGTCGCGGCCGGGTGGTCGCCTTCCACCCGTACAACAAGAACAAGATACGACTGGCCGCGCTCGAGTGACCGGGGCGGCTGGTGATCGCTCTCTCTAGAACTATCCGGTTCCATCAGTGGTTCATATGTCTCCAGAACTGCCCAGTTCCGTCAGTGGTTTATGTGTCTCCAGAACTAACCAGTTCCATCAGTGGTTCATGTGTCTCCAGAACTACCCAGTTCCATCAGTGGTTCATGTGTCTCCAGAACTGCCCAGTTCCGTCAGTGGTTTATGTGTCTCCGGAACTACCCAGTTCCATCTGTGGTTTATGTGTCTCTAGAACTACCCAGTTCCATCTGTGGAAAAAATGTTATCCAGTTCCATGAACGATTTATATAAAAAAAATGTAATCACTACTTTGTATGTTGTATATTGAAGTCTGTTGAAGTTATAGAAAATGTTACTTTTTTGTTTAATTTTGAACTGTAAATATTTTACTGTACTTTAATGTATGATGATGTTTATTTAAAGTTGTGTGATACTGATGAGTCCGGGATATGTTATAGTTATAGAAGTCAGTGGTTTATATTATACCCTAGCAAAAGGTCATGCTCACATGTAGGGATGGCACAGGATTGTGTCTTAACGTACCACAAGCCTAGAAGCCACTACAACTTCCTCCAAGAGGAGCGAGAATTTGAAAGGAGTTTTGCGGTGGGGGGACTTAAATGGCGATAAAGTGGCTTGCTTGGTCCACGGACGTGAAGAGCGGGAGATTGGGCAACGAGGATGTTGGCATCCACCTGCAGTTTTGCCAACTAGTGGGCCGTTCGGGAACCTCGGCAGTCAGGAGACCGCAGTTGAGGTTGAACTGGATAGCTTTAGGTCACAACAGTTCATACATGAGTTAAATGTTTTTGAATTGATTACTTTACTGGAACAAAATAAGAGAGCTTTCCAGTGTTGTCATGTATGTTGTTTTTTTTTTTTTTCTTTTTCAAATAAAGCTGATTTGGAATGAGCGCTTGGTTGGGTACATAAACTTCTTGTTGATATTGAGATATATAATTTGTTGTAGTCCAGACTGTTAGGTCTGATCTTTGGTAGAGAATAGATTTTATTTGGGCACCCGCTAGCCCCAGAAAAATCTAGCATGTACAAGAGACTGACTCTCGGATGTTGGCATTTCCTTGTCGCATAGCACTCCAGAACTACAGAATGACTGTTGTTTTACCATGAAAAACAGCACTCGAACATTACCCATACCACATAAAATGACCTGGGGACGTGGGAAGCTAAAAGAAAGTGGTGTAGGTCAAATTTTATATTAACAGTTATGATTCAATGCTGCAAAGTTGATGGCTCTCCTGGGAGCGGTACGTCTGCCCCTAACCATGAGCAGCTGAAAACTGCCTTCGCCAGTGAAGGGGAGAAGGCAGGGAACAGTATCACCTCATGACAAAACCCACAAAATGTCAAATAGTCGGCTCATGGCCAATTATGGGAAAACAAATATGGGAATAAATTGATTCGTTACCATGTTTTGTTTGTCTCATTCTGGCTCCGTGAAGGGTGTGTTCCGGCAGTAGGGACTGGTGTTGACCGGGCTTTGGTGCTACAGTTAGTACGTTAGTTTAAATACAGTTTGCTGAAAAAATTATTAATCGTGAAATCAGTGCAAATAAAATAACTATGGGACCTCTGTGAGATGGTATCTGTTCACTGTGGCAGCCAGGTTTTGCACCGACACTTCCGTACACACACAGCAGAAGTGACTTAACGGAAGGGGAAAAAAAAAAACACTGCATTTTAAAACTATAGCTGCCAGTCTTTCAGAAAAGTACTAAAGATGAAACATAATTTGTCCTTCAAAGTAATTGAGTCCGTCTTTAGGGATACAGCATTTTTAAACAATGATCTAGGGGACAAAAATTAACTGTAGCAACAATGTTACCAGGTAGTCTCCGACAGCTGCAATAAGCAGCTGATTTTTTTTTTAGGTAAGTACGAGGTCAAATTAAACTTCTGTTGACTTAATCATTTGGGGCTTGTGTTAAGGATGTGCCATGCATTTAGTTGTTTATCATAACATTTTTATTCTGGTGAGATGTTGCCGTAAGAGATAGGCTAATTCCACTCTCACACCAGCCCCTTATGCCAGTAGAAAATAGGTTGGGATCCGGGGCAAACACACTGTTCCATGGGGAAACAACTTAAGTTTGAGTCTTCATTCTGTTAATTATAGTTTTTCCAAAAACTTTATTTTACTTCATTCCCCACGTGACCCTGTAACAGTTTGACGCCACTCCCGCTGCCTGTCTTAAGTTTTTTAATTGATTATTAATGTTGATAGTGATCTCGGGGGTTTTAATGGGGGTTCGGCCTCGTGACTGCAGGCAGGAGCGTGTCGCTGTTCGAAACCTACCCGGGCTGTTCAGGCCACCCAGGACGCCTTGTAAATAACTGGTAAACGGTTTGACACGACACTGCATTTTATTCAGAACCGATACACTTTTTGGTCCAGGTACTGGCCGTGTCTGTTGTCTGACCGCTGCGACACGCGTATCTCTCTGTGTAAACGGTACACGCGACCAGGATAGGTTGCAAAGTGGTGTACACGGACTTATACAGTGGCCGATTATAAATGTGAAAAGCGCGGCGGATCGTCACAGGTCTCCTGTGCTGCAAGAGCTTCTACAGGCAGTTACGTTAACATGGAAAACAGCACATACAAATGGACGTTCCAAAGTTATTTGCAATCTAACCTGTGGCGAAATATTAAGGTCCCGAAAAGTACGTAACCTGGTACACTGGAATCATACATGTTACAGTCACTTTCTAATCATAAAATACTCGGTTAGATTGCATGTTACAAGTTACACATTTACAGACGATGAAAGTTAAAGGTGAAAGTTAACGAGTAAGAACTCGACACACGTTGCTAAAAGTCTTTGATGATTACAATTAAGTGGCTGTGAAGCCGAAACTACGTAACTCAATTACGCTGTCCTTAATCTCTGGACACGAAATTACGTAGAAAATGTAAAGTTCCCTGTTGGGATAAAATTAATTAATTACGAGTTGTGCGACTGGGTGGGGTCAGCGCAGAGCTGATAAAAGGATTTTAAAACTTACACTATTGCTGATATGTGGATGTAGCGCGAAAGTTGATGGCTCTGCGTTCGCGGAGTGTCCGACCCCTGCGAGATCCCGACGGTAACTGAGTTCGAGACCGCCCTGCGGCCTCGCGCTTAAACCCGTGGAGCGCGGGAAAACAGATCCGGCCAGTTTTGGGCTTAAAAGACATGTTACACAATATATGATTATAAAACAATTGGACACGATTTACCTTGAATTAATTATGTTTTAAATTGTTATTAAATTGGTGGTTTTTCATTTGAACAGAATAATTATGTATTTAATTCGGCGCATTGCCACACCCGGCCGGGCGCTGTCGTCGCGGCGCACTTTTGCACACTCGGCGGAAATCACGCTCGGGTGTGTTCGATGCACTTAAGAGGTGTTGTGACATAACGGCCTGTGCGAACCAGAGGGAGCACCGGCGGTCGGCGTCAAGTTTTCCAGTGTGAAACCTATTCCCGACTGTTAAACTCAACTCTGCCACAATAACATATAATGGTATGACCATATACATGTTTTAGATGGGAGGGGGGGGGGGGAAGCCCACACCAGGACAGACAAGATTCATTTAATATTCCCCTTTTGACTGGATCAGCGACTATACAATTTAACTAATGTCGAGACATGGTAGTGAGATAACGCGCGAGGCATTTTGTTTACTTTACGAACTTATGGTACTGGCCGACTCCAGTCAAACAACAATTTGAAAAGATATTGTCGCTTGGATACATGAAAATAAGCATTGTTAACCATTACAAAGTGTGTGCCTACTGTATGATTTGCAATATTGTTGGTTAGGCGAAACTCAGCATAGAATCTTTTAAATTAATACGGCCCTTGGGCTTTCGGATCCCCATTATTCAGTTCCACCCTCGTGGTGTAGTTCTTAGATTACGAATTTATGCCAACGCAATCTTTCTACTTAATATGTATTACTAGTAACCCACGAGTCAAGTAGTCGTTTCATATATCATTATTGTTCAAGATGTTTGCATTTGTTGTAACGTGACCATTGGGAGTTGGTCGCTAAATGTTTCTTATGGTGTATTTTCAATTGTCTTATTACTTATGTGCATTGTTGCGGAGACGCTCCAAGTGAGTGGACATTTATGTTTCAAGACAAAGCAGGATGCCGAGCTCTCCTGTCCTATCAATTTGTAGACGAAGGTTTGAGAGCCCATAAATAAACATTCACCGATTAACACGTAACTCAGTGTTAATGTGACCGTAACAAGGGTGTCACGTCCAGCTTTCAAAGTAAACAGACCATGCATTTTGTTTATGCATGCACTGAGCAGCACATTTGCCTCTGTTAAATAAATACTATCTTATTCCGAGCATCTGATTTCAGAATGGTCTAGACGGCCATTTAGCAAAGAGTCCCTGGTGATGTGATGATATGAGTCACAGAAGTCATTTCAAAACTGTTATTTTTTTACATTTAAAAAACTACGTTATGTTTGCAAAGATTTCTTTTGTTTATAACTTTTTATCAAATTGAAACAGTACTGCTCTATAAAGTACTTTACTCTATGACGCGCGAAATGCTACATACCTGCAATAGTCCGCATTCTCATAGTCAGCAAAACTTATTTAGAAAAATTTATTTAGAATGTTTTATTGATTTCAAATATTTTTATTTTAAAATTAAAAATTATTTTACTTTGTATTTGTATTAATTTACATTTGGTTTTAATAATGCTTGTATTGGGCATCAGTTGGCTTGTGTCACTACCGGCCAATCAGATTTTTATATTCAATTTATAGCACACATTTAAATTATTTGGAAAAATAACGTTCTTTTGGGAGTTGACGCCATTCTGCACATACGTTAATTTGTGCTGCAAGGTAATTACAGTATGTAGTCTGGGTTCTTTTTCACAATAAATGTAAAAAATTGCTATTTTCCAGCATTTATATGCCTAGTACTGAAGTTAAGTTCTGGCAATTCAAATTAAAGTTCCTTTACTTGCATTAAAAGTTGAAATAATTGTAAATACAGTGATAACGTTCGGAAATGACAAATTTTTTTAAGTTAGTGAAAATTGTGTTAACTTTACACAGGAGTTTTGGTGTAGTATTTAAATGTGCACAACATAACCTTCCTGACAATCAACAAGCTAAGTATGGTACAGTCAGGCTAATATTTGTTTTGTTCAATCAAATATTTATTTACTGTATAATTTGAAGTTTAAGGTTATATGTGTACATTTATATCTATAAGATTTATTCATGTAAAATAAAACCATTAGGTACCGATTTTTCTGTCTTCGCTTTGTGAACTAGCACACATATAAATGCTAGTTGGTGCATTGGTAACCAACGTCATTTAGATCATAATTTCTGCAGTATAAGGCGGCTGGTCGACAATTTATAGAGTGCTCTTGTAACAAAATAATGAGTCAGTAATTCATGTGTGTCATTTCATATGCTTCCTATGCTAATACCACCTAGGAATCAATTGTCTCCTTTGACGAGGGAATTGGACAGTATAACAGTTAATTTCATGTATGTAACTTCAGCTACAGGCCTTTGGACCGCGCTAGGTCTGACGATCCACGACAACAAATCTGTGGCTAGACACTTAGAGCTACCCTAGTATATGGTCATTTTTATGCCTTAAGCAATCAAGCATCCACTAGGTCAGTCCGGCATTCGAAACACAATCTGCCAATGATGGCAATAAATTCTATCTGGATTCATCGGTTAGATTTCCAGTCCCCATTGTTCCGATGTGTGTACATCCTCAGTGCGCTAAAAGGGGTTAACAAAAACCATTCACCAAGTTGTTTTGCATTGCGAAATAAGGTGCCGGGCAAACTTCTGTGCCATGGAGTGCAGATCGCTACATTTCTGCTTTGATATTATATGGCATATTTCATGGATTTTTTAAAATAGGTTTTACCATCTGTCCACAGTGGACCTTCAAAGAAACAAAAACGATCTACTCTGGTTATAAAGCTGCGCCACAAATTTGAAATTTTTTGAGGGAGTAAATTTTATAATATATAATTTTTTTATTGGTTATGAACACAGATCTATGTGCCTACCAAGTTTTAAGTTTATAGCTTATATTTGATAAAAACATTTTTACATTCTTAGGATTTTGTAATAAATTACCATAAAAATTGCCTATTTCTATGTCACAGTTATATAATAAATTCTTGCTGAAATATACCTACGTGCCGGCTTCTTTATTGATTTTAATTTTTACTATATGTAATTTCTGAATATTATTTATTTATATGCCGCTAGTAAACGACCTAAGGTCCTTACCACTAGCTTACAGTTTTTTTTGAAAGTATTTGTTTTTTTGAGGTTATGTAGAAAATGGGTAAATTTCATTAAACTTTTAATTGTAATGACAGTTATTTTAATAATGAAATTTGATTCATTCCTGTCCTAACGATGGAGAAACTGGGATTTAAAAATCTGTAAGTTATTTTAATTGATATTGGGATTTTATTTATTGTACTTACATAATAGTTTATTGTTATAATTTAATAGGTTTTTTAGAAATATACTTATAGTGAACTAGGAAACCTATATATAGTTATCGTGTTTAGTAAAGGATGCTTCAAATAGCATTTTTAAAATAAGTAATGGGAAACTACAGTACAGGAATGGACAGTGACAGTAATTTAAAAAAAAAAAAAAAAATTAAAAACTGGGATTTCTGCTTCTTGCTACTGATTTAAATGGGTAAATATGTAGTTGGGCGGTATTTGCGAAAAAAAAATGTTAAAAATCCGAAAATACCTTTATTGTATGCTCTTTAACTTCCTCTTTTCATTAAAAGCGGCGGAGGTAAGAAATTCCAAATACTTTAGGAGATATCGAATTTTTAAATTTCATCAGAATACCAGTGCATTGATGTGGCGATTATCATTGTTTCTTGTTTACGTACGAGTATCTACTTTTTTTATTGGATAATGATGTCGCGTGATTGTTCGTGATAGGCCAGAATTCAAACGAACCAATATGTGATTATTTAGTTCATTTATTGTTTAAAACGGTGTTTAATTACCGCCTCCAACTTAGGTGAGTTTTTAACGTTTCTAATTTTAAAGTCTTATTTGTTATTTTGATATTGTTGCGCAAGTAATAAGTAACAAAAAAAATTTACGTGAGTTGTTACTGTGCATCCTTTGTTACGGGTTTGTTAGGTAAGGTCAGTTGCATTATAAATAATTTAAAACTAAAGAATAATTAAAATTAATTCACATTATTTTTAATGTCGGCTTAGTTTGAAAGTATTAATAATGTAACTGACCTGACCTAATCAACCATTTTATTAATTACGCATTGACGATTCACGTATTCACGAACACACGGCAAAATAACAAAAATGGCGTTGCTCGAATGGTTCCACAGGTATTGTATTGCAAAATTAAAAAATTCGATATCTCCTATAGTATTTGGAATTTCTTATCTCCGCCGCTTTTAATGAAAAGAGGAAGTTGAAGAGCATATAATAAATGTATTTTCGGATTTTTAACATTTTTTTTCGCAAATACCGCTCAACTACATATGATGAAATTAAAAAATTTGATATCTCCTAAATTATTTGTAATTTCTTACCGCCGCCACTTTTAATGAAAAGAGGACGTTGAAGAGCATAAAATAAAGGTATTTTCGGATTTTTAACATTTTTTTTCGCAAATACCGCCCAACTACATATTTACCTTTAAATGATTTAAACATTTAGTAAATGGTAACAGGACAATATTATTAAATTAGGATATATATATATATTCTGGAATATGTTTTGAAACAAAAATTCCTTAAAAATATAACTAACCTGGTTATATTCAGAAAAATCTCTCCCACAGCGATGATAGACCTTGGTTTGGCAGAGGCGTGCTCGCAGGCCAGGTTTCCAGAAATGATAAGTGACATTTGTAGTGGCGTTGGTGCGCAGGCTGAGAGCGGGCTGGGGCGGGGGCGTGGTCTCGCTGCTGCGACGCTGCCTCAGCTCCGCAGAGGTGTCGACGGCGCTCCGACCCTTCTACTTCTCTGTGCACCCGGACCTGTTCGGCCAGCACCCCGCCGAGAGGGTGAGGAGTCCCGTGCACTTGCACTGTTTCCTCGCTCAATGGCAGTAATAACAGCACTTATTATTGGCTGATTTTCTAGAAAATAATAATAATAAAATTCCAATTTTTTTTTTTTAATATTAAGAGATATTCTTTTATTCATCCTGAAAACAGTGTTGATAAATTCCTACTGATTTTTTGAGAAATAATCGGTTATAGCTTACGTTACAATACCGGTACATTGAGGCGGCCGCCACATTTTTTTTTACGATCCTGTGTGGGTCTGTATGTTTATGTTTGAGAGAATTTTAGTTTAATCATGAGAATAGTAATTTTAATGTACCTAATTTAACCTAATCAACCATCCTTAACTTCTTAAAGTATTTTAAATGCAGTTCGACTAATCTCCAATTTCTCCATCACTCATGTCTATGAAGACAATTTGGACTTCTTTTATGCATGTTTTTATGTGCTACTGAAGGTGCTCATGCTAGCTGCAAACTTTGGTAACATTCGGTGAGCCTTGGAATGGACTTAAATGAAATGGTCACTACACTATGTTGCAATTCCTAAGCACATTATACTGTCTTTTTAATGTAGCTGTACAAACCTAACCAACCGTCTACATTATTTTAAAGTGTTTATAATGGAGCTAACCTAATATAAGCGACTATTATCACAATGTAACAAATTTTTAATGTTTATACACAACATGCACAAGTGCTGCCTCAATGTGAAATGATGAGATTTTCCAATACCATGTTTCCCCATACATACGAATGTTAAAAAGAATGGTGATGGCTGCATCAACGCATAAGTATTGTAATGTAAGCTGTAAACAGTGATTTCTCAGAAACGAGTAGGAATGTAAAGACACAGTTTTGTGGGTAAACACAGGAATGTCTCTAGTTTTTGAAAAAAGTTTTTTCGGAATATCATTATTAATTTCTGCAAAAGCAGTGACGTAAGATTATTACCATGTTATTTTTTTACCAAAGGTTTTTTCAAGCCATCCATCTAACATCTGTGGGTGAGCTATTGCAGGGCTCTGCAAATCTAGGGCAACAGGTTGTCATGACGCCTAACTCTGACCTGGCGACTTCTATAATGTGGCAGTGGTAATATAATTATCAACTAATTTTGTTGTTACAAAATACAAAATATTGCTGTACAAAAATTACTGAGTCCAAGGAAACGGGTCAGTATTTGAATTGTATTAATTCAACTCTAAATAAGTACTTGATATAGTACCAAGTTGCTATTTAGGTCCCGTTTAGTGCTTGAATGTTAAAATTCCATCTAAAAGTAGAACAGCTCACAAATATATATATATTTTTTTCTTTTAAATTTTCTGTCTCCTAAACTTTCAGAGGTTTTGTAGAGGCCTGAGCAATTAACAAAATTGCATCTAATTACCAATGTTATTAGATCAGATGTTTAATTTCTTTAATAACAAGTGTTTCAATGAAAAGAAGGTAGTAAGCAGTGACCGATAGCTTTGAATATATATACTGTATAAAAGTCGCGAGTGGATAGGATTTACTCTACGTTTTTCAGAAGCGAATGATGAGCAGCTTGGGAACTTCACCGCTGCAGTGCGCTGCCGTAACGCCCTGTATCGTCTTAGTTGTTATTTACACGTTAGAGCGCAGCACTGTCGCCCGCTGTCATTCCCCGCACCCCCCACCTATCCATTCACTGCAGCTCAAGGTCGTTCAACGGGAGGGGGAAGGGGTGTTTGAAGAGTTGGACACTTGTCCGCTAGGGACCGCCACAAGTCGATGCCCTAGAGATGGCGGCGATTGCGGCGGTGAATTAACCAACTACCTCAAAACCGTATTAGAAATTTTAACCTGGGCTGGCGACTTCTATACAGTATATATATATTCAAAGCCGATAGGGAAGCTTGTGGCTCGTGGTGAATGGGTTGTAGACGGTGAACGAGGACTCCCTGAAGCAGCTGAGCAGCTACTTGGAGACGCTCCAGCAGGACCAGCCGTCTCGCCCGCAAACGCTCACCTTCTTCCTGCGCTCCCAGGAGGAGCAGAGAGCCCTCGCTGGTGAGTCCCAGGTGGGCCAGAAAAATTTCAACAAAAATTAACTGCAAAATTTACAACTTGTGAAAGTTCGTTGAACATAAAAAAAAAAATTGTCTATGACTTCCTACTCGCAGGTTCAGTTGGAGTAGTTAATGAAATATCACTTGGCAAATTTTGGTGGGTTTCAGTGTGTAAGCAGAAAGTTCATGTCGGCGAGAAACACAATCCCGCAAAAATTCGTACCAGGTCAGCCTAGTGTAGCGAGGCTGTCAGTGGGGCCCCCCTACCCTCCCCACTGTGGACACACTCCAGAGTAGCAGGTGTTAACCTTGGACGGGTGGCAGTGGCTTTCCTGCCTCCGGCAAGCAAAGGTGTGATTACCTTCCCTTAAAAACAAGTTAAACCAAGATGGTGTCTGTCACTTACTTCTCCTCAGATATAAAAAAAAGTAGATGATTCTTTGATAAAATACAATGGAAAATGTATTTGCAAAAATTCTCATTCCAACATTTGCTTTAAAAAAATTCAATATTTTAGATACATTAAAAAAAAATTGTTCATTAAATTACAAAGTAGTGTCTAAAATTTTGCATTTCTGGCAACACCACACTGAAGCAAGAACAGTGCTGGTGGTGGAAATAGTGTGTTGGAAAGAGAGCGTAGATGCCAGCTGCAAACTAAGGATGAGAATAAGAACATGTGTCGCAAAGCTATCCTTTTCGAACAAACAAGCTTCACAGCAGCTTTTAAACTATAAAATTTTGTATTTTTATTACATTTGTTTTAACTGACCACTGATTTGTGTGTTATATGAATACCACAGTTAAATATTAGTGATGTATGGTGCTTTTATTCACAAAAAGGATTGTGTTCAAAACCTGAAAGTATACTTAAGATAGCAGAAAATATTTTTGGAATATATCTTTGTAGTATTTCTCCTTTTTCCCCTCAACAAAAAACATTGTAGATCGCACAGACGTCATGTGTTGCATGTTTGATTATATCTAGGAAACCATCATGTAATGCCCTACCTCAGTCAGGGTCAGCATGGCTGGGTTGACCCTGGTGCTTGGTGCTCAGAGAAGCCAGCTGCCTTATTTCAGTGACGTAAGGAAAGCTTATGGTAGTGGTTTCTAAATTTTTTTCAATAATTACAACCTAAAATAACAGTTTTTTGTACCATAACTTGAAGTGGCCCAAAATATGTTATTTATGCTCGGATAAATTTGTCTTTTGAAAATTAAACAACAGTAGTGAATACTCTGCTACGCCCAACCTATTGGTGCATCACTTTTATTTCCTATGCTTTATAGATGAAATTGTGCTACAGAGTGTTTTTTTGTTCCAACGCTGTTACAGGTTCGTTCAGGTCTGTGAAGATCAGCCTCACGCAGCGAGACTTGCGTAAGACGGTTCTGTCGATCCTGAGGTCGTGCGACCTGCCGACCTCCTATGTGGACGGCATAGCCGCCCGGCGGCCCGCCAAGAAGTCCCGGCCGAAGAGGGCGGAGCCGCGGTACAGGACGACGTACGAGGATCGCGACACCAGCTTCGATGCGGAGCAGATGCAACAGCAGGTCAACAAGACCAAAGACGATCAGACACTCGGGTGAGTACTCGGTCTCTTGTCTCCACTTGGCTTATACTGAGGTTCCGAACAGCTCGCACCATCGTGTTCTATACTGTCCCCTTGCCTTTACATTTACCTTTTCAACTGCAGGCAAGCGAGAGCGAGATACCCATAAGATTGGGCGAGTTAACTGTAAACCACGACAATCTGTTAAAACTCAATGAAACAAAAACATAGGAAGCCACTCCTGGACTTCCCACGCAACCCTGTTTTCAGTATCACGAGGTTGACCGACGTAAGCTTGACCTTTTTCAACGTCTGCCAGGCGGTCAGGCGTGCAGGTCGCGAAGGAACCGTCCCTGCATTTGCTGGAGTGGTTTCGAAAGCCGTGAAAAATCGCGCCGGGGATTCATCTGGAACACAGGGTCCAGTGTCTTGTGTTGCTTGTGCTCTGTGAGTGAGCACTCAAGATTGGTTGGTTGTGACTGTAGCGGACAGGGCCGCAACAAGAGTCTCTGGCACCATGAATGGATTCATGCCCTCCCCCCCCCCCCCCCTCTTTTTTTGCACGTACCACACCAATAAAGCGGCGGGGTCCGGGGGCACTCCCACGGAAAAATGGTGCTATTTAAGCATTTTCCGTACCTACATGTAACAGTTTCTGTGCTACTGTAACTTCCATACATGAACCCATAAAGTAGTCCAATAATCACTAGACTTGTACATTAAATTAATGTTGAGACGTTATGTTGTAAATCAGATTAGACATTCCTGGCATGCAAGTTAAAAATAAGTTTTACCAGTTACCAGTTGTAGTAGGAATTACAATGCAAGACGGCGATTTCGGCGCCCCCACAGCTTTGCGCCCGGGGCGTATGCCCCGCTTGCCCCCCCCCCCCCCTCCCCCCCAGTTGCCGCCCTGGTAGCGGATGTCCCATCCCTCGGATCGAAAGAACTCTGTGGTTCCTCTCGGGGAGGTGGTGTCTTGGCTGCAGCGGTGTTGCGTTGCGGCAGGGAGTGGCTGGAGAGGAATGTGGCAGAGAGATGGGCTGTAGCGGTGTGCACTGCGGCAGGGAGTGGCTGGAGAGGAACGTGGCAGAGAGATGGGCTGCAGTGGCATGCGTTGCGGCAGGGAGTGGCTGGAGAGGAACGTGGCAGAGAGATGGGCTGCAGTGGCGTGCGTTGTGGCAGGGAGTGGCTGGAGAGGAACGTGGCAGAGAGATGGGCTGCAGCGGTGTGCGTTGCGGCAGGGAGTGGCTGGAGAGGAATGTGGCAGAGAGATGGGCTGCAGTGGCGTGCGTTGTGGCA
The DNA here is from genome assembly GCF_032445375.1 of Bacillus rossius redtenbacheri. NCBI lineage: Eukaryota > Metazoa > Arthropoda > Insecta > Phasmatodea > Bacillidae > Bacillus > Bacillus rossius. The sequence goes on along the minus strand of NC_086341.1, from coordinate 5,511,361 downwards.
GGGAGTGGCTGGAGAGGAACGTGGCAGAGAGATGGGCTGCAGCGGTGTGCGTTGTGGCAGGGAGTGGCTGGAGAGGAACGTGGCAGAGAGATGGGCTGCAGCGGTGTGCGTTGTGGCAGGGAGTGGCTGGAGAGGAACGCGGCAGAGAGATGGGCTGCAGTGGCGTGCGTTGTGGCAGGGAGTGGCTGGAGAGGAACGTGGCAGAGAGATGGGCTGCAGCGGTGTGCGTTGCGGCAGGGAGTGGCTGGAGAGGAACGCGGCAGAGAGATGGGCTGCAGCGGCGTGCGTTGCGGCAGGGATTGGCTGGAGAGGAACGTGGCAGAGAGATGGGCTGCAGTGGCGTGCACTGCGGCAGGGAGTGGCTGGAGAGGAACGCGGCAGAGAGATGGGCTGCAGTGGCGTGCGTTGTGGCAGGGAGTGGCTGGAGAGGAACGTGGCAGAGAGATGGGCTGCAGCGGTGTGCGTTGCGGCAGGGAGTGGCTGGAGAGGAACGCGGCAGAGAGATGGGCTGCAGTGGCGTGCGTTGTGGCAGGGAGTGGCTGGAGAGGAACGTGGCAGAGAGATGGGCTGCAGCGGTGTGCGTTGCGGCAGGGAGTGGCTGGAGAGGAACGCGGCAGAGAGATGGGCTGCAGCGGCGTGCGTTTCGGCAGGGAGTGGCTGGAGAGGAATGTGGCAGAGAGATGGGCTGCAGCTGCGTGCGTTGCGGCAGGGAGTGGCTGGAGAGGAACGCGGCGGAGGCGCGCGGCAAGCTGGAGGCGAGCCGGCCGGTGCGGGAGGAGGTGGAGCGGCTGGAGCAGGCCCTGGTGCACGGCCTGGGCGTGCGCGCCGTGCTGGGGGACTGCGGCTGGAACGCCGCCCACTTCCGCGGCTGCCTCATCAGCTTCCAGTCGCTGGCGCGCCACCACCCGGAGGTCATGCACGTGCTCCGCGGTGAGCCTCCCGTCCCCTCCTCTGCCGCCCCTCTCGTTCGCGACGACGGAGATCCGCATGTTTTGACAGTTTTGAGGATAGTCTAGTTCGCGACGTCGGAGAGACTCGTGTTTTGACAGTTTTGAGGATAGTCTAGTTCGCGACGTCGGAGAGACGCATATTTTGACAATTTTGAGGATAGTCTGGTTCGCGATGCCGGAGAGACCAAAGTTTTGACAGTTTTGAGGATAGTCTAGTTCGCGCCGTCGGAGTGATGCATGTTTTGACAGTTTTGAGGACAGTCTGGTTCGCGATGTCGGAGAGTCGCATGTTTTGACAGTTTTGAGAATAGTCTGGTTCGCGATGCCGGAGAGACCAATGTTTTGACAGTTTTGAGGATAGTCTAGTTCGCGATGTCGGATTCCAGTGATGATTCCGACGACTATAATATTCTGCTGGCTCTCGCAGTATGTAAGCGTGAAAAAAAAATGGGTTCATGAAGCCAATTTGAAAAGGACATAATTTTTGAGAATTTCATCATTTGGCGAAGCAGGTGCGTGAGGACGGAACCAAATTTACGGATTATTTAAGAATAAATGCAACTAAAGCCCACCGCACACGGTACAATATTTTCTACTATTTTGCTTACTAGAATGCTTACTGGTTTCTGTACTGTGTAGGCTACATGCTGAAACACTAGGTGCGCCACAAGTTTCTGCTGCACACGATTCTAGCTGCCTTACTAGTTTCGTTAAGAGAATATTCTCCACAACAAATTTTTATTATGATAATTCTCATTTTTTTACTGCATACAAACAAGGCTCTCTTTGTATGCATTTATTAAAACGAGGAGTTGGTCACTATTCCACTTCTTTCCGTCCATGTTTATCACGACATGCGCGCTTAAAAGTGTGAACAACCCCTCATGCTGTTTTTGTGAGTTCTGATTGGCCACTCCTTAAATATTGGAACACACCAAGCAACGAAAATAGGACGCAGTCTATTACGCAAAACCAGTAGCCCAGCTCGTACAGCTACTAGTATCCAGTTTGAATTCGAGTGAAGAAACTAGTAGTAGAGCCAGTACGACTCCTAGCTTACAATATTGTAAGGAATATTGTACCGTGTGCGGCGGGCTTCAGTTTTATAGCATTTTATTTCTCATCAAGAGTAAAATTTGGATTAAAAATCTAAATTACAGGGAAGGTTTTTTTTAGCAAATGTACAATTGACTACTTGCTTGAGGTCAGTAAACATTGACATAAAATTATTGTCTTATCTACATTATCTACATTTTAAGTAGAACCTTTACTTTACATTTTAATGTCTCATATAAAGTGTACTATCTGCAGTACCTGGCTTTGCCCGGGCTGAACACAGGGTGATGTATTGTCCGTGGGTTAAAGCAAGCTGGATACCGCTACATGGCAGTGTGGTGGACGTAGAGAAATGACACACAATTGAAGTTTGTGTATCTATGACCTATGATTTTCTGTTTACCCATGGCGATCGGTTGAACGATTTAGAAGTTGATGCACTGCAGTGCCATCTAGCGATGAGTTCAAGAAAATAGATAGCATAAAAACCTTCTCCATGAAAAAAAAAAACACTTTGATGTGCCAACTTTCATGGCAATTGATCAAACAGTGTCGGAGTTTATCAGTGTCATGCATTAATACGTACCAGCATCCTATTTCATATACATATATAGATTGATATCAATTTTTGTCTCTCCGTGTACATATACGTAACAAAATAACTGGCTGCGTGTGGTTGTAATAAGCCACAGTTTTGCAACACTGAAGCAGTCTCATTATCACAGCAATACTGATAAATGATGCACAGTATTCATCACAACTTACAAGTTTATTTGCCGGCCTAATTTATATATATATATGAATATTTTCTGTTAGCTCAGGCATGACTCAGAAAAATAAAACTAGCTTTCAAAGCTTTATTAATTGAGGAATATCCGAAGCATTGCTCAGTGCCCTGTCAAGACTCGAAATGTGACGCAAACTCCGTTGTGGCTGAACATGTGAAAGTGGTGCTTGTTGTTGCAGGCCGGACGCTGATGTTCAGCAGTGACACGGGCGTGAGTCTCGATGGACACGTCATGCTCAACAGCGGAGAAGTACGCAACAACTGGCTGGACGTACGTGTGATCCCCAGCTCTTGTGTGTGTGTGTGTGTGTGTGAATGTGAGTTTTAAACACTGGATTGTTTCTGACGTGATAACGTCTTATAAATCGATGAACGCCGGCTGCACGCACAAAAAAATTGTCACGTTCCACCTGAGCCGAGCGTGCAAGATCCGGCCAACCACCGTGCGAGAAAATCTTCTATAATATCAAACAGGTTAAGGTGGGCTTTTTAACTAATTGTTTGTGATTATATTTAAACAAATTATTTAAATTAAATTTGCAAAAACTGTAAATAATATTTGAAAATTAAAAAGTATGCAATTTTTCATTAATGTTTTCTTATGACGTTATCACGTAAAATTTTCGTCCGTAAACCGACTTTCAAGACAACACCTTTTTTTTTTTTTGTCGGGTACATTTACAAAGACTGGAAGCATTGATTATAGTGATGTTGACTATGTAAAGAGGAAATTTTGTATATTTATTGCTTGGAAATGTTCCTCTTTAAAGCTCGACAGTGGTTGATTTATTTTGTGCTTGTGTTCAATAGCGCAGCTTGTGTGTGGAAAATAGTTCTGATTTGCGTTCCAGTTGCTGAAGAACGTGCATGCGCAAGACTCGGTTCTGCGCAGAATCCCGGCGTTCGAGCGAGCCGTGTCGACAGTTCTGCGTGACATACAGATTGTACGCAGGTACAAAGGAGAAGGTTTGCTTCCTACTTCATACTTGCAGTGATGATGTTAGTCTGTCATTTATCATGAAATCACCTTGTTTTCACTCTGATTCATAGGCACTATTATATATATCTACTAGCTGCAGTACCCGGCGTTGCCCGGGCTGAACACATGGAGCTTTATTGTCTGCGAGTTAAAGCAAACTGGATAGCGCTATATATGGCAGTGTGTTGGACATAGAGAAATGTCACACAATTACTGTTTGTGTGTTTTTGATCTATGATTTTTTGTTTACCCATGGCGATCGGTTATTTATTATTTATTATTAATTATAAATCATTAAGACCATTAATCGAAATAAAAACTATCCTATCTCTCAAGTTGGAAAAAATTACACATAAATGCCAATTTTCATCTAAATCGGTTGACTTGGTGAAGAGTTCACTGGAAACAAACATCAGGACACTGGATTTATATATATTAAAATTATATCTTCGTAAGATATATTATATATATCTATTATATCCTCGTAAGATATGACCAAGTCACAGAAACATGGGCGATAATTTTATTCCTCTTATTTACCTTAAATTTGTCTGATATATTCACTTTTTCTGCGAAAACAAAAGACATGTCGGTACAGTCAGTACGCTGGCGCCCCTCGGCTACGGCCACGGTCGTGTTTGTCGCGCAGGAAGTTCCAGCCCAAGGTGATGGCGGAGAGCTACGAGAAGCACCTGCGTCGCATGGTCACGTCCCTGAGCGACTACCAGGGCCGCCGGGGCTACCCCGGGCACTGGCCCCAGAGCCTCGCCCGCTACGAGCTGGTCGTCGAGACGTGAGTGCCTCTCCGTCCCGCTTACCTCGGACCTCGTGACGATTCTCTTGTCATTTCATACAATCACGTATTTATGCAGAAACAAATTGTGAGACTAAATTTTTTGTATCAGTTTATGAAGAAAAAATTTTTCCTAGAACAATTTTATATATGTAGATTGATAAGAGTAAATTAAACAGATAACTGCTATCGAAACATTCAATACTCTCCTGTAATGTTTCTGAGATCACGAGCTAGTTCAACATATTTTCAAATTTAAATTGCACTTTTTTTGTCAATGTCTTATTTCGGTAGGTACTGTGAATATGATTAAAAAATATGCAATTTTAAAATACAAAAAAAATCACATGTTTCTCTGCAGGCCTTTTGCCAGGTTGGTAGGTATCAGCTTTAAAATTAAATTGACAGCTTAAAAGTTACTTTTCATTTAAAAGAACAATATCTATGAATTAAATAAATTTTTTATGTATTACATAATATTTAGAGTTTTTAATATACCATAAACTAAAAATTTATGAAATAAATTCTATATTTTAATAGACAAAATTAGGTGATTGTGGTGAATTTTGCTGCACTTTGTGTTTTACTTTACATTTCAAGGTTATTCAATGTATTCACATCCATCTCTCTGTTTGGCGGAATATTGACTTCAATTGTGCTGTTATTTCGGTCTTATCGCTATTCACCATATAATCTTGCCTCTAATCATAAAAACAAGCTCCATTTGGCAAGTACTAAAAGAAACGAAATTTGATACTTCTTAATCTTAATTGTTTTTCATGTCTAAGCAGCATGTACCGGTTTAAGCTCACACAAGTCATAGACGGTTTAGGATGGTTAGCACAAAATGGAGCTAAAAAGTTTGGTTATAAATTAATTAATTTTTTTGACGTGACGTCTAATAAATCGATGAACGCCGGCTGCACGCACAAAAAAGTGTCCCGTAGTGCACATTGTCCCGTTACACTGTGTCCCGTTACACTTATTTTACGCTTGCGCCGCATCTATCTTTCTTCCACTCGATTGGAACAACCATCGATTTGATTTTTCGAGGCACATTAAACTTGAAACACTCCCATTCGTTTCCTACTTTTCCTTTCATCGTCCTATCCTTAACAGAATAACACAGATTGGAAGAAGTTAAATAGCAAACATGTACAAAAGTTATAGTAAAGATAATCTCTTCGTTAAAGTAATAAACATATTTGGATTAATGACTGCAAATAAAAGTAAATTTATCAATTAAATTGTAGATTTCATTTCACTCCTTCTTTGTATCCACACAAAATAGCGATAATTCAATAAAAATGATTCAATTTTTTTCATAAAAGTAAGCAATCATTTCATCAATGTTTTGTTATGATGTCACGTTAAACTATCGTCCGTAAACCGACTTTACAGACAACCAATTTTTTTCCTCTAAAGCCGGGTTTATAAACTACGCAAGAAACACAGTAATGCAAGTAATGTACATTATGTTTTTTTTTGCTTTGTTTGCATCCAGTGGTTTTTCATGACATACGCACAGTCTTGTTGTTCGAAACCGTCTTTTTCCTGCCGTGGGCTTCGCGGATGCGTGCAGGCAGTAGGTATTACTGTGGTCCGTGAAGGTAAAGGCCGTCGCTGTGTTGCAGGGAGGCGGGCCCGCTGATGCTGTCCCCCACGGGCCAGTTCATCGTCCCGGCGTCCTGCCCCGCGTTCCTGCTGGTCGCGTTCGTCAGCAGCCACCTGGACGAGGCGGCTCGCCTGCTCCAGCACTACCAGGAGTAATACACTCACACGTTCTCTGAGTAGCAACAGCAGGCATTCGCTGCTGCCGTACCCGTGCTACTCGGCTTGTTTGAATACCATCGTTAATATACATATATTAAACTTCATTATAATTTTAATTTTACAATTTGTTGGTTTTTTCCAAAACAATTTTATTACGGTTGCAGTCATTCTGAAGAGAAAAAAAAAATTCAGTGCTAAACATAAATTATTATTTTTCAGGAGAAACTATTTGTATCAGTCAGACACTATTATTAATAATAAGTAGAGACCGGAAATATTCGCAGGTTCATTTCGTGATTTGCTAAAATTCAAATATTTATACCGATGTGCTGCTTCTGCTATTGGTTCACTGTTAATATGTAGACAATCAATAAAAAAAAGTATCCAATCACAAGTTACCCACTTGAGACACCTTAAAATTCAGCACCCAATGAACAGGTGCCGTTTTTCCAAGTAGGCAGAGGATCATGGAGTCTATCCTGGAGGTCGTTGAACTCGCGAATTTTTCCGGTCTCTAATAATAAGGCATTCTGATGTACTGTTCTGCAAAGAGGCAGAAGTAATATTATTAAATGGTGAAATAATATTTTTTGGCAATAACTGTTGAAACCAAAGTGAGGTCTTTATTTTTGTGTGTTTCCTTGAAGTAAAAAATTGAAAAATATGTGAAGAAAGGAAAGGTTTTTTTTTTTTTTTTTTTTTAATTTTTCATTTCAAAATATTGTGTTAACAAATGCAGTTAAAAAAAAATATTTCCATTACTTTATAAAGTATTGTCTGAACCCTGGTTGCATCCAGGGCCGCAACTAGAGTCTCTGGCACCCGGGGCATGAATGGATTCATGCGCCCCCCCCCCTCTTTTTTTTTGCACATACCACACCAATAAAGCGGGGGGTCCGGGGGCCCTCCCACGGAAAAATGGTGCTATTTAAGCATTTTCGGTACCTACATGTAACAGTTTCTGTGCTACTGTAACTTCCATGCATGAACCTTTTTACCAGTTAGCAGTTGTAGTAGGAAGGAATTACAATGCAAGCCGGCGACAGCTTTGCGCCCGGGGCGTGTGCCTCGCTTGCCCCCCCCCTGGTTGCGGCCCTGGTTGCGTCCGGCGACAGGGGAAGGAAGGAGCGGGGCCGTGTTGCAGCACCAAGCACGTGGAGAGGAGCGCGCACGCGGAGTGCGTGTCGGCGTTCGGGCTGGCCGCGCTGCTCAAGGAGGACAACGTCACGCCGGACCTGATGATCGCGTGCTGCCGCCGCCTGCTGGCGCACCGAGGGCAGCTGGAGGGGCACCTGCGCGGCGCCCGCCTCAGGGTCGCCAGCTACTACTGCGTGCTGGCCGACGGCGACGTGTGCCTGCCCTGGGACTGGAGGCCCTGAGCCGTCACCGAGACCAGCAGCTCGAAACATACATTATCGCACCCTGAGTACAAGACTATCGTAAGCCAAAAAAAATTCATCTTATGAGATATTTTTACCATAAGCAGGAAAAAAATAATCATTATCTAGGCACTGCAAGACTATCTCAATGTCATATTTAATTTTACGGGACTCACTGCAAATAATGTAGTGTTGCAGCCTGGAAAAACATTGTATAAGAATATGTGCAAGACTATGGCATCTGAGTTGTGATAGTAGTATTGCACTGATTTTTGAGTTACGATAGTCTTGTACTCAGGGTGCGATTTGTTACGTACAAGTTCTGCTAAAGAAACTCCGACTAATCGTAAAATCTGTTTGTGGTTTTTTTTTTTTGAAGTTGTACTCCTGATGTGACTTCCAACAAGGCTGCGTTAAATGTTTGACGCCACCGCGGAGGATTATTTGCATGCAATTAAAAAACTATTTTTTAAACGATGTCAAAGAAGTATAACTTCTATATATTTAGGCCAGTTTCGTTTTTAAGACAAAGTGATTTTGGTGTTGTTTTTATTTTTTATAAACTCTGTTCATACTTAAAAATAGCACCATTTTCAACACTTCAACAAATATAACTAGGGACCCCAGAAAATGGTGAACCGCGAAATACACGAAATACCGCGAAATTGGGCACTATTTCACCGTTTTCACGAAATCTGCTATTTTTTCACAAAACACAAAACTTTGCGCGAAATCCACGTAATTTCCGTTACCAAGAATGTTTACATCGGATACTGTAAATAATCTTACTATCAATTGTATTGATATCGCTTAACGAAATCGATTGTATTTCCAACATGGCGGCAAACGTGTATATTTACGTTGCCGCTATGTAGCAGTGTTGCGAACACAATTTTCGTGTAGTTGGTATTAGTTCTCAAAAATTCTAGCGCACAGAAGCGAACACAATATTTACGCTTACATAATAGTTTAATTCTGGCCGAACACAATATTTTTTCGTGTGCGTGCCACTACGGCATAAATGTTTTTACGGTGCAGTTTGCAGTAGTGTTTTTTTTATGACGTCTCGGTTACTCGGTATTAATTTCCAAGCATCTAGTTAGTAGTGCTTATTTTTGTGTTAAGATGCCGAAAATAGTTACGGTTTTCGATCGAGAACGAGAGATGAAGCAGGAAGGATTTTATATATATTTGATGTTAAGGATAAGATAATAATGTGTAAGTTTTGCAACGTTCGTGTGGACTGGATGCGTCGAGACACATTAATTATTTTTAAATCAAGTGTTGAATTTGTACATAAGAAATCATAATTTTTGTTTATCTGTATTTTCTCTTGTTTATGGTACCTATATTGACTCTTAAAATAAGATCAATGTTAATATTTTGTTGTGATAAAGTGCTTGACTGTTCCAAGTTTTTCAGCTCAAAATATGTGACATATTTAATGGATTGTACAGTCTCTCCACTTCATTTTCTTCTTAAATTAATGAATTGTAATACTATTGTTTCTGTAATTAATAATTATGATTACTTTTCTTCTTATTCAGACCATACATTATTTTAATTTCCAAACATAGTAATATTACAACACAATTTTTAAAAAAAAACCAACATTTGGTTAGAAACAGATGGAATAGAACAGGCTAGGGGAACACAGGGTTGCTGTAAAGGAGACAAGACCAAGAAGAAAACTAGAAACACTAAAAACTTTTTAGTGTTTGCCAACTGAGTGCATTTTATGTTTAACATTAAAATTTAAAAAAAATTTGAAGCAAATCAATCCTCGTTTGCCAATTTCAATTTTAATTTAATGTATCTCACCAAACTTTTACACCGATTTTTAGCACCGCTTGCTTATTTTTACACCGATTTTTTGCACCACTTTTGTCATTTTTTTACACCGAAATGAGCCAGTTTTATTTACCATTTTCTGGGGTTCCTAAATATAACACTTACTTGTTCAACGATACTTACTTCACCAAAACAGTGTCATTTTCACTGATACATGATTCACGTTAACAATATAATGATTTGTAATAAGCAAGTCTTAACTACTGGTAACAGTAAAACTGAATCACCGAGTATAAGTGTGTTTGTGAAATGTTCCTAGTCGGAATATATTTTCCAATCTAATTAGTACGTACATTTTGGTGCCAAGTAATTTACGTTCTTATTAAAAGATCAGTATATTTTTGTAATTTGGAGTTGAATTTTGACTATGTATGCTTTTTAGTTTCATGATTTTTTTGTGAGTTCATTAGTGCTTAATATTGTAGTGTACTAATTTGCATTTCGATGTTACATGGTGTATTGACATGTTTTTATGTGTTATTTCGGCTTTATCGCAATCCACCATATAGTTGTGTTCCTGTCATTAACTAGAACAACAGCCAAGCTGTTCTTGCTCAGCTGGTAGGTGAATGCTGTGAAACAGCAAGTGTGTATTATACTGTGTGTTCAAATGGTTTACTTGCTGTTGTGTAAATCATTATGTTTATGTTTAGAGATTTTGTTTTTGAATAATGCACAAAAACACTGGGTAACCACAGTTGTGATACCTAACACACTTTGTTAAAATGCTTGTGACGTGAACTAAATTGCATATTTTAAAATAAGTGCAAGATTGTGATATACATATATATGTTTGTTTTAGCCAATGATACAGTGGAATCTCATTAATACGATACTGGTTAATCCCAAACCCTCGTTATTACAAACCTGTTCAAATCCCTGGCAACATGAACAGGATGTTGTGTCGAATAGTTAGTACATTACAAAATACCAGATAATATGTAATCTCGGAGTTCCGTTGTGGCCCAAAACAAGTTTCGCGTATATTTGAGATCTGACAATACAAAAGTGTTAGCGTTCTCAGCATTTACATTTTTTTGTAATTAATGACATTTCTTTAGGTCCCATTTACGTCTCATTAAATGCAATGCAACACTTTCCCTCAAATTACACAGTGGAAATTACTTTCTTCCCGCTTTTAACTTCTCATTTACTATGTAAAGAACCTGGTGTTTATTTACATAAAACTTGTTAAGATTTCTCACACAATACAATTTCTCAAATATGATCAAATGTTTCAATCCCGCCATTTTTTCTCTGTAACATGTATGGTGTATGTTATTATTCGTGATGTTGAAAATGTTTAAATAAAATGAGAAGTAACCAAATACGTAGTTAATTTTTTTGCCTAAATCTTCTTAGCGATCTGTTAGATAAATAATAAGTTGTAGCAACATACCGTTCAAAATTGTAAACAATTTTGTGTTAACATTTATGCGGGCCAACCATGTTTTTACTTAAGGGAATGCTCTTATGCAAGTTTGTAGCAAATAGTACTATAAGAATTAAGAATGCACATATTTTTCTTTTGTTTTGACATTGTGTACAAATTACTTACATGCAACATGGTTATTACATAGTGGGTAAATTTATGTCCCTTCAGGTATGTGTTAGTGAGGTTTCACTGTATGTGTGTGTGTATAATGAGTTAAGCCTGAATTCAAATTCAACAGACAATTTTTGGCTGCAAGTTCCTAGTTGAAAAACTATTTTTGACTTGCAGTGTAAAGTGCTTCTCAAGGCTGGTATACGTCTTTGAATTTGGAGCTGTAAAACTTTTTTTATTGTAAACAATAAAGTTTCTAAGACAGAACACTGAGCCACTGCACAGTATGTTTAATTAAACAAAGTTTTACTTCCAAAGCAAATTTTGTGTCCGCAGCAAAATTATATCTTCAAACTAATGGAGGGTAATCATTTTATTTCCACATATTGCTATCCGTAATTATTTCAATGAAATAATTTCTCTTCAGTGACAAAATTTGCAGTGGTTGTAGAAAATTAATGCATTTAGACATAATCTATCTTAAGTGCTTTCTCTATTATTTAAAATAATAATTTTGTTCCATCCCAACTTCATAGATGAACCTATCCAAGCCTTGGGAAGCACTTAGACAATAAGTTGTATTAAGTTTTTAAATTTATTTTGTTGTGATGAAGCCGCAGCCGAAGTTTGTTTGGTGAAATTCAGACTCCTCCTGTGTATGTGTATACATCCGCCCCTCGAAGTAGCGCCCTAATTCGTTCCAGGAAAACAAGAGCACTGTTCAAATACCTATTTCCCACAAGAGGTGTGTGTGTGTATGAGGAATAACTGAATGCTCGGGCGTCGTCAGAAATGAAATTTACTATGCGAATAGCTGTTATAAGGAAAGAGCAAAATAATATTTGTTGATTCGTCACATTATTAACTTGTTCCATTGTATTTAACGCTACACAGGTGTCGTTGCCATTGACGCGGAAAAACCATTTAAATAAAAGAAAAAAAGCGCTACATTGAATCAATGACTGCGCTACTTCAAATCTTGCCATAATTTATCGGTGTCGTTACTTCGAAACCGTCCAAATCAAACAGCGTTACTTTGAGGGGCACATAACACCCAAGTTACATCCAGGGTTAGTTTTCTAATTTTTTTCACCAATGTTGAAATATTTTTCATGATTAACTTACAGTTGCTCTGTAGAATTTAAGAGATCTATTATGTATATCTGTTCCATTGTGATTTGTCGTAGCTTCAATAGTTATAAATAAAATTGTAGTTATAAAAACAAATTGTGTGTTTTTTTAACTTATTTATCATTGTTTCGCCATGCTTATGCGGCACCTACAGTCATCAAATTTAGCATATTTAGGCAGTTAGAAGTGGTTTTTTTTTTACTGTCTAATGTAACAATTCCGTCTGACTTACAAACATGTAAATAATAATTTTTTTTTTTTTAAATACAAATGTGAACCAGAGAAAACATGTACATATTTTCCTACTAAATATACATACAGTTACAAACAAACCCCATGTGGTGGTTAGGGGACGAAGCTCCCAACGAGCGAAAGTCAGTTCATTCAATAATCAGAATTAACAAAAAAAAACCTACCTAAAAACAAGCAATTTAATCTTTATTCGACTAGGAAGTAATAAATATGTGTAAGAGATATAACTTGCACTATTTTATTTTAATTCTACCAGGAGAAACAAGGAAGAGGTAGGTATTATTTTATAATGGAAGAATTAAAAAAAAAAAAAAAATAATAAAAAAATCCAGCCATTTCATTTTCATTCTACCAGGGTGTCATGAACTAAGAGGTGGTATTTGTAGTACAAAGTGTTCCAACAGATGGCAGCACTTGTCAAAAACTCTGCCTTCAATCCAGCCATTTTTTCCCTCGTTCTACCAGGGAGTTATAACCTGGGGAAGAGGTATTTAGTAGTGGTACATTACTGCACCAACAGATGGCAGCACTTGTCAAAAACTCTGCCTTTAATTCAGCCATTTTTTCCCTCGTTCTACCAGGGTGTTATAACCTGGGGAAGAGGTATTTAGTAGTGGTACATTACTGCTCCAACAGATGGCAGCACTTGTCAAAAACTCTGCCTTTAATTCAGCCATTTTTTCCCTCGTTCTACCAGGGTGTTATAACCTGGGGAAGAGGTATTTAGTAGTGGTACATTACTGCTCCAACAGATGGCAGCACTTGTCAAAAACTCTGCCTTTAATTCAGCCATTTTTTCTCTCGTTCTACCAGGGAGTTATAACCTGGGGAAGAGGTATTTAGTAGTGGTACATTACTGCACCAGCAGATGGCAGCACTTGTCAAAAACTTGGTCTTTATTACAGCCATTTCATTCTCATTCTACCAGGGAGTCAGAATCATGGGAGAGGTGTTATCTAAGTGCTCAACAGACTGCCTAAATTAGCATCTGACCTGGAAGTTTTAAATATAGATGAGGTGGTGTATTAGTATTAAATTACTCATTTTATTAATTCAAACACTTCCTTCTAAAAATGGCTTTTATTGCTAGTCAACCACGCAGTCATAAGCTGACAAGTGGTTTGCCAATTAATTTACTATAAAACATGTTACCTGTCACACAGAAATGCGATGCCAGCCAGTTTTTCATGTAAATCAACCAGGCAATATAGGTTTATTGCGAGTTAAAGTCTGGACACAATATGACTGCATGCCTCCTGGATTTAAGGATGAGATCCTGGATTCTTACCCGGGCACCAAGAAGGTTCAGCTCTGAGACTGTCGTTGGACGAGCTCAGACTCCGCTGGTAGTCTCGACAACTCTCCCCCCACGTACACTCGCTGCCACGACCTCCTGCGAGGTCAGAGTGTTTACCGCGTTTGGCCCCGACTGCCAATCCCTGGTCTTAGTGCAGGCAGCCACTGGGTAGCGATGGACATGATGCATAGCTTGTGTAATTATTGTGTATTACTTGTGTGGTTGGCCCTCCTCAGAGTTCAGGCTCCTGCAAATTATTATAGAAGATAAATTGAACATTTTATTACTACAAATTAAGATTTTTAATTTCCTGTGTAAGGTAAAAATGTTTTGTTCTTCATACATTAAACATTCAGCAGTAAAAAAAAAATTCCCCCCACACATTCAAACGAGGCATCACTTGTGTTTTTACAGGCAATAACTTTGTTAGTTGGGGACGTGTAGAACAAAATAAATTTTTTACTCTATCTTGTTTCCTGTTCATTCAATTTTATTCACTGTACTATTAAGAGAATCAGTCAAATTCATGAGCATTGTAACTAACAGTTTGTATTCTTTTACTGTTGGTATCAACAAGTCTATCGAGTTCCATTCTCGCCAGGGCCAAATAATCTCGCCATACAAACCCTGGGCAACGGACTGCAAAAGCAGGACGACAGAAAGTCAACACAATCCAAAAGGGGCAGTGAAACAATATCTTGGATCTCTCCAGACCATTCTCTCTCATGCATGAGAGAAAAATTGGGTGTGTGTATCTATGTACAAGCATCATTAGTTATACTTACTGCATAATAAAAACCTAAAATTATTTTAAATGCACATAAAACATAAATGCACATTGACATAGAACAACAAAAGGAATGGAGTAATATTATAAATAGTAGGAAAATTATAAATTATAAATTCAATTTAAAAATTTAAATATTCTGTATTCAATATTAATGTAAATGTACGTACATGTATAAAATTAATTATTTAACTTAGTAAAATAGTGGAGATGGATTAACAATAAAAATCAATAAATAGGCTGAATGCTTATTCTAATTTATTAATCATAATTATTTATAAATAATAATTTTTAATGCAAATAAATAATACATAACCTCGCTCATTGAATTACAACTTGAAAACGTTTATGAGCACAACTATCAATAATATTCACAATAAAATAAAAATATTTTAAATTAATTAAACAGACCAGTATTCAATATCAATCACTAAAGTATAAAGTACTTATATAATTTTTTATTTGTATGTAGCCTTTATACAGTCTGTCAATATTTGATGCAAGTGCGTGTACATCAGAAAACTTCCAAAACTTTAGGAATGGGTAGGGACACCTGTATTTCGCGAATACATTTCGTGTCAAGGTATTTCACAAAATACTGTAGCTTTTCTCCTGTGGTTATTGGCTGAGGTCGGTGAGAGGTGTCGTCCCGCTCTTGACGGGGCCAATGAGAATGTGGTCACCGTACTGCTGCACCCTCACAATTTGCCACGACTCTTAGAAAAAGCTACAGTGTTATGTGAAACACCTTGACATGAAATGAAATCGCGAAATACAGGTGTCCCTAGGAACGGGGTATTGTTTGAAATGTGTGTTACAGTGGAGGGAAGCCGTCAGGAGCCGAACATGGTGAGGATGGAGTCCTCGAAGAGCGCGATGGCGAGCATGACCGCGCCTCCCGTCGCCACGCCGCCGGCCCGCAGTAGTGCCACCATCGCCCCCGGGAGTCCGCCCCGCGAGGCCTTCATCTCCGGGACCTGCAACCACTCCCCGCGTCCCCACGTGTCGCTCCCCCGTCTCTGAGCCACGTCGAGACTAAACACTCTAGCTCCATGACTGGTCGAGTTTCCCACGGGCACATGCACACTGACGGCGCACCAATCACAATAGGTAATTCAGTGCAGAAGCAAACACATCTTGAATGTCCTGGCTAGAGACAAGACTTCGTGGTTTCATTTTTAGGTCGATTTCATTTTTTAGAACAGAAGATATCTGTGTTATTAATTTTATTCATAAAAAAAATAATTAATTATGTTAAAAAATATGAAACTTAAATATTTCTTAACACACATTCCAACAAAATACGTGGTCTCATTTTGACAGACACATGATGCACTTGTACAATAAAATAATTAGTAATGAGCATGTGTAGAACAGAACTACTAATATAAATTAAAAAAAATTTAAGGCAAATTTTTGTGTGTTTGAAAAATGTGCCAAAGTCATTAATGTAAAAATGTGTTACTAATAAGAGATGCGAGATCAAACAGCGTAATATTAAAGTTTTCCAAGTCATTTAGTTTATACATTTTGGTACTAAAATTTCACATGAAATAAATAACATTGAATGAATTAACGACAGTAAAAGATTAATTTTTTAATTTTTGAGTTAAGTTTGATCAAATTGCTGATTGATTTTATTGTTTTAGTTACATTTCAGAGCTAAATGGTGTATTAACTGTAATTTTTGGTGTTATATAATGTTTTAGCATGCTTTGCGAGGTTATAGCAATTCACTATATAATCTTGTCCCTAGCAATCGCTTTTCTTGCAGATGGCCGCCAATTACAAGGAAATTACAGCTGGCATGGGCATAACATATCACAGTCTAGTAGACGTTCAGATATTTTCTGGAAAAATGCCTTGGATTTAGCCCAACATCATTTGCTAAATTTTGACTGCATTTTTAACTTAATTATATATTTTCCTCTAATTTGACTTTATTTACTATCACGATTTTCAACTTTGAATTATATTTTTTTGATTTGATGGCTAAATTCTAGTTTGTTATAGCTCCAGTCAGACAAATCCTGTTTCTCGCTGGATGTTCTGCGCTAGCCTCGCAACTTTTATTTTCTTGGGTTGCGTAAGCTTCCAATGCTCAATTTTTTTTGTTAGTAACACGCTTTGTTTGTTGTCCAAGGCATTCTTCAAGATGGCTCCGGTCAGTGATGGTTGAGTTACTCATCGTGATTTTCACTCCTAAAATTTTGTGAGTTGTCTCGCCGTAGATGTGGTGGTTATTTGGTGCTTCAAAATACACTAAATTTCTGGATTACTTTTCTTAGTCCTCTGTTTTCGGTAAATCACGAGAGAGAGAGAGAGTGAATATTATATTTTTGTGTTGGCCTTTGTTTTTTTTATTACTTAATTTGTGTGTCTGCAACCTTGTGTCAGCTCAGGGAAAATGATTCTACACCAGCGGCTGTACACGAGATTTTGGACTCGAACCAGACATGGATATTTTTAAATACTTAAAGAAAATTTATAATTTAACAAAAATATTAAAAATATTTAGTTTTCCATTTTTTAGAATTTTAATGTTATTGTTTGTCCTTTTCTTTGAAAAGAAGTTTCCAAATATATAACCACAGATAGATAGAAACACTTATGTTATCATTTATAAATTCTAGTTACTCTAGAGTCTTTTTATTATTACTGATGTGGAGAATTCATTTGTAAGGCTGCTTTATTCTAGCACGTTTCCCTTCGTAACCTGTATAAGAATTAATGCCTAACTAAAAAAATTTGTTTTTATCTCTCTATTAATCAGCAGTCATCACAATGGTAAAAAAAAAATTCAACTACGATTTAATTAAATTTCTCTAGATGAAACCGGCCTAGCTTCATACCAGGTTCGCCAGAGCGATGTACAGGAAGGTGCCGGCAGTGAACGACGAGATCCAGCTGCCGGCCGCTTCGAAGTCTCCCAGCCACAGCCCTATGGCCATCCCGATGAAACTCAGGACCGAGGAGAATACGCTGTACAGCACGGCCCGTCGCACGCTCACTCCGGACTCTATGAGCACGGCAAAGTCCCCTGCGAAACCAACATCGTCTTTCCTCAGCTGCCATTCAGAGTGAAATAAAAAGTGCATGTTAGAAGAAAATAATCTTTGGCAATTCAAACCTCGACTCTTAAGTATAATGTAAGGGTAAACCAAAAGAGAGAGAGAAAAAAAAAAAAAACAATTTTCTAAACTTAACAGAGTGGTTTTTTTTTTTTGGTTTTTATTTCTTTTCCAAATATTTAAAAATCCTAACCTTTTTTTGTATTTCTCACAAATTTTACTAAAATAAAAACTCTGCTGGTTGAACAAGGAGGAAAGCGAGCGCGCTGGTAGCAAATATAAAATTCAAGGGCACTCACAGTTGACTGTATAGGATAGCTACATATATTTTCTGAAACAGCACATTTGAACACTCTCTGTTTTATTGTTTCGTTATTCTATCTCTCTCAGTTCTAATTATTTGGCAGGGGACGAATAATCGCACAAAAAGACTGCAAACAAGCAAAAAAAGTAGGGATGGGACGAATCCACATTTTGGTCGAATCCGAATCCTTTTTCGAATACTCAGTGTTTGTCATCGAATCTCGAATCCCAGTCCCACACTAAACTTCACATGTTATTAAAAAAATCACACATTTATTTTAAAAAAATACATAGGCCTATGTATTAAAAAAAAGCACATGTGTATTTATAAAAATTATAAAATAAGTGCATAGTGTATACGCCTGATATAAAATAGAGACAAATAACATCAAAAACCACACATGTAAGTTTTCATCTGTCTAATTCTCTGTTAAATTAATCCTTCCTATGTTTTCAATAAAATATGTTTGTATAACAGACACTATGTAAAAAAAGTTACGTTTTTTTCTGCAATGTTATATCATTGAAGGTTGGAAATGATCAAGTAGTTATGCTAATTGACAAAATACAGCGTAGTTTATATATGTTTGTGCTATTTCCGTTACCTTTACAATATAGTTTAGGTATACAATTTTCTAGAGCTGGATGAAACTCAGTTCTCTGGTTTCGAACCGAACCATAGCAAAAAAAATTTCGAACCGTGCCGAACCGAACCTCATACAGAAATAATTGTTTTGAATTAAAATGAACCGACCACCAGCATTTTGGTCTTTAACTGAATGGTGAGAAAGAAAGGTTCTCCAGCCATATGTAAAATTAAAACATTATATAGCTTAGCTTTATTAAAACATTGCAAAACATTTTATAAGTAAAGTTTATACAATAAATAATGAAGGAAAGAAAACAGTTTAGAGAAAATCATATACTTTTAATTCATGAAGAAGTTCCATCTAAATTTCCAAAAGACTATCTTCCTTTTTCAGTGTACACCAACCTTCATTTAAAAAAATATAATATTATAAAGATGACGAACATTCAGCATAAGGCCACATAACATATTTTTGTGGTAGACATAACCTAACATTTTCAATAAGTAAAACTTTTTAATAGGACATAAAAAAAAGTCGAATGTGAATTAAGTTACCTATCTACCTACATTACAAAACCCGCTGACTGCAGTTGCTGTTTTCTTGGAAGAATGCTGCTCGTCAGAAGAAACTTAGACATTTTTTGGGGTGGTTCTGGGTCATCTGGGTCGTCATTATCTTTTCTCCATTTGGAAAACTTAAACGACGTAAGCCTGCTCATCGCAAATCACCTCAAGAACAATTGTATATTGTAAACGTAACGTAAGAAGTGTGGTTATAGAAATTTGCGTCGGAAAAAAAAACACGAGAAATAATGATGGCTGCCGCGACTACGCTAGTCAACTTAGTACCGTACTGTAAAAATTTACTGGACCAGTACTTTTAATAAACAAGATTAAATTAATATTTTCAGTACCTGACTGTTATAACCAAAAAGGCCAAAGAAAATAAATACATCCCAGTAATTTAAAATACGTACCTAATTTACGTAATCATTTTCTACCGCATTTGTCTTGTGTTAACTTGATCACGTTAGTTTTGCAGAAATACGAGAGTTCTCGTACATGCGCTTTAGTTTAATGTATGGGGTACGCAATGTTTGGTGATTTTACAACACTTCTCGTATACGCACTATAGTTAAAGGTATAATATACAATACCTTTGGCATTTGTACGATAGTTTATATTACGTAGTACGAGAAATGCATACAAAATTCTCTAAAGTAAACAAAAAACAAAGCGCGCCTATATGAAAAAATGCTATACGAGTTATGCGACAATTAATAATTTTTTTTTTATTTTGTCTGCGCTTGAAACTGTTGAGGCGACGATTATGTGATAAAAGTCGGAATATTACAAGTAATGGAATTTTGTTGTGTTGTTTTGTGAATGGTCTCAAATGGGGGTTAGAAAATTATAAAAATGTATTTTTTTTTTTTTTAAACGAACGTTCGGTTTTTCGAAAATATTTTAAGAGGTTTCGAACCGAACCGAACCGAACGTAAAGGTTCAGTTCGGTTCGAAATTTTCGAACTTCGGCCAGCACTACAATTTTCAATTACTACCTAAAACTCTTAAAAACCCACTTCGAATCCCACTTCTAATCCTACCTCGGATCCTACGAATCCTCGAATCCATAGGATTCGGTATATTCGACGAATCCAAGATTCGAAAATCCCATCCCTAAAAAAAAGTATATAGCATATTGCTCTCCTTATATCTTTTTAGCATAGTACCTGTTCTCTGTCCTTTTCGGATCAGAAAACGTTTCACAACAATGTTTTACGAAAACATTGCATCGAAATTTGGCCTTAAAATTTTACCCTCATCATGTCCAACGAAGATTCACTTCAAAAATTATTATAAAATAAATAAAACACAGCAGTAAATGAATAACAAATCAGAGTACAAATATATGCTCACTCCAAGCCCAGCTGCTTTCACAGCAACATGTGCCCGACACCCAGAACGAACTTATTGATAAGTGTCTAGTACTATATTTTACAGTAACCCTGAGAATGGGATTATTCGACAGCACGTAACACCTACCGTCCTCATGGTAGAAGAGATGGTTTATAACTGTTGTAACAACCCAGATTACAGCCTTCCCCATGCCATCCAGCAATAATCGTTTGTTATAAAAATTTTTTGTCAAATTTCAGGTTAGGTTTTCAAATGATGTAAATTTGTTTCTTTTTCGAAGTTATTGTGAACGTAATTCTCCTGGTTTATTTTTTTTATTTTTAAAATTCACAAGCTTATTTTTCTTGTAATTTTTTGCTGGCTTCTTTGCGTGGGAAGGCGTGCTGACATGATTTTCCTTCATTTTTTCGACGACTGAGGCTTTGTTTCACACACAGTCCTTGAAAATTGTATAATCACTGGATTTGAGACTAATAAAATAAAATGGGGAAAAAAAAATTATTTCTTTGTAATAGCATGGAAATGTTTTAAATTTGTGACCTCACATAGTTCCTGAGCGTGTTTCTCAAACTGTAATCCCCCCCCACCTGCCCCGCTGCTCACTGAACACGGCACCAGAGAGAGGTGCTTGGCGAGACTCACGCACCCAGCTCGTGGGGCAGCTCGTGGAAGAAGACGGCGACGGTGGTCGCCAGGCCGGTGACAGTGTCGCCGCCGAAGGCCGCGCCTATCGCCAGCCCATCCGTGAGGTTGTGCAGCCCGTCCCCCATCAGCACCATCTGCACCACCGCGCCCGGGCCGCCGTGCCGCGGCGTGTGGTGGTGGTGGTGGCGGCCTCCCTCCAGCATCGAGCCCATCTCCGTCGCGTCTGCAACCACCCCAGCTTCCACTCAGACATCCCAGCTTCCCCTCAAACATCCCAGCTTCCACTCAAACCTCTCAGCTTCCCCTCAAACATCCCAGCTTCCACTCAAACATCCCAGCTTCCCCTCAAACATCCCAGCTTCCACTCAAACATCCCAGCTTCCCCTCAAACATCCCAGCTTCCCCTCAAACATCCCAGCTTCCCCTCAAACATCCCAGCTTCCACTCAAACATCCCAGCTTCCCCTCAAACATCCCAGCTTCTCCTCAAACATCCCAGCTTCCACTCAAACATCCCAGCTTCCCCTCAAACATCCCAGCTTCCACTCAAACATCCCAGCTTCCACTCAAACATCCCAGCTTCCACTCAAACATCCCAGCTTCCACTCAAACATCCCAGCATCCCCTCAAACATCCCAGCTTCCCCTCAAACATCCCAGCTTCCACTCAAACATCCCAGCTTCCCCTCAAACATCCCAGCTTCCCCTCAAACATCCCAGCTTCCACTCAAACATCCCAGCTTCTCCTCAAACATCCCAGCTTCTCCTCAAACATCCCAGCTTCCCCTCAAACATCCCAGCTTCCCCTCAAACATCCCAGCTTCCCCTCAAACATCCCAGCTTCCACTCAAACATCCCAGCTTCCCCTCAAACACGTTCCTGTCCGTCCACATCCGCCTTACTCTTCGGAATTAACACTTCTGGCTTTTCCCAAAAATAAAATCTATGTTAATAGGAAAAATGTTTTGACACCATTCCAGACATTGAGAGGGCTACGAAGGAGTTGCTGAAGGCCCTTCCGAAGAAAGCTTTCCATAAATGTTTCCAATCATGGAATCAATGTTGTGATAAGTACATCGCTAGCCAATGATACTGACGAATCCAGAAGGGCCATAGTGACATGGATTCCCTCTGAACCCTAAAAAATATTCACGTTTTCTCCCAATTCCTTATCATAGTTTAACAAACTTACAGAAGTATTATTTTATTGCAGTGCTATAGATAATGGGATGTTTTTGAACCACAAATAAAATGTAAGTTACTTAATATTTCAATTCTAAATGTACTAAATTTGTATTAGAAAATTTAATTTGGCCCTCCCCTGACACCCATTCTGGATCAGCACTTGGCCAAGGAGACTATCCTGGAGGAGATGAAAGAAGCTTATTTACTTTGTTCATAGTAAAATTATTTACTGTTATTTTGTGAGTTTTTCAAATTAAGGTATAAAAAATTAACATTTTATTGTGCAGCTCATTTTTACAATTTACCAACTGCGCCATGTTAAGTAATAACATGCAGTACCGTTTTCCCACATTATAATGCAACTAATATGATGTAAAAGTTCTACAAGAGAAAAAATTCATCTTTTTCTTGCAAGCCATAACTCATTTTTGACAGTTGAAATCAATGCCAAGATTTCTCCACGACACAAGCTCTGCCAACCTTAATTCTTCACTCAAAATATTCTTGATTTTCTATTGCAATATCTCATATACTTATTCCTCCCTAATTGGCTGAAACGCCTTCAAATTCATTCACCATCTGCACACTATCACTTTAGAGCAACGTTAAATAATTGTAGTTCTTACCTTGCAAGTCATCCTTTTCAGCCTTTTTCTTGCCGCCTGCATTGTTTTCTTTGGCAGACCCATCCTATAATAAATAATACATTTTTCTGTTTACACTAGACATGTATCAAATATACATGTTTCCTTGCATATGAAATTATTTACAGCAAAATTTTATTTATTAGTTCATGGTTCATTATTTTAACCCTTTTTTAAAAATAATATTTACACAAAAATAATTTGAGGATTTTTAACCAAAACTGCTGAAACTAAAAGTGAGGGTGGCATTATAATCACAAACTTGTAGTATTTTGCTGCTGGACGAACGTAAATTAACAGTGACGGGAACGGCTTAGTTGGAAAACTACATCTCTGCGGCTTAACTGCGCCACTTACGCCACTTTATACTGTATGCCTTCCTGCACCTCGGGGAAGGGGGCGTGACAGATGAGACAGGATAACACCTTGGAATGCAACGAAAGGGGAAAGGAAGAAAGTTTAAAAGGAGTTTGTCGCTGGATTACTTCCACTTCCCTTGCTTCTCTTCACCCTTCCAGAAAACCACCTTATTTTGAAACATTCTTTGCTTTCTGACAGATGGCTTTTGAATTAAAACCATAAAACTCTATTTGTTTTCTGATTGCCTTGCTTTTTCAAAAAAAAGGCCACGAAAATCACACTACTGA
The DNA here is from genome assembly GCF_032445375.1 of Bacillus rossius redtenbacheri. Lineage (NCBI taxonomy): Eukaryota > Metazoa > Arthropoda > Insecta > Phasmatodea > Bacillidae > Bacillus > Bacillus rossius. The sequence goes on along the minus strand of NC_086341.1, from coordinate 5,487,778 downwards.
AAATAGCAGCAGGAAAGTTCTCTGTCCTCTTCGCGTCAGAAATGTTTCACTAAAATATTGCATTAAAATTTCACTCCCACGGCACCCCAAAGAAGTCACACTTCAAACACCCGACTACAAGCTGCGAGAGACCTGCCCGCGAGCGCTGAAGACGGCCTCCAACGTGAAGAAGACGCAGAGAGCGCCGAACACAGCCGCTCCCTGCAGCACCGAGGCCGCGGGCTCCCCCCTGCTGGACAGGATAGCCTGCAAACACACGACTGAGCTGTACTCTATAGAGCACACGCAGATCTAACACACACTCGACACACTTCTCTCAACCATTAACTAACTAAAATAAACACACCTGTGTAAATATATAAATTTTCGAATACAAATAGTTAATTATTCGTTTTTGATTTCGACTTCAGACGATAACTCTTTGATATAATGAATTTTCGTTTGCTTAGAAATATTTGACATGGCATACATTTTCAGTTGAGCGTATGTCGACATTCACTGTTGAAGTTAGGTCATTTTTGCTAAAAACAAACATTTTTTGATGATTTAACGGGACTTGAAAATCAAAACATTAAGAATAGACAACATTTAAAAAATGCACCAAGTCTAATTTTTTCACTAATGTCACGCTAAACAGTAGCGGAATAATTGTGTGAACGATTCGAAACACAGCATATATGAAACATTTCAAACTTGACAACAAACTATTATTGGTATTCTTTTCGTTACACATATCAGTAGTGATAAAAAACAAGGGATGGGGAAAAAAAAAAGAAAAAAAAAAGTGGAATTCAAAGATATTTGTATTCAAAAATAATTTGATACTCATATCTGATTCTAACTAAAAACCTGATATTCGCACAGTTCAATTTTTTTTTTTTTTTAAATGATCTGGACAACAAGTTAGCTGTTGGACCTTAAAATTTTTTAACTACACAATTTGAAATAACGTCAGAAATCTCCCAATATTCCAGCAAAACCGGTCCCCCCCAGTATAGTGATGACATTTTATTCCAATTTACTCTGCATTTATTATTTACTTTAACTTTTAATATTGTATTACGATCTGTTTTAATACTCTTCATTTTGTTAACACCTCGAAGATTAACTTCTACAACTACCCCGAGCTTGACTTGAATTTCAAGACTGATAATAAAAAAAAATTTCCGGATGTGACTCGAATTAAAAAATTGGGCAATTGTTACACTCCACCGAAACATATCCATCCGTACAATTAATTATACCATCGACGGACATCACCGACATTCAATTGCAATAAAAAAACATATATATTTTTTTTATTTTACACTTCCCCGCCTGAGTATTGGAGTGTTCTATGACCACTTTTTAGGTTTTTTATGCTATGGACACGAAATTAATATTAGTATTCATTTGTACTATATCCACACACGTCTACGCACATAAAAATGTTTGTTCTTAATTTAAGACCAATATTATTCTGTTCCATGTCATGATATTCATAGTTGTTTGAACTTTCAAATGCTTGTATCTCGGTTCCGACTTCAATGGACATAGAACACTCCAATTCTCAGGCGACGACTTTTTCGAATATTCTGGTAAAGCCGACCCTGGATCTGTGTCATGACTGGACTCACGTGGGGCAGCAGGTGGAGCAGCGCGTCGCCGCAGAGCGTGCCGGCGGCCAGCGCCACCAGGAAGGCCTGCACGTGCCGGTAGCAGGCGCTGCCCGCCAGCGGCACCAGCAGCACGCCGGCCAGTCCCGTCGCGCTCACCGCCAGCACGCTGCACCCCGCGTACAGCCACTTCCAGCCGCCTGCAACACCACCACACACACACACACATACCTCTCGCTGCTCTCCCGGGCCTCAGTAGCAGGGGCGTAACAACTAAATTTCCAAAGGGGGAAGGGGGGGGCAATATACCTTTTTATAAAGAATCATCGATCCCCCCCTATTGAAGCGGGGGGTGGTCCGGGGGTCCTCCCCCGGAAAAAATTTGTATTTTAAAGTGGAAAATGGTGCTATTTAAGCAGTTTTATCATCTAAAAATTGATTACACAGCACTTTCTTTGCCCCCCGTTTGCCCCCACTTCAAGGTTTCAGAGGGGGGGCAAAATACCATTGGCTTCCCCCCCCCCCCCCCCCTGTTGTTGCGCAAGATTTCACCGTGTTATACAGAAGCAAGTTTCATCATCAAAAATTTAGGATTTCATCTTTACCGTCATTAAATATCATGTAATAATAAGTACATATCAAGCACCATAACTTTGATAAACTACTTTGAACAATTTGTGGTAAGACACTTAAAATGAGTACCTACATAAAACAATACTACATATAGTGATGAAGAGTAAGTTAAATTAAAAAACTGCAACTACCAACTTTTGCAATTATGCTTAGTGTACATTATGATTATACTTATACATCTCCTAGTGACTTTAGCCACTTATGTAGCAACAGACCACTAAGCTTTACTTCGTAAAAACTATACATAGAGCCTACATAGTTTTAGATTTTTAAATAACATAAAGTAAATATTTATTTTATTAAGTTGAGGGCTGGTCGCGCATTGCCGGTGATTTCGAGATGTTAACTATGGGCGCCACCACGTGGAAGGGCACGTGGACCCGGCGGAGTCTCTCACTCAGGGCGTGACGTAGCCCAAGTGGGGACGAGTTACCAGCCCTTTCTATCCTAGCTACCCAGACCTGGCCCGCTCTAGGCGTCGGGCACGCCACACTCCTAGACTCACTCACCACGTGATTAAATAAGTACTCACTTTATATTTATTCTCCAGATTTAATTTCACTAACACGTCTCTCTACACGCCCGTTACACGTTACACATTACACGGTTAAAAAGCCTGAGGCACGAATCGGTTTAGGTGAAGGCATGGTCCACACACGTGGCCATGCTGCAAAGTATACTTATTACACGGTGATGAAAAAAACTCGACTGAGACAATTAATCAATTAAACAGCCCGCTGACCGAGAGCTGCCCCGAGGATGACGAACGAAAGCGATTTAAAAAGAATTAACGATACAGAAATTACTTGGTCAGTGATGAACAAAGGTTGAGGTCCCCGGGGTGCTGGCGCGTCTGCTCTCGGTCAGTGATGAAGATGGACTGGGCTGAGCTCATCGCTCGCAGGTGGCAACATGGCGCCCTTCGCGCCAACACAATTACCGTTACTGTATTCTACGACTCCGTGCCCCGGCGAAAGTTGAGTAAATTACAGATAAACATTAAAAAATATATAAAAATTACTGACAATGGAAAGTTTGTTACTATTTACTTATTTAATGATAATTTATATAAAAGCATTCCTATCCTCGTCCAAGTCCGTGCCTGTTCGGGTCCGCCCGGGCAACGTCTATAGTTATTTAAGGTAACTTATTTAAATTAAAGAAAACACAAGTAAATTGCACAACACTGGGGCAAAGACGAATGAAAACAAAAAGGGTTTACAAATAATATTAAAACGTAGCAAATTAGGGGTGCGGCGCACTGCAGCTAAGCGCCCTCTTGCCGGGCTAGACACACACGCACACACGCACGCACGAGCGGGAGGTTTGAATATAGATGGTGGTTGGGCGGTGTCGTATCGGGCTCAAAGGGGCCGCAGGCCCGGACGACGTCAATTGCCCCCTCCGAAAGTAGGCCGATATGACAGCGCCGTTTGACAGATGGTTGGGGGGCGTTGCCTGTACTGTTTACGTCGCGCACTCCCACGTGGCAATGTTGATGTTTACATTTGTGCGGACAGGTGGCAATGTTGACATGGCGGACGGACAAGCAATGTTTACACGATGGAAGGGCGAGCAATGTTTACATGACGGCGGCGAGCAATGTTTACAAAATGACAGTTGAGCAATGTTTACACTATGGGGGACGATACACACGGACAGAATGGGCGCTGGCTAACTAACCTTGTGGGTGGTGACCCACCAGTTGTCCCGAGCCCCAAATCTGTGTCAGCTGCGGCTGCTGCGGCTGCTGCGTGTGACAGCGCGGCGGTGGCCAGGGCGCCGGCCGGCAGGGGCGGCGGCGGCCAAGGTCAGGCGGCTCGTGGCAGGCGGGCAGCAAGCGCGGGCGGCGCTCGGCACGGCCCGGCTCAGCCTCGCCGACAGGCGGGCGCTTCTGGCGCCTCGGTCGATTCTGGCGTCGTGTCAGGTGGGCATGTAGGCGGCGTCAGCGTCGGCGTCGCGCGCGTCCGTCTCTTTCGGTCCGGTTCATCCGTCTGTGCCTCGAAGCCAGGCGGGCACAGAGGAGCAAATCCAGGCGGCGGGGCGGCGCTCAGGCGTCTCGGCGTCATGGCCCTGGACATCGTGTCGCAAAGCGTCCTGTTTGCGACTGCGCACTCTGGTAGCGGTGACGACGACCGGATGACGTCGAAGCCAGGTGGTGGCGACAAGGTGACACGAAGCGTCGGCGTCGAGTCTGGTGGCGTCCGTGGCGAGTCGTGTGGCGGAGACGATGCGGGTTTCGCCGGAAATGACCTTGGTGGCGTCGGGACGGCGGTTCGGTGCGGTGGCGAGGTCATTCCGGCGTCGGGAGGTGTCTCCGACACGAGGCGGGTGCTGGACGGCGTATCAGACTGCGGCGGGACGGTCGTTGTCGGGCGTCGCTCGGTTGGCTTCGGCGAGTCAGGCGTCATCATAGTCGGGATGAGTGGTGTCAGGTCGGCGAAACGAGGTCTTGCTGGCGATGATGCGTTAGGACCAGCGTCGGGAGACGTCAGGTCGACGAGAGGTGCCGAGGTTGGCGGCTCCAGGACAGGAGGTGGCGGAAGCGGAATTGTCGGCGTCGGGACGGCGAGCGTCGGCGTCGGGATAAGTGGCGTCGGGTCGACGAAACGCAGTGTGGCAGGCGGCGGCGGGATCGGACTTGTGTCGGGAGACGTCAAGTCGATGAGCGTCGGCACGGCGGGCGTCGGCGTCGGGACGACTGGCGTCTTTGTCAGGGCGGTAGGCGTCGGTAGCGTAACACGTGACGGTGCGGGTGGCGTCAGGACGTACCTTCGTGGTGCTGGTGTCGGCGTCGTGCGTGAGGAGTCGGCTTGGTGCTGCGGTGACGTTCCGGCAACGGGCGGCGTCCCTGGCACGTGCTGTGTCGGCGTTTTCGGCGTGGTTGGCTTCGGCGGGAGAGGCGTCGGCGTGATCGGCGTCGTCGGCGTCGGAGTGAGCGGCGTCTTTTTCGGCGTGGTTGGCGTCGGCGTGAGTGGCGTCTTTTCCGGCGTGGTTGGCGTCGGCGTGAGTGGCGTCTTTTTCGGCGTGGTTGGCGTCGGCGTGAGCGGCGTCTTTTTCGGTGTGGTTGGCGTCGTCGGCGTGAGCGGCGTTGGCGTCGACGTGAGCGGCGTCTTTTTCGGCGTCTCTGCCTCGTACTGCGCCTGGGTGGCTAGGTCGGCAGTGCATCGTGCGCACGTGAAGGTAAAAAACTTGCGCAGTATGGTCCATTCACGCTCGCCGATACAGCCACGATGCCACAGGCCGGCACATTCCTGGCAGCGGTAGCCCTCGCTACTACCTCCGGGACACGACCTCGCTCCACACTTCGTCACGCCGTGTATGCGGTACTCCGTACAGTAGCCACACTCATATCCGGCGGCGGTCCTGCCATACAAGTCCCAACTCGGGCAGGGAAAGTAACACCCGATACACTCGTCCGGATACGGATACATGTCTACGCACGTGGTACTCTACACGCGAACAGTCCTCACGAACACATCAGCACTGTGTTACTTACTGCGCTCGGAGTCCGTTGTTTGTGCGCGGATTCCTGGAAGCGTGCGCTTGGCTGATCACGTGGCCGGCGCGCCAGAGTCCCGCTATGCGCTCCGCGCGAACAATAGTTCCGGCGCGAACTTTAGTTCCGCGCGCTCCGCGTAACAACCGCCTATCTCACACGCTCGTACAGGTCTGGTTTTCGCGGAAGATGTAACTCGCCCCACGTTGGGCGCCATTTGAGGGCTGGTCGCGCATTGCCGGTGATTTCGAGATGTTAACTATGGGCGCCACCACGTGGAAGGGCACGTGGACCCGGCGGAGTCTCTCACTCAGGGCGTGACGTAGCCCAAGTGGGGACGAGTTACCAGCCCTTTCTATCCTAGCTACCCAGACCTGGCCCGCTCTAGGCGTCGGGCACGCCACACTCCTAGACTCACTCACCACGTGATTAAATAAGTACTCACTTTATATTTATTCTCCAGATTTAATTTCACTAACACGTCTCTCTACACGCCCGTTACACGTTACACATTACACGGTTAAAAAGCCTGAGGCACGAATCGGTTTAGGTGAAGGCATGGTCCACACACGTGGCCATGCTGCAAAGTATACTTATTACACGGTGATGAAAAAAACTCGACTGAGACAATTAATCAATTAAACAGCCCGCTGACCGAGAGCTGCCCCGAGGATGACGAACGAAAGCGATTTAAAAAGAATTAACGATACAGAAATTACTTGGTCAGTGATGAACAAAGGTTGAGGTCCCCGGGGTGCTGGCGCGTCTGCTCTCGGTCAGTGATGAAGATGGACTGGGCTGAGCTCATCGCTCGCAGGTGGCAACATGGCGCCCTTCGCGCCAACACAATTACCGTTACTGTATTCTACGACTCCGTGCCCCGGCGAAAGTTGAGTAAATTACAGATAAACATTAAAAAATATATAAAAATTACTGACAATGGAAAGTTTGTTACTATTTACTTATTTAATGATAATTTATATAAAAGCATTCCTATCCTCGTCCAAGTCCGTGCCTGTTCGGGTCCGCCCGGGCAACGTCTATAGTTATTTAAGGTAACTTATTTAAATTAAAGAAAACACAAGTAAATTGCACAACACTGGGGCAAAGACGAATGAAAACAAAAAGGGTTTACAAATAATATTAAAACGTAGCAAATTAGGGGTGCGGCGCACTGCAGCTAAGCGCCCTCTTGCCGGGCTAGACACACACGCACACACGCACGCACGAGCGGGAGGTTTGAATATAGATGGTGGTTGGGCGGTGTCGTATCGGGCTCAAAGGGGCCGCAGGCCCGGACGACGTCAAAGTCTATATTTTAATAGACATAATGAGTCAATTGAGGTACTTTCGCTACATTTTTGGTGCTATGAAGTGTATTTATTGATTTCAATTTCGGTGGCTGGCTGATATTACCGTTTTATCGCTGGTCACAGTATAATCTTGCTTCTACAGCTGAGACATGACAACACTTTGGAAATCCCGAGTAGGGGAGGGGGGAGAGTTCCTTCCATTTCCTTCTGCTTCTCTTCACTCTCGCTGCTAGCCTTATTCAACCCCCTAAATGGGGGTAGATTTTTCTAAATTTCAGGTTGACTGATTTTCCTCATATTTTGGTCCAAAGATAAATGTGTAAAATTTTAGCATGCACAAATAAAAATGTACATTTTATTCACAGAGAAAACAAACAACAAAACAAACATTATTTTTTTTTATATATAACCTTTTATTGCAAAACTTTAGAGAACACTATTTTTTTTTTTATTTGTCCATTCGGAGCATTCGGAGATGCTCAAGTGTGCAAAATTTCTTCAATACCTATAATTTCCTATTTTATCAGTACAGGCTCATGTGTTAAAGGGTATCACTATAAAAATATCACCAGTAGCTGTACAACACCTACATCTATTCAAACAGTGGCCATTATTGCAACATGGTGATAATTATATTAAAGAAAATTGCAAGTTTTATATAATTTAATATTCATTCAGTTTTAAGCATTTAAATTTTTAGTTCTGGCTTTTTTTTTATGCACAGGTTTGCAATTTTTGTTATGTAGTTATAGCTGCCCTACCAAAAATTTCCAAAAGAAACCAACAAACCCAAAACAGGTGATTCAGTGTTTTCTGCTGTGTGAAAGAATATGGCACAGTATACAAGAAAATTGTGATAATTACTCTGCTGAGTAACATATGTTTATAATTTAACTATTGGAATCATACAAATGCAATAAAATTTTATCTTGATACAACAATGTATTTTTTATTGTATTAAGAATTAATTTAACTGCAAAAATAAATATTTCTTCATAAACAAATATTTAAATATACCTATGTGTTTAAAACTATAGTAATTATAAAGTTCTTTTGAAAAATGTATGTAATAATAAATGTTCAATATAATTATTTATGACTTAGCTCAATGATATGAATGAAAAATATTAGAAATCAAGAGAATACACAGAAACCTACAGGAACCAATCAAAATCAACAGAATATGTACACCTATCCCTCACTTAGCACGACTAATTCATTCCTAAAAATGCTCGTGTTAGTCGAAATTGCGTATTCTGAAGCAATAGTTTCCATAAATAGCAAAGCTAATTTATTTAATGTGTTCTAAAATTGTGTAGGAAAATATACTTTACGTAATCTAAATGCGTTCAATAACACTCAACTATAAATATGTCACACCTTTTATCTTTATATGCCTCCCATCGCACTTTGTATGACAAATACAACACCGCGTAACGGGAGATACGTGGTTATGTACTTTATCGTCAGTCGGCTGGCTGACCTGCCCGCCCGGGCGTGACCTTCAACTCACGTCGCGTACCTTCGCAAATCGATATTACTGTCCGGATACATAGTTACATTTTAATTTTTCACAAATTAAAGTGCTTATTCGCGTATCACCACCTGGTTCACACCAAGCCTGTCAGGCCAATGATTATTTTTTTTTTCATTGCAACATTCATTTAACAACTGACATCGTCCGGGCCTGCGGCCCCTGTAAGTCCGATATGCCACCGCCCAAACACCACCCACCCTCCATTCAAACCTCCCGGCTACCCGTGCATACGTGTGCGTGCGTGCGTGTGTGCTCGCCCGGCAAGAGGGCGCTGTCAAGTCAGGGCGCCGCACCCCTAATACATAAGTAAATATAATTGTGTTATTTGTTTTTATATTCCCTAAGTGCAACGTGACGGCAGATCGGCCGGGAGAGTTTGATGTACTTTTATTTTAAAATAACGTATTAAAATATCATAGCGTTTCCGGACATTCCCGAGGAAACCCGAAGCCAGGCAATAATTAAATTTAAATCTTAATAATTATAATTTGTACAATCTTTTCTCTTTATTCATAAATTGTCCCATAATTTGTAATGCATTCTTGTCATGATAGTTTAGTTTCCCCTGGCACGAATTCGCAAATATCTTTTAACGGCAATTGTTTCGGCGGGAGGACGCCATGTTAGTCGAGCGAGCCATGATCTCATCCCAGTCTTCCGCCATCAACGACCGAGAGCAGACGCCAAGTAATTCTGTTAACTTTAATTTCGTCTCAATCACTTTCTTTTAGTCCTCGGAGCTACTCTCGGTCGGGGGACTGCTTCATTAATTAGTTTACGGCCAGTCTCTGTCTTTTTCCTCGTACTACGTAATTTAATATGTGACCACGTGGTGGCTCATCACCTTTAAACCGATTCGTGCCGCGGGCGTTTTGCATAGCTTCAACCGTGTACGTGTGTGAGCTGAATTAGCGTAATAAATCAGGCGTGCGAATTTAACGTATTATTCTTATATTTCCATCTGTGTGACCACGTGGAGTGTGACGGCGTGTGGGACGCCTGAGAGCCCACTGCGTAGGTAAAAGCGTGCCCGACACTGAGAGCGGGCAGGAATTAGTGCTAGATGTTTTCAAGGGGGAATATCATGTCTCACATGGGCGACGTCACGCCCTGAGTTAGAAGTCTCACCGGGTCCACGTGCCGCACCACGTGGTGGCGCCCATTAATCTTCCACCTTAAAACAGACCGATCGACCCCCCGCTTACAACAAGTGTCGCCACAACGAGTGGCCCCACAACACAACCTTTTCCACGTGAATCATCTGTTCATTTCTGTTCCGGTATCTAATGTCCAATATATTCCCGCTAGTACGAACAGCATCAAACTTATATAAACTTTTGGTAAGAGTCCTTATTTCGTACAAATGTGCCACAGTCGACTTGCTTAAAACTAAAGTGCGACCAACATAAGCGTGGCCTTCATGACAATCTGCGCACCATAATACTTCTAGTTTACTCTCAAATACTTGATCACGGATGTACAGTTACCAGCAACTGCATGGGCAGACATTGCTTTTGTTTGAGTGAATTCCCTGCCACTGGCTAGACTGAGTTCGTGGCCAGGCGACAACAGTACGGCACGGCAGCAAACGCGCGGATGTAAAAACATTTGGTCCTTTACACTCCAAAGCCGCAATTTAACTTGCCATAGCTGATGTTTGTACAACAGCCGATAACGTAGACAGACCTGCGCACATTTCTTCCCCTTTGTTTGGCTAACTGTATCCCACGGCACATCTGTTGTTCACAGAAGTTGAAACAGACTTTGTAGCGTCGTGCTCGATTTTTTTTTCCAGCCGAGATTTCGTGCTAATTGAAATTTACAGACGCGCTATTCAAGACTAGGGCAGCAAAATTCACATCATGCTAAATGAATCCGCGCAATCTGAAGATGTGATAAGTGAGGGATAGGTGTAAAATGAAAAACACTAGAAAACAACAGACCTCAACAGAGTGTTTTACAACAGAAACCAACATAATACAATAAAACCCACTGAAATCAGAAACCAATAGAATGCCCTGAAAGAGAAACCAAAAGAAACCACTGAAACACACTGAGAATTACAACAGAAACCTACAGAAAGTGGCCGACTGCTGTATTGAAACCAACAGAACATCTTGTTGTTTCCTACTATATTTTCTGTTGTAAATTTTTGGTATAGGATGAATGAAGAATGAAGAATGAAGTCATCAATTTATTTTGCCAGGTTAAACTGCCATTCATACACGAACACCTTTATCATGTGATTGTGTGGGAGAGAGACTATCTCTTATTGTAATGGCGCTATCTTTATCAAACCTCCCAATATTTTACTTATTCCAATATTTTGAAGGATTATATCACTCACTAAAATGTGTATCACCTCATTTAACGAAACTTAATGTGAGCGATAAAATAGGAGATAAATTTCGAAGATTGTCTTAATGCTTTTATAAGCGTCGTTACTGTGTTATTCTGACTTGAGATAAGCTCTGAAGGTCAGCACTTAAAACCATTATGTAACTGTTTATTTTTTACAGTTAGGTATCACAATGCATAGACTACTGATTCAATATAAAAATAATTTTGTATTAGCTACATATTTGTGTACATATGACATGCCAATGCTGTTTCTTGCATAGTGATGTTTTATTCTTGCCATCTCGTTTGCCCTTAACCTAAATAAATGTTTAAAAAACCTAATGCACACAATAACTATTTATCTAATGCTAACTGCAAAATATTCTTTTGGTATTCTAAATATGTGACCCTGGTCACCCATGCCCAATAGCCTGTAATTGTACTTCAGTGATTTTATTATATAAATTTTTGAAGTAAGTTTTAGTTAAAATTATTGGCATAATTAAGTTTTTAACCTTTACGTTTAAGTTGGATGATTTTAATTTTTAAAGTTGGTAAACCGAACTGAGCTTGTAATTGGTAATGTTTTTGTATATACTTTTTTTTTGTTATTTAAGAAACAAGAAACTTTGGAAAACATAAATTTTAGTTTAAGTGTCACGTAAAATTCAAGTATGAGCGGTTTGGCTTTAAAGGGGGCGTGAGTGACGAGATGAGTGCTCAGCTGATTCTGTGGAGTGTAAGTCTAGTCTGGCTAAGTCCTAGTGTGTTACATTACAATCTGCTGCTTTCTAATGTTTTCCGTTGTAACCTATGGGTTTTTGTTGGTGTCTAATTTAAGATGCTGTGTTAGTTTCTGTTGGTGTTTAGTGGTTTCTGTAGTAAATTATTCTTTCAGTTTATGTTGCATTTGAGTGTTATTCAATTTTTTTTGTTGCAAGGCACTCCATTTGTGCTTGTTTTGTGTGTGCGGAAAACTTTGCACGCGAAAAGAAAAGAAAGCGGGAGTGAAGTGTTACGGACTACAGGCATGACGATCTGGGTCCATGTTTCGTGTGCAGGTCGGCTCACGATATTGTGTGTGTGCGCTTTGGTGGCACGCAGTTTGAACGTCAGCAACGAGACACCACGTAAATTACGTCAACCTGGTACCATTAACCCTGCCAAAAATTTTGGACATCAACTTTTGTCTTTATAGTATTTTGAGCTCTATCACCACTTGAGAAAATACCTCTTCATTGAGTGAAGTACTCTTACCCGCATACTTCTTCAATAACTTTGCATGTGGACGTTACTTTGAAAAGGACGTGTTTTCCGAAAATGGAGTTGGTCAAAATTTTAAAACATTCGTAACTGTTTGTGGAACCCTTCCAAATTAAAGTGAACCAATAATTTTTGAAAAATCATTTTACATATATATAGTCAGGAATCTAATTTACTGGGAGAAGAAAAATGTTATAGAAGTTATACATTTATTTAATTTGGTCTTTAGTAATTTTTACTTTGTATTTCTTTTGATGGTATGTTCGATTAAGTCATAAGTGAAAGTCCACATTTTAAGTGTAAAATAAAATAAAAAATGGATGTTTAAATCATAATAGTTTCCCATATTATGAAGCTATTTCATTGCCAAACCAATTTGAACCGGAATTTAAATTGTTTCCGCTTGGTTTGTTAATCGAAAAAAAGTTTATTAATTTGAAAACTGCTAACCCTATCTCATGACTTTGTCAACATAATTTCAAGTTTTGGCCAGCCACGGTTCTCGCAATCACTCCTGGCATCTCTACAGTGACGTCATTAGCGACGCACACATCACTGGCCCGTGCAGCCGAGGTCGTCAGCCCGCGCACCCACCTGGCCGGGGGCGGTCCCGCGCTGGCGCCGCGCGGCACGCCCGCTGGTCCAGCTCGTACACGATGGCGGGGCACATGTGCAGGAAAGCGAGGGGCGAGATGACGGCGGCGTGCGACGGCTGCAGGCCATACATGGCCAGCATGGCCTGCGGGGTGAGGCAGGCCCGGGGGGGCGTCCCCCCGCCCTCCGCCGAGCTGTTCCCCTCCTCCTCGCGCGCCACCAGCCGCCTCAGCTCCGGCTCGTACTCCGCTGCAGGCAGGCGACGCAGCTCTCTCCACGTGTCTTACCGCTTCAGATTCACTGTCCCACACGCCACATTTTCTTGTAGTTACTATTATCTTAGGGCTTTTCCTGTAAATTTACCACAGCACATGTCTCTAAGTTTAAATGTTTGATCAACTATTTCATCAGATAATCTTGTAGCAGTATATAAAAAGAAATTACCCATGAGTACACAATAACAATTACAGTCAGCAAAAATTTTTTTTAGTAAATATAAGGTAGCAATTCAATAAATTTAAAAAGGGTTATTTATTGAGGTAACTTTACAGGAATAGACCTCAAACCAGAGTAAATGTAATAAAAATCAAACAACATAACATGGCCTGTGGAACAGAGCTTCAAGTAGCCACACAGAAGCTGCTGCCGCCACGGCTTGTAGACAGCACGGTCATTACAGATGGATGAGATGCAATGCAAACAGAGCACTGATAGTAACGGGGAGTACATACCTCAAGGAAACTCATCGATTCACGACAACGTCTGCCCCTATTTCCCACTCGTATGAATCCAGGTGAGGGCATGAGGGGGGATCAAACCCCCGGATCGCCATGGTCAGATCACTCGATCTGCTGTGGCCCTACATGTTTGCAAGATGGTGTCGCAGCGCCAGGTCCGCCGAGCGACTGCCAGAGGACGCAGGGCACTCACCCAGCACGTGCCGCCGGTCTCTGCCGTGCGAGTGGTTGTGCAGCCTCAAGCTGTCGTGCACGTCCCGGAAGCTGCCGTTCACCCGGTGCAGCGCCACGCTGTGGTTCTTGTCGAACTGCAGCCGGCCCAGCCCCAGGTTGGCAAGGAGGTGCTCGAAACCCTGCCACAGCCACATGCGGTCCTTCACTCTCACACGACTCTCAGAGCTCTGCCACGCTGAAAGCGACAAAACACGACGCGATGCCACAAGACCAGACGCGACAAGACTTTCTCCAACCACTTGGCCACGCCGAACTGTCTCAACATCGTATGAGACACGTGCTGAATATTTTGAAGAAAAAGTTAATACCAACAGAATTTCATACATTAATCGAAAATTATGTCCACGAAGATAAATCAAGCATGAGAAAACATATTGGGTATGCATAATAAACATTTCTTTACTACCAACCACAATGTTATCATTTTGTGAAATACAACCTCTAAGGGATGTCAAAGGATAACTATGGTAGTAAAAAGAAATAATAATACTCAAATCTATTGAAAAAAGAAGGTAAGAAACTAAAGAATAATATGAATGTAGAGTTGCGTATTGTATTTTACCCATTTATCGAAATTCATCCTTTAGTGAAAACAGGGTTAGGTTTTGGTTCATCTCTCTCTCTCTCTCTTTATCCCTCTTGTCACAATCACTTAAACGACTTCAGCTCATGTCTCATAAGCATTTTATTTCCTCCATAAACTGCATTCATAAACTTTTTTGCATCCATGTTTGAAGCAAGCGATGAGCAAACTGAGAGACAGTCACGCTGGTATTTGTCGCTAGGTGTTGCATCGCGTCTCGTCTTGATTGGTGTGGCCACCCACATATTAAAGCATTTATTTACTACCAAGTGTCTCATCACATCGCATCTCATTGCATCCAAAGCAGTCAAGCCCTTAATGTGCATCAATTAACTGCTTAAGACCCCTGTCTACTCGGGCGCACATACGGTGAGCAGAGATTCAGAAGAAACCACGCGATTTGATAACTGCTCAAGATAATCGAGTGAGACCTGTTTACAAAAAACCATTTAAGAATATGCTGAGGGCAAATGAGTAGTTAGTTTGTTTCTATATTTATATTTTAAACTGAATTTGGATGAGTGAAAATGGCTGAAACACGTGTTTTAAGAGTAATTTCAAGGCACGAAACAGATTCTGGAATGCACTCAAGGGACTTTCATTACATCTTTCTCTTCATTCCTCCACCATGTAATGTCAAATCTTAGAGTTGTCCTATGCATGATGAGAATAATGCGCGCAAGCTCAGAACCTTGTGATACCATACTAGAAGCACCAGTGAGCTTTGCACACAAATAGTACTACCTCACCAACACAAATATACCCCGACAAGACAGCCACCTTAACAGGCTTATTGGTTTTAAACGTTTGCTGCAGTGGGTACACTCCATTAAAGGGCATTATTCCTCCCGCAGGAAACAAAGAGAAGACAGCACTGACAATAACAGGTGGTGCATGGTTTGCATACCAAGTTTAAAATTTATTAGAAGCATTTCAACATCTCTACCAAATTCCATAGATTTTTCAGGATCTGCTTCAACACCCATCATGTACTGAAACTTACAATACAAACATAAAGTTGTCCTTATGTGTTCATGTTCTAAAAGTAAGTGGTTTTCTGTCCCTTTGTACGTGTATTTACCAAAGTAATTTAGAACTTAGTGATGTATTTCATCATGTGATGTGGTATTCACTTTCACTAGTGTTGTGATCTTTTTCTGGTGTAAAAAGGTCCCTCGGAGTGGTAACATCTTCATAACAGTCATCAGAATCACTCAAGTTTCTTTTATTAAACTTTTTGACTTGTAATGGCTTCAAAATTGGATTCATCAGTACAAATTTTTTCTCTGCACTCCGTGGTCGCAACCCACATCTACACAATCATACCAGGAAACCATGGAAAACCCTATTCTGGAAACTCTTGAAGAGTTCCTCTCATGTGTAACTTGTATTATTCGCAATATTATTACTAACTGACTCTGAAAGGATAGTTGCAGGCTGCTATATAAAAAATATAACTGCAAAATATTTATTATTTTGTTTGTATTGATTCTGAACAGTGTGTGAAAAATTATAATTATTACCATCTACTAGACTTTATGATTTGAAAAAAAAAAAAAACAGTAATTACGTGACACTGTTTTATCATTCACATAAGTCGTATGTAGTATTTCGGATTCGTTCATGCAAGTACATTGTACAAAATTTTATTATTAAAGAAAATAGTCTCAATGTTATTATTGCTCCGGCATAGCTTTAACTTCAAGGTAAGACACCAAACACTATGGTCTCGGGGCACCGAGTGCGGTATTTCATTGTTACCTGTTTGCACATGTAAAACATTTTTTTCCAAAGATAGTTATAGTTTTAATCAGTGAATATTTAGTTAATATGTCTTTAAGTATTTATTTCACGTTACAGTTTTATAATACTTTCTCAATGAATTGATTTTGTTAATAAGCGTATAATCATCAAAATCCTAATACATGCCGTGTGAATAAGCATAGTGACATCAGGGTAACTACTCACAATACTCTTAGCACTCCTATTTGCTGATTACTGAATAACCCGCCATAATCTTATGAAAATACAAACTTTTATATTTGAATACAGCAGATCCATTAGTTTGGATGCTGGCCTATCTAAATAACACTATTGGATTTGTAATAGCACTTCTTTGCTAAGTCATATTCGTTCCGACGCCATTTATAAAAGAAGCTTTTAATATTTTTAAAATTCCCGTGTGTTTATGAAAGGGAGCAGCTGATTGGTTACCGCCTACGTCAGTTCAATTGTCCGAAAGGTAATATTATGCAAACATTAAGCACTTTATTGGCTCAAATCACATTTTATTTTAAATACCTGACAATGGCCAACGAAATATTTATTAAAAAATAGTTCATTTAATAGTTCCTTTCATTGTTAACTGTAATCAGATGATTACGTAACTATGTCTGCCCTGGTCCATGCATTCCATAGAGTGAATGCTCCGTAGACACATATAATTTTTTTTAATGTACTACAACTAATAATAATAATTTAGACCGTTTTAAATCGTTTATAAACTAGTATTTATACTATTGTTTATTTGGAGGGAAACCAGTACACTACTTCGCAGTACGGCATTTAAGTCCTTAACCTTGGGTTCAATATTTAACCAACATAATATCTAGCTTAGTAGGAAAATGTTAAAACAAAGAACCAATCAGCTATACTTTTACAATATTTTAAAGTAACACCAAAACATTGTTTGCAATATTACAGTTCTGCGACTCGAAATACAAGAACTGAAACTGAAACCTAGTTGACGCATTTCTGCCAGAAGTCACATCTTTTGAGCTTAACCAAGCTTCAAAAACATGTCCAGGTGTAACATTTTTATGGAATGGGTAACTCTTAACTGATGTTGAGGGGCTGCGGTGGTGCAGTGATCACCTTCCACTATTCGTTTGGAGTATGTTAACCCGATGAAGGATGTTGAGAAGGAGGGGGGGGGGAGGGGGGGGGACAAAAGTGGCCATGATTTTGTGGAGGGGCTCCAGCACAACCTTCAAAACATTTCATTAGTTTTCAAAGAAAATCGGCATACTAAAATCTCAGGGGGCAGTCGGCATACTAAAATCTCAGGGGGCAGTAGATTTGTTGAAGTCCAACATTAACTCATAGAAATTTAAGTACCTACCTGATGATTTGCTGAGGAAAATAAAACTTGACATTGTATATTATGGTTTTTAAGTGATTTTTTTAATGCTTTTATAAACCAATTGTTTGATGTGTTCATTAAAACAATTATATATGTATATATATGTGTGTGTGTGTGTGTATATATATAGATTTTTTAATAGGTACCTACATGAAACTCAGACACATCTGTATGTAAAAGATATGCTTACAACCAGGGGCGTATCCAAGGGGGGGGGGGGGGGGGTTAGGGGTTCAAACACCCCCCCCCCCTTAGCACCAAATCTTTAATTAATTTCTTATTCATCACTGAAACAAATTTCATATTAAAATTAATAAAATTTTTACCATTACAATATTTAAATTTAAGTACCGAAAACTGCTAAAATAGCACTATTTTACACCTTAAAATCCAAATTTTCCCGGGGGAGGACCCCCGGACCACCCACTTTAATATGGGGGGGGGGGGGGGCCATGCTTCTTAACACCCCCCATACACAAAACCTGGCTACGCCACTGCTTACAACCAACACATGTGCAAACTGACATTAATTATTATAGACTTCTTGGAAACACAATTATTCCTGCCATTTCTGTGTATGAGGCATGTCGGGCTAGATGTTGGAGGAAATGCATTTATCGTAGGCCCCTATGACTACAATAATGCTTATAAATAAATATCTCTGTAACTTTATGTATCTAAGTTGCTGTAATTTTCTTATACTGTCTTCACTTTTTTTTTTTAAATTTAAATCCTCGAAGGGAGGGATCCGGACACCCTGGCTACGCGCCTGCTGAAGGCGGGAGGGGGGAAAAGGACCCTTTTTTGAAATTTTAAAGCCCCTTGTTGAGGCAAGCACAAGTAATGCCAAAACTGTGTTTAAATGATATCGTTTTTGAATATATCATACAGTTTTCCATGTACTGCATGCACATAGGCCTAGACCACGTACTGAGATGACTTGTGATTGTCACCCCAATGCGCGAAATCCTTGCGCCTCAAGATTGCCATCCACCAGCGAATCCTACAGATTTAGTGCCCTTGCTCGTCTGCACCGAGATGATATGGGTTCCACTCCTGATAGGATCACACCCACATTCGTTACTAGCGCAACATGACAGACGTTTCCATCAGCTGGCGGGTTTTCTCGGGTTGGTTCCACTACTGCCTCCAATTCATTCCGTTAAAATGTTCCATTTCCATCTCATGGCGTTGATGTCAATAGCTCTAATTTATTCAATCATCATAGTTATAACTACACAAATCATCACAAATGACTATTCTTCATTTTTTTCCACCCTTATAACTGCATTAATTTTATTTTTTCTCTTACCTTGTTTCTAAAAATATTATTTGTGAAATTAGCCTTTAAATTTTTAACACCATGTTCCCAAAAAGTTAAATAATAGCCTTTTAGTATGTATATATTCAAGTATTGAGAAGAAAATATCAAGAATAATTAAGGACTGGCTACCCTTAATTGTAACAAAAATTATAAACAACAAGAATGATATGCCTGATACTTAATAAGAGCATTATTTGCAGTTTTAAATATGTAATCTACATAAATAGAACTTAAATATTTACTCAAGCAATATGATAGAGATTTTTGGAATATATTAATAATTAAATATTTAAAATATTCCTCAAATTAATATTTTACTCTACAAGTACCAACTAATTACTTATAATTTACTTGACAACTAAAGTTACAAGTACTGAATATGGAAAGTCCAATTACAGTGACAACCGAACCACCAAACACAAAACTAGAACAACCATATCAATTACAAACATTTGTACAACACTCGTAACCTTTAAACAACGCAAATACACATAAAAATGTAAAATTGCATTGTCCCCCCAAAAAAAAAAAACTTTTCTTTGAGAACTGGGTGTTGTGTCGTACTGCACGAGGTACTGAGAAACCACTACACATTACAAGTATATATATTCCCGGGTTACAGTATCTGTGACAGCGACAGCAGAACCTAAAGCACCAGCATTGTAATTGTAAAAACGAAGGTAACGAATTCTTATCTGCAAAGTTATTCAGTCACCTCAAAAATTATAAAGGAACTTTCCAAACATTATCATTAAGCTTGTATAAATCCTTCACTTAAAAAAAAAAAATCTAAACTTACCTGAATAACAGTTTTAAGAACTGTTGCACAGTTTATTTTCAAATGCACTCTTTTCTGCTCAGTTTTTTTTTTTTTTTTTTAATTTAAATACAACATACTGAACATATACAAAGCAGCTTTATAAAAAAAATAAGAATATTACAATAAATAAATGCATTCATTTTTTTTAACAGTATATTAAAACATAAAATACAAAAAACCTGATTTTGAATATACATGTCATTTTTTTGAGAACAATTCAAAGTAAGAATCAGAATTCATTGACAGAAGAAAGGTAATTCAGTTGATGGCTGTATTCGGGTCCGAGTAGCTACGCTATGTAGCTGTACTCGTCCGACGAACCCGACGTTCTCTCGATGTACTGCTTCTCGATCAGCGACTCAATGGCCTTCTTGATCATGCAGACGTCGGCCGTGAACTTGTCGCGGCACAAGGCCAGGACGCCCTGCACGAGCGCGTTGTGGTTCAGGACCTTGCGGCTCTTCATGACGCGCACCACGGCCGCCAGCAGGTACAGCTTGCGGTCCTCCTCCACGGACGAGCGGGCCCGCTCCAGCTCCCGGGCGGACTCCCGCGGGCACACCGCCGCGGGCACGCGCAGCCTGGTCCGCTTGCTCGCGTACCGCAGGTTCAGCTGCAGCGCGCTCGGGCTCCCGGGCGCCTCCGCTCGCAGCAGCAGCCTCGAGTCCGCCAGGCTCCCGGCGAGCCTCGCGAACAGGTCTCCGGCCAGCTGCGTGGCTCCCTGCAGCTCCGGGCAGCTCCACGTGTCCTGCTTCTCGAACTGCAGCAGGATCGCCAGCTGGAACATCTGCATGGTGACCACGTACTGCTTGCCCAGGTAGTTCAGCTTCACCTCCGCCTGGCCGTGCTGGTGCAGGAAGGTCAGCTTCCTGCTGCTGAAGCGATTGTGGTAGAACCTGCCGAACGACTGCAGCGCCGTTTCCAGCCGCGAGGGCAAGGACACCGCCGTCAGGGAAACCTGGCTCATGGGCCAGGACGCCGCCTGAAGGACGTGGACGAAGAAACCCATCCCCAACTTGACGTTTTCTTTCCCCGAGTGCTCGGAGAACTCGCGGTTTATGTCCCTCGACAGTTTCACGTCCGTCAGCATCTTGCGCAGTTTGCTGGTGAACTCGTATCCGCAAGCTTGCTTCAGTTTGTCGATCATCGCTTCTTCCGCATCTAGAGACTGACTGAGCTGGTGTATCAAACGCTTGGCCAACATCCGGGAATAACAGTTCTGGAAGACGTCTTTCTCGTCCAAGTACCTGAAAATGATCATGCATTTACCCAGCTTCTCTTCCAGCTCCGCATCCGACAGACCTTTGCAAGATTTCCTTAGAAGCATGTCGCAGTATTTGGTGAGCATCTCTGGCGACTTGCAGTTCTGGTTCGGCACGTGCCGTTTGTTGACGACGAAGTAACATGCTTTATCGAGAGCATCTAGGAGGCACTTGTCATTTGCGAAAAATTCACCGATCACGCCAATGTACTTCTCGTGCAGGCCCAAACAGTCGCAGACAAACTGCACGTGGTCGTTTTCTTCCACTGACGCAGACGCGTGCTCCAGTCCTTTCATCTTCACGTGTTCGAGCAACTTCGATGCCAGCCCCTCAACACCACCATCAACCAGCCTCAGAAGCAAGTACATCGTCCTGAGGTCCCGGAACCTCTCTCGCTGGACCATCGAATGACACTCTTCGAGCAGGAGAGCCAGGTGGTCAGCCACCATGCAACCCACGAACACTGCTTCGACTTTGGGCAGCGAGCTACGGTGCAGGAACCACTCGCAACGCCGACGCTCTTCTTCCAACATCCGCCACACGCTCTCCACGTACTGACTCACATCTGCGTTTTGTAACATGCGCCCCGACTCAAGCTTGAAGCGTTTCCCGCACCTTTCCAGATACGGCCCTTCAAAAACATCCTCATAGAACTTCAAGTTGTCTTTCCTCTTGTACTCTTCCACACAAACAAAAGACTCCACGACTCCTTGGTAAACATGCCTGTTGCTATCGGAAGCGCCGTGAACATTGATGGAAGCGATGCCATCCAGCAAAAGTTCTTTTAACGTGTCTTTCAAAGTGGTGATGACTTCTTTCTTCCATAACACCAGCCCCAGTTCACCAATCTCCATGCACTCTGGATTATATTCTGCTATTTCATCATGTAGGAAATGAACGCGCGAACAACTCTGCGATCGTACGTAATGCAAGTTCAAGTACAAGAACAGACAATGCAGATGTCTCACTCCTAAACTATACTTCAACCAAGTACTATAGTAAATTGTCACCAATTCGTCACGACTACTTTCCATTATTTTTGAAGTAAGCATTTTAACGTGATCGAGAAGGAACGTCTTTGTTTCGTCGTAAAGTCTGTCACCGAACGGTTGTGGATACGCCACACATAAGGCATAAACATCACTGAAATGGTTGTTCCACACCTTTCTGGAAATGTTGCTGAGCGTGAAAAGTTTCTTAAGTGTGCTTTGAAGCTCATTCCACTTTTCATCGAAGTTAACTATTTTTGGAGTCAGAGACATAATGGCCACTGAAACAGAGAGCAAACTGAGTTAAAAGTGTTGTGATTATTTCGTGTAAGGTTTACTTCCTTGAAAGAAATAGATTATAAGGTCCTTGCGTAATGTCTTAGAACATAACTCTAGTTTAGAAGGTACCCAAACTATGTGAAACACAGTAGTGATAACTATTATATCAGACATTTGGTACTAACATAAGTCCCATCGCAACAAACTAAACCAAAAAATATCTTTACTAAATCAAGACAGGAATGAACTTTCCAAGTATTGTATTTAACTTCAGACAATTCTGTGACTGTAAGTTAATTTATTTCAATTAAAGTTTTGTTGTTTTGTTGTTAAACATGATTATCAGATTCATAATGAGTAAAATTATAACATAGTTTGACATTTAATAGGCTTTTCCTTAACACCTCCCTATTATCCAACACTCTACCCGCCCATTTATGTTGGATATGCGAGACTACCATAGGTAGATTTCAAAACAAGACTACATTTACTTCTTCCACCAGAGAAATAACGATATTTCTGTAACAGTAACGATGTTACATTTTTTGTTTATTTTTTTGTTCTCGATTATAGGCTACGGTACATAAATACTTAAAATAATGATTGACAGCTAATATTGCACAATTCAAAGACATCTTGACTGCCCATTCTTTCTATTCTGTCAATGAATATTTCTGATATAATCAATAAATACATGCACAATACATGCTTTTTGGACCAGCATGTTGATGACCATAGCAGTGCCAGATTAGCTATTTTGCTAATTATCTATATAAATAAAAATGTAAATGTTAGTTTGTTCAAAATCTTAAATGTCAAAAAATTATTTCGATTGCTTTGAAATTTTGAGTCAATGTTTCATTTGAATACACGTGTGTTTTTATATATCTATGTTTCACCTGTGACAGGTAAAAAGATAAAAATATATATAGTTAAAAACATAGATTTTAAAATTTTCATTGCTGTAGTGACATATTATATAGAGATATAGATAGAGATGTATATATAGAGGAGAGAAAGTTATAGAGGTAGATATAGATGTTTATATAGGTAGATGTATATATGTAGATAGAGATATATAAATATAGATGTTATATATTGACAGAGATACAGAGGTATCGTGTATATGTAGAGATATAAAGAGAGGTATATATAGAGATAGAGAATTAGAGATAAAGATAGAAGGATGATTTGTATGTGTGTACCTACTTCAAACAAACTACAAAAAAAAATTGCTTGAGGCATTGCAACACATGCAGGGCATTAGGTAGTAAACTAATAAAGTTTCAAATGGACTATAAAAAAATTAATACATATCTCAAACACATTCCTCTATAGAGAAAAATTATAGACATAAGCATTACTGTTTGAAAAAGTCTCATACATGAAATTGCGTCCGTTAAGAAAAACCCCCTATCCACCTGAAAAATTCTAACAAGAGTGACTCGGTTGCCGCTGGATAGCAGAATGAGCCAAATTATAAAGCTGAATAAAAGAGAGCAGTCTGTGTTCATAAATTTAGTGTTCAATTCATCTTTTCATTTCTATTTTATTATGCATGGAAATTGCTGACCAGCTACACTACAGATCCAGTAGCGATTAAAAAAATAGCAGATAAGAAACATTTCATTACTTAATTTTCTGTCATGTCACGTTATTGTATTTATACAGTTAGTCACAAAAATACTTGACGAATGACCACTGACAATGGAAGGAACTATGAATAGTGTGTAAGAAACACCACAGAAAGAATAACTACTGCTACTACTACTGATCATAATAATAAAAACTCAAATTAACAGCTCTGAAAACATAAAACCATGAAGCCCTGAAACATCTTATATGCTCTCCAGTATTATATAATGGTGTATTATATAATTCTCATATTCAATGCAGCAAAAAATATTTTGAATGTTTTCCATTAAATGCAGCTAGCATTTTCGTATAGTTACAAGAATATAAACAAACTCAATAAGATCAACAATGCCATGAGCTTGAAATTGGCCTAGCAGTTTTTTTTGAACAAACCAATGTTTTTTTTTTAAACACCTAATAGTAATGGTAGGTCGAATCAAAAATTTTTCCAGACAAAAGTTTTATATAATACTAGCTGCAGTACCCAGCATTGCCCGGAATGAACACAGGGTGAAGGAGAAATCAGATGTAGACAGTAACTGTCTTCTTAATTTGAACATCAAGTGAGCAATATAATTTCTATCACTGGCATTTTAAAATTGGAGTGATTGTTACTGTGGAATACCATAACTATACAAAGTTCTGGATGTTGATATGATTAACCCATTATTCTTTTGTTTATATGTGAATGACATTTGTGTCAAACACAACTACACTATCTTTGGACGTCTTATATGTCAATTGGAGAAGTAGCGGCATCAATGACAACATTGTTTTCGTTGGAATTGCAACAAAAACCAAGGAGAAAGATAAGAAGTTGCCAAACCTTACACTATGACCATTTGGCGGACATAGAGAAATGTCACACACTTACTGTTTGTATGTCTATGACCTATGATTTTTCTATTATAAAAATTAATTAACCCACGGTGATAGTTGAATGTACAGAAGTTTATGCGCTACAGCACCATCTAGTTAAATTCACACACGACACTTAGAAAAAGGAAAAACTTACTAGTAAGACCTATGCTATGAAGACCAGAGAAATAACCACTTCCTAGTGTAGGCACTCATATGGAAAAAAAAATTATAAATTGTGAAAGTGGTGTTTCCATACACTACTGATGTTCCTTAACCATCCACTAAAATGGGGTTTTGAAATTACAAATGGGATACATAGAAAAACTTGATAGTGGTGTGAGCTATGAAGACCAGAGAACTTATGTGGGGAAAATATTTAAAAAACAGGAAATTTTTTTACACAAATTAATAATAACTTATAAAAAATTATGATAGAAGCAAATCCAATAATACTCAATACAATTTTATGGTTTTTACGTACTAAACTTAAAACATTTGTTGTCATATTCACATCCTTCATATCTACTGAATTTTATAGAATCTACTTGGGAAAAAAAAAAACTTTATTTCGCTAGAATGTAAAATTCCCCAAATTTAAAAATATTTAATTAATGCAGCTGACCAACAAAACAAAACTTCAGCACAATTTGAAACTATTATTAAAATAATTTTTTTTTTGAAAACACTGGATCTGAGCTTTATAGCGGTCACCTCCAAAGGGCATGTTTTTAAATCACACTAGATTCTAAGAAATTTAATAGTTGGGAGGGACGTGACATGGAGACAAATTGTGGGGTGAAACCAATTCAACAGAGGCATGGGAAACAAATTAGGGTGAATAACAGTCTTGACCCCCTGTAACTTACTGACATGAAAATCCCTGTCTTTTTGAAAACAGTTTCGGCTACACTATATTCCTAAGGAGATCTAAAGAACCACAGAATTAAGTTGAAGCGTCAGGTTCACAATATGGTGGTGATAACAATATCCGGAAAATATCACATGGCCAACACTCGGCTACGATATTAAACAATAAAACCAATAAGCCGAATCATAAATTATCATAACCACGATAACAAATATAAATTTAGAATATTTAGCAAGTTTATTACATTCCTGAAATTGTAATGTAGGTATGTAACCTAATGTAAAACCTTCCACTGTCGTAATATTTACCTCAACAATCCCAAAATGATTAATATCAAGGTAACAATTACCTATAAAAAAAGACAATAAATAGGAAATTTTTAACATTGCGGCTTTTCCGTGAATAAAAAGAATAAAATTCTGAAAATGATGTTTTTCAGCACTATCAACCTTTGAAACGTTTGCAAGTTCACTGAGCCGTCGCAGCCATTGTGCTATAGCGTAGCAACTTGGGAAAACTAATATTAACACCAGTCCAAAGTAAGTTCACCGAAGTTCCCCGGTTGCTCGTGAAACTTTGGTAGCACATAATAAGGAATAAAAATGTGCAGAAAAGATGTCACTATGGTTTTTCACAGACTTTAGTGACAACAAAATGAGAGAATTGTCGAGGTACATTAAAAATTCTTTACAATAGAGTGGACAGTTGATTAGGTTGGTTTAGCTACAGTAAAAATTGTGTAAAATAATATGAACCGTTGGTTACATTAACATTACCTACATTATTACATTTACTTAACAGTTACATTAACTACATTACACAAACTACAAATAATGAAGCTATACTAACCTAACAAAACATCTGCTATTTAAAACTTTTTTTTTTAAATGAAGTTAACATAACCTAACCAACTGTCACAATTATTTAAGATATGTTTAATGTAGTGAACCTAACCTAACCGACCACTCTCACAATATCATAAATTTGCAATATTTTAACCAAATTTTAAAATGGTAAACTACTAACTTCTTATGATAGTTATTTTTTTTCTTAGAAAAAAAAATTAGGTATGGCTTTTCAATAAAATTACCATTTTTTAAATCAGCATAAAACTTCTAAGCAAATGCCCTGTAAATGGAATTTAAAATTAAAATCCTTAAAGTACTTTACGTAAACAAGAAAAAAGAGGGGGGAAAAATGAACATGCACAAACGTAGCCTTGGAATGAACTGTTGTGAATCTTAGATTTCCTGCATGGGTCTGTCTGTGTGTGTATTATGTACAAATTGTATAATAATAATAATAATAATAATAATAATAATAATAATAATAATAATGAAAATAGTATTATGTGCTATTGTAGATCACAAGTCAGCACTCTGCAATGCAACTACAGACTGCTAAAAAACACCCCTCTCAAGGATTGGCACTTAGGTTTGAATGGCAGTTGGGACAACTTTTTTCTTTTAATTTTTATTTACCTTCAACTAAGTCACAAAATCCAAATTAAAAATATACACATTTTTACATATGGAGAATCACAGGACGGCAAGGCAATTGTAGAAAACTTGCGACGGCCGCGTCAACGCACAGGTATTGTAATGTAACATACAAACCTAATTAACCAGGGGAATTTAATAACACACTTTTCAGCGTCAAACAATCTTCAGAATTTTATTATTTTCTTTTCGGAAAAGCCGCGACGTAAGAAAATTACCCAAACATTAATTCACAAACATATACTATGAACAATACATTTTCCGGATTTGTTTAATTAACGACCTGCAGCAGTAACCAATATTCAAAAACAGTTTACATTTTTATTTTGTACGATAGAATCCCGGCTTAGATCAATTCAAATTAATACTTTAAGCAAAATCTACTTACATTACATTATTTTTTGTAGCAAAACAATGTATATAATTGCGTTTCACTTTTTTAGTATTTTGCTAAGCGCTGCACCCATCCACCAAATATAACATTATCGTAAACATCACCAAGAAATATAATTTCTCAATAGAAATGGATGGTAAAATCCCGATGCCAAATAATTATTATACACTCACAATCTAGCATAGAGTACATTATAATAATGGAGCCATACCGTGACTATAGAATATTTTTAATACTTTCAGAAATAGGTATAACACGGACAGTTCATCACAGTAGAATTTTTTTGGAGTCAACGAACGCAACAAGACATTTCCCGTTGCCTATGAGATTGTAACCTTAAATTTATTTCATTAACATTATATTAGGTAAAGATAAAATGGTTATCTCCTTGAATTTTTTTTATCTTTTAATGAATCAATAACGAGATTTTATTGTATTTAAGAGTACAATTTACTTTAGAAACATTTAATAATAATCGTTAGTTTAAAAACATACAAGAACAACTGAGACACGTGTACACCAATGGCTAAAAAATTTTACAATTTAGGTTAAGTGTATTTAGTAGGTAATTCCGGCACATTGCACATCAATTTGCTACAAGTATGTAACATTGTTGGGAGTGCTGGGAGCCGACTATAAAATTGCCAGTACTGGAAGCGAGCGTCTGCTACACATGTGACTCGATCACCACGACAATATAAATCAGACTTTTAATATTTTTTATAACACCTTCATGGTAGGATAACGAAACCATCGCACACTACATTCAGTCACATTTATAACACTTGATACCAATCTTCGTACCGCAGCTAAACCCTAAGCCTGTGTTTGGCCTTTCGAACTCACTGGCCGGTTTTGCAATGCTTCAAATGTGTCTTTATTGCGAGAGTCACGAACTCAGCAAGAGTGAAATAATGAGAAAAGGAGTGTGATTTTTTTTTTTTTTTTTTACTTCTCTACTGCTGAAGTGTAAATCAGTTGGTTATCTCCAGCTGCCGAAGCAGGGTGCCTTTTATATAATCGTCGGAACTTCATTAATATACCATCATCGACCCAGTTAGCTTGTCATAGTTGCCATCAGCCCGGGTTTCGGGTGCGATTCCCGCGGCGAGTCTAAGGAGCTGTACGTGAAAATTGTGGTGTTTTCCGGGAGGGCGCCAGGCTAGCTCTGTCGTCTAACCGTGAGTGGGTCAATCGGCCCCAGCGTGTCCCCTAGACTCGGTGGCTTGACTTGGAAAGTAGCGACAGCCGGGTTAATCCCTGCACCGTAGAAAAAAAACCGACCCGGAGTCGCGTGGGGAGTTGCGTTGAAAAAGGTATTTGGTGATGACTATAGTTACCAGTCGTGAGGAATCAAAGACAAAACTTGAAGGCTCCCCACGGTTCACGCACGTCCGCTCCGGGCCGCGAGCTGATCGGAACTGCCTCAGGGGTTCGCTTGCGGAGGGGGGGGGGGGTGGACACTCCCTCCATGCACCAAGGTTACGCTGCTCGTCTTATTTGGGTGGAGACTTGGCGAGGGGTGCGTTCCGCCAGCAGGAGCCAGTACTGCGGGCTGGGGCCGGGCTAGTGGCCTTCGGTCGGTACGACGTTATAGTCTTTTATTTATTAATAAAAAAAACTTTTTGCATTCCTGCAAACTTCCATATCCCCAACCTACACTTCACTTGTAGTCGTTTTAATATAATTTATCCCCACCCATACTGTGTGGTTTTCATTAAGTGCTGGCCTGCATCCATTTGCATCTGCTATGCCATTCCATGTACCTACTTTATGCTATTAATATTGTTTTCTTATGCTATTAATTTAATACAACTTTTCTGGTATAACACAGTTTCATTATATGAAAAAAATAAAAATTTAATTTTATTAATGTTATGCTGGCAATTAAAATAATAAAAAAAAGAGTAAGATTTGCCTTGCACACAAAGGCAACAAAGGCGTTCCAGCGATGAATAAATTTTAATTATTGTCTAAATAAAACCACTATAATTAAAAAAAAAAAACTTGGTAGCTGCTTAATAAGATAACTACAAAAAACATCCCAGAAATCCATTTTTTTAAATATGATCATCAGAGCTAACCATATAGCACACAAATGTTGTATTAACATTGCCTAACCTTTCACTGTAACTGTATAATATTGCTACAACATGCTGCAAGGTTCAAGCAATGTGCACTTATTGTTGCTGGACTAGCTTAATGTCTTAGGACAGTGACTGTCCAGGTGCACATTACAGGTAGCATGTTACTAGAACATTCCAAGCAGTAGCAGAGGTATATTAAATGTACTAAATGACACTAATAATTAATCACATATACATATTTTTAAGTATCGTACATACTGACATAGCACCTCCCAATCCCCAAACCACCAATACCAGACTCCGCTGGCAGAACCTCCCCCCCCCCCCCCCTAGTCATCATCCCGAGTCAAAGACACAACTATGCCGACATGGAAGGGAAGTAACCAGTGTTGTGGTAAGTGGCCAGCCATTGTAATTATTCTTTAATGTATATGTGTGCCTGTTCAATGTGTATCAACCCCTTTAGTGCATGCAAGGGATAGTGCATCATGCATGTATGCTAGCCCCTTAAGTGCACCCTATCTGTGAATGCCAGTGTTTCCCCTTATGGCCTAGGGCTTATCTTAATTCGTAGTTACATTGTTCACACCATCTTAAATATATTTACAGTGGGAAGCGGCTTTGTCTCACTCTCTCCCCCGCCTTTTTTTTTTCCACCAGCCAACACCACCTCGTGGCAGTCTTTAGTCTTCAACAGGCAGTGGTCCTGCAAAAATCCATAACCATAACTGCTCAGTTCAACATCTGCTTTCATTAGGCTAGCTGTGCATCGCTCCAATAAGGTACACTTACGTTTTGTGCATCATTGAATATTTAACTAGAATAGTGTATTTTCAAAACTTTTCTCAGAAGCTCTACCGGTTAGCCGCGTCCCGGCCTCAAGTAATGTTCGTAGTCATCAAGACGTTTTCCAGCTTCGGTCGTACGGGGAGCCCATGTGGGTGATAAGTGCTGTCGCGTACCCGCCTCCGTAGAATGCGTGGAGACGTGGCGGACGTCGCTCGGCCGTTTTCTAGTGTTGCCCGGCGCCAGCTCTCTCGCGTAGAGCAGCCTCCTGCGGGGAGGCAGGGGTGGACCGTCCGGCCCGTGTAGCTGCCGAGGGACGTCGCGCGCTGGAGAAATGTGCGGTGCAGGCTAGTTGTGTTAGTCCACGTGTTTTGGCCCGCGGACACGCCAGATACAAAACAACACTCACGCACACGGTAAAGAAAACGATAAAAAAGAGATTATACACACTATAGAACAAAATCCAAAAGCGATAATAGCGGCGAGTTTATGGAGCGTCTCGCGGCCGCGTCTAGCCTCGAAGGTGGCTCGCACGGGACTGGAGACCAGGACGCCGGCGCACTGCTCTCGCGCGCACGGAGCGGAAGTGACGTCATTCCCAAAGCCGCGGCGCGCTGCGGACAGGGCTGTGATCCGGGCTTTAACCCAGAGGCACGGAGGTACGACGTCAGATGCCCCCCCCTGGATAAGCCCGGGTCAATGCCGTCCGTGCTTCCACCCGAGGCAGCAGGATCGGGACGCCCTCTCCCACGGCGGTCGTTGGAGTTAGGGCCGCCTTTCTCGCCCCGTACTCGCCGGGTTGTCGTACACAAACGCGTCCAGCTCCGAGCCTGTGACATAGTCTGCCAAGTAACGTGGGGCTCGCCGACGTCGCCGGTTGCGTTGGGGGTCGTCTCAGCCGGCTCCTCGACTGTGACTCTGAACTCTGCATCGGCGAGGGAGGCACCATGTCCCCATCCACCTCGGGTGGGGGAGAGTGGCTCATCTGCCTCCTCCTCGTCCGGCTCGGTCACCAGAGGTTGTTCGCCCGCCGCATCGGCGCCCGCCTCGGGCATCCCGGTGACGTCATCGATCTGTGTCCGCGTCGTGCGTCTCCGACGGCGTCGCCTCGGACTTGTGGCCGAGCTTCCTGCTGTTTCCAGGGTCGCTGTTTCGGGGCTGGGGGTGGCATGGAACAGGCCCCGCATGCCTCGGGGTGTGATCGAGTCGTCGGAAGTAGGCGTTTCGTCCACTTCTACCAGGGTGACATCTTCAGAGACCAAATTTTCTCCTGGGACTGATGTTCTCCGTATGGTGTCTCGGTGCACTTTTCGCGCCCGCCGTCCATCAAGGCGGACTAGGTAGGTGCTCCTACTTAGCCGTTTAAGGATCGGGTGTGGTCCCGACCATCTGGGGCTCAACCCGGCACTGTAGTTCTTCGGCGCGCTGGACAGAGGCTGCGTGCGCACGTATACCAGTTCTCCAGGTTGGAGTTCCGGTGGCATTCGGGTCGTCTGCGGTGTTATCTGGCGAGTATAGGCCCTCTGGTGTTCGAGCGCTGTTGTCATTTCTGCCTCTCGCCGTTGACGGCGCTCCTCTGGATCTTCTTCTTCATCGGCTACCCCGTGGGCTGTCCATTCTCCTGGCAAGGGCAAATTGTGGCCTTGGACCATTTCCGCCGGGGTCATTCCTGTGGCTGCATTGGTTCTGCGACGGATACAAAACAGAGCCTCTGCAAGATGGTTGTCCCACTTAGTATGGTCGCTACCCAGCCTTATGCGCATCTGGACTTTCAACTCTTGGTTTCGCCTTTCCGTCGGGTTGGCTCGGGGGTGGTAGGCAGGTGTGGTCCGGTGTTCGACGTGCCACGAGTTGCACATCTCCCGCCACTGCCTCCCGACGAATTGGCTGGCATTGTCTGTCAGCAGATCTCTCGGGTAGCCCCAACGTGGGAAGAATTCCGTTTGCAATATTGTCCCAATGGTGTTGGCCCGTACATTGCTGGTGGGGTAAGCTTCTACCCAACGGGTAAAGAGATCGGTCACTACCACCAGGAATCTCTTGCCCCGGGCTGTGCGGGGATATGGCCCCATGACATCCAGCGCGACGGACTGGAAAGGGGTAGTGGGAATGCGAGGCTGTTGTTGCTCCATTCCGTCGCTCCGCCGCGCTTTCCGCTCTTGACACATCTCACAAGTCCTCACGTACTCCCGCACGTCCCGGACCATGCCGGGCCAGTGGTAGTGCTGACCGACCGCCCGCCGTGTTTGGTCTGCCCCAGGGTGTCCGGCCAGGTCGTGATCATGCATAAAGCGCAACACCGCTTCACGTGCCTCCAGTGGGACATAGGTGCGCCACTCCTGATCGGGTCCCAGTCCTCGTATGTAGAGCACACCGTCCCTCGTAGTCCAGGTCTCACATGGTTCCGCTATTTGCTTCGCGCGTCTGCGCTCAGCATCCTGAGAGGTGCTTTGGGCATCGTGCACCCGACGTTTCAGTTCGACCATGTCCGCAGGAGGCGGGTCGTCGTCTACACCTAGAGCAAGCAGGCGGCAGGTTGGGTCCCTTGGGTGGTGGTGATCCGTCTCACGGCCAGGTGGCAGTATCTCGTCCCAAGATACCTCGTCCTTCAGGCACGATCCCTCCTCAGGGTCCCGTGACAGGGCATCCGGCAGCTCGTTTTCTACTCCTGGAACATGCTCCATAACGAAGTCGAACGACTGTAGAAACAGCGCCCACCTCACGAGTTTGCTTTTCCGCCCCTGGAGGGTCCGCAACCATGTGAGGCATTGGTTGTCCGTGCGCAATACAAATTGCCTACCCTCGAGGTGGGGACGGTATTTCTTCAGTGCCCATACCACAGCCAGGCACTCCTGTTCATTGCTGTGGTAATTCCGTTCCGCGCGGCCGAACTTGGCACTGGCGTAGTCGATTATGCACCTGTCCCCATTTTCGTCTCGTTGATATAGCACCGCGCCCACCCCCTCGGCGCTCGCATCCGTCTGCACGTACAGCGTCCTCTCGGGGTTTATCCGTGACAGAGTGTGGCATCGGAGAAAAGCCGCCTTCAAGCTGTCCAGCGCCTGCTGTGCAGCCGGTGTCCAGTGGTAGCGCTGTCGTGGTGACAAAAGATCTGTCAGAGGGGCAGTGAGCGTGGAGAACTGCGGGATATAGTTCCGCAGCCAGTTGGCGAGGCCCAAGAGCTTCTGCAACTGCTTGCGGGTTCTAGGGGGTTCAGCTTCTGCAATTTTCGCCAGGTGCATCGGGTGCGGACGATTTCCCTCAGCATCCACCACATGCCCCAAAAACTCCACCTCTCTCCGTCCAATGTGACACTTCTGTGTGGCACAGGTCAAGTGGTGCATCTGGAGCCGCTCCAGGACCAGGGACAGCTGCTGCACATGGTCCTCCCAGGTCTTGGAGTACACAATCACGTCGTCGAGGTAGGCTGTCACGAACTGGCCAATGTACCCTTCCAGTACGCGGGCCATCATAGCTTGAAATGTGGCCGGCGCGCACTTGAGCCCGAAGGGCATGGCACAGAACTGAAATCGTCTACCATCGGGCACCGTGAACGCAGTCTTTTCTCTGTCACCTGGGTGTATTGGCACCTGCCAATACCCCGAACGTAAGTCAAGGGTCGTGAACACTCGTGCATTGCCCAGGCCTGCCAAGGCCTCGTCCACACTGATCTGCGGTGGTGGAGAACTAATGGTGACACTATTCAGGGGACGGAAGTCCACACAGAAGCGCATGGTCCCATCCTTCTTGGCAGCAAGGACGATGCGTGAGTTGTATGCGCTGTTGGAGGGTTCAATGACACCATCTCGCAACATTTCGTGCACTTGCTCACGTATCACCCGTTGCTCGCGGAAACCATATCCCCTGGGGGCCTCATACACTGGTTGGTCGTGCATAGTGGGGATTCGGTGTTCTGTCACCGTTGTGCGCCTGAGTGGGTTGGCAGTGGCGAAGATGCTCTGCCTTTCCCTTATGAGCCGCCTGAATGCATCCTGATACTCTGGGGGTACATCATTGTCCACATCTTCTAACTTCGTGGGCTCTCTCGGGGGAGGTGGTGCTCTACCTAGTGCATACACTGCCAGGCGCTCATGTTTGCCAACATTCACTAGCCCAGAGGCCGGCGCTATCACTGTGTCATGCTCTACCAACCAAGGCTGTCCCAGCACTAGGTCCTCCCTTAGTCCCTCTACTACAACTGCTGCCGTCTGGGTAACCAGCTCCCTCACACTCACCGTTATGATGGCGTCCCCGATGGCTGTCCCGACTCCGGTGCTCGTGGCCAGACGCAGTGCACAGCGTCTCGGTGTGACGTCCGCTGGCGGCACCAAGTGTTGGGCCACGAACACGTGGCTCGCACCTGTATCTACGAGAGCAGCCATTGGTCTCCCGTTCAGAGTTACGGGTACCCGCATCAGCCGGTCGTCTGGGGTAGTGAGCTGTCCCAGTGTTATGCGTGTCTCGGCCGTGGCTTCGGGAAGGAGGTTAGGTGGTGTGGGGGGCAGAACTGTTGGTCCTACACCCCCTGCTGCCCGTTTCCCGCCAGTTGTTGTTGTTGTTTTTGTTGTTGTCTTGGGCAGTCCTGGTGCCAATGGAACGTGTCCTGCGGGCATCCAAGGCGACACTGGGGTGGTCGGCCTCCGTCCCGCCGATTCCCCGCGTTCCGCCACTCTGGTGCGGTGGTCTGTCGTCTGCCACTCGGTGGGCCTTCGATTGCCCGTGCTACCATCTGCCGTGGACGTTCGAGCTGCATGTCTCCCTCTGGGAGAGCGGGCGCTCTGTACTCGTGTCTGGGCTCTCGTCCGGGAGTGGTCATAGTTATCCGTCGCCCCAGAAGGCGCTGCAGGTTGCCCTCCGTGGCTACGGCCTGTCGCACATATTCTTCAACAGACCCGTTGCAATACGGCCTGAGGAAGGGTTGTAATTCTTCCCGCACTAACGCGGTCACGTCCGGCAACGCTTGCTCCGGCGCTTCCCCTGGGGCTATGCGACGATATAGCTGCAACTTGCCCGCCAGGAATCTCTCCACCGATTCCGTGTCCCTCTGCGCCTCGCCGTAGAAACGGGCCTTGCAGCTCAAGACTGCCTGGCGGTCATCAAATCGCTGCATGAGACGCGTGGAGAACTCCCGCCACTGCATATCGTATCGCCCCCACAGAGTCCACCACTCACGAGCTCGACCACGCAACTGTTCGCTTGTGCGCTGGGTCCACTCCTCTACCGGCACACTGCACTGTAACATGCGCCTCTCACACCACCGCACAAACTCCCGTGGGTCTTCGTGCACGAGCCCGCTAAACTCTGGCAGCACTATGCGCCCAGCCCCTGTGGCAACCCGCACAGCGTACGCGACTGGCGGCGCTGCCGAGTTCGTAGGTGTGTCCCAGTCAATTAGGTTCGGCGACGGTGGATTCTGGTTCGGTAACATCGACCCGACGCGGTTGCCCGAGCAGCCTCTACACTCGTCACATCCCCCTTTTTCCCGGTACACGGCACTCGCTGTGTTTGGGGCTACCCTATGCATCTGCTCTGATAATGTATCCCTGTCCCATAACAACACACCCTCAGCAGTTTCTGTCTTCACCTCACTGCGCCTCAGTGGCGCGCACGTACACGTGTTCCGACACTGCCACTCTCCTGTCACAAGGTCCATTCCTTTCGGTAGCTGACACGTCGCGCACGTAACTGTCAACCCGCGCGGCAGCATTGTTTACAAACACGGGGCCCACGTGGCCGCTCCGTCTGCGCAGCCTGCCCGCGCAGGCTATCACCGCGCCCGCCCGAACACCGCCGGCGCACCCCGAAGATCACCGATGGCAGAACGGCGAAAGGGTGAAAAAGGAGGGGGTACCACGGTGCGTTATCCCGTTGGAGGGGGGTGGTGGTGAATCGACGGGAAATATAATCCGGTTGCGGGACGGGAGACGGCGATGCGTTATCAGCTGAACCGTGAAACTGATAGGTGTTGAAAACGTGGGAAAGGAATGGTTGCGTCCTCGCGTTGATGAGATCAGAAGTACTGTCTAGGTGAATAAGTGAATCCATCCATTGTCCCAGGTGGATTTTCACGCTGTCTGATCACTCACTGTACACTCTTTTCCCGCACTGCACGCGCTCTCCTGTGGACTTGCAGTTCGCCACACATACGGGCGCCAAATGTTGCGTACCCGCCTCCGTAGAATGCGTGGAGACGTGGCGGACGTCGCTCGGCCGTTTTCTAGTGTTGCCCGGCGCCAGCTCTCTCGCGTAGAGCAGCCTCCTGCGGGGAGGCAGGGGTGGACCGTCCGGCCCGTGTAGCTGCCGAGGGACGTCGCGCGCTGGAGAAATGTGCGGTGCAGGCTAGTTGTGTTAGTCCACGTGTTTTGGCCCGCGGACACGCCAGATACAAAACAACACTCACGCACACGGTAAAGAAAACGATAAAAAAGAGATTATACACACTATAGAACAAAATCCAAAAGCGATAATAGCGGCGAGTTTATGGAGCGTCTCGCGGCCGCGTCTAGCCTCGAAGGTGGCTCGCACGGGACTGGAGACCAGGACGCCGGCGCACTGCTCTCGCGCGCACGGAGCGGAAGTGACGTCATTCCCAAAGCCGCGGCGCGCTGCGGACAGGGCTGTGATCCGGGCTTTAACCCAGAGGCACGGAGGTACAACGTCAGTGCAAAGAGTTTTAGTTTATTTAAGGCGGTCCGAGAACTTCAGCCCCCTACCGCTTTTGCAGCCCACATGGTGATAGTTTAACTGAGGGCCCAGTCCCACTTAAGCAACTATGAATATTGCATAGGCACTATACAGCTAGAGTATTTTTTTTAAATATTGGCATTCCAGTTTCGTGTCATTTATGCTTTTCTTGTTTCTCATGGTATGTTGCCACATGACATGTACTTGTAGTGTGATGTTCTGTCAAACCATGTGTAACAAGTACCGCCTTCGTTAGTCATGCATAAATAGTAATTTATAATGTTAACGCCGTCCCGCTGCCTGTCCTGAAATTAAGCTAATTAGAAGAATGTTAGAAAGGAATTTTAGTCTCAAGGGCGGGGTTCTTTGCCTCGTGGCTGCAGGCAGGGACGCATAGACAAAGGGCCCCCCGGGCTGTTATGGCCTCCCAGGACGCCGTATTAGTAAAATACACACGTGACTTTGATTATTTTATTACGGCAACACACGTTACAGAACTTCTAGTCGCACAGGGCACTTTCACGCGACTGGCCGTATCGTCAACCTTCACTCCGCCCACACGGCCCTCGAATGGCGGCACTGATTAACGTCTCACGGTACTCCGAAGACTACTCCAGCGAGGGGTGCAGGCTAACCTGAGTTATGGTGACGGCGGGTCGTGAAGCGGCAAGACTGGTGCCTGGCATGTGATAGTCCGTAAAACACTTAATACGTGAATATGCTAATGACTGCGCAAGTATACAAATAACACTTGATTACACATAGGCGTAATGATGACGGCACACACTAATATTAACACGGCAATTAACACTAAAGTCATTATGAGCGCATCCCGGGCTCGGAATGGATTCGGCTCCTTTACTCCTGTTGGTTACGTGATGTGAGACTGGTTCTCGCAGTGGCGTGTGCCACGTTTAAGCTGGGAACGGGCGCGACGGGACCCAGCGTGGTCTCTCGTCCGTGTCCGTTACACGTCCCAGGGATTGATGCGTTCGTAAATTGAGTTACACGTTTGGCGCAATGCCGCCCTGCGTGGGCAAAGTACTAACTTTCCATGGGGAGATCTTATGGCGTGAAGTGCAGGCACCGCGGCGGGCTGCCTTGAAACACAACAATTACGTAGTACGTTTAAAAGACCCGTAGTCGGGTCGCACACTTTAACTAAGGACCGCACGATATTTCGTACGGCCGGTGAGGGCCGACCGGGGAGCTGGAGAAAATGATTCAGAAATAATTACCTATTGAAATTACCCGTGGAAAGTGGCGCGAAAGTTGTATGCTCCCCGTGCGTAGGGCTTCCGGCCCTGGCGAGTGCTGGATGGCTACTGACTCCTCTCCCTGGCCGCCTGGCCAGGGAGGGGAGGAAAACCCGCGGGTAAAAAGACGGAGCGCGGGAAGGCGATGCCGGCCACTTTTGTGAACGGAAATAATTTATAAAGTCATTAATTAATTAAAACAATTATTATACTTATTAAAAGTTTTAGTTTCTGTTTGATAATTGATTTACATGTGCACTGGGTACCTGATGCGCATTGCCACACCCGGCCGGGTGCTTTGAGAATTTAGCTGGCCGTGACTGACGTCACGCCGTTCGAGGGGCTGCACTATGACACACGCGCAGGCATGATCGTAGCACTGGCACTGGTACTGGCTCAGGTGTTGAGGACACATAACGGCCTGTGCTCTCAGAGGGAGCACCGACGGCGGCGTCAATGTCAAGACGAATACGTACCAGAGAAGATCCACACAGCATTTATTTTGGACTATGCCAAAGCACCCTCTCATAAATTATCACAGCTTTGATTTGTTAAAGATGGTTACCAAGCAGAGCTAGCTTTGTATACTTCGTGAAATTTTCTTCTTATAATATTTTTTCTCTCTTGAAATTGGAATAGTAATTTCATATTTCCTTATTCTTCTTTTGTAATAGTTAAAGACCTTAATACAATTTAAAACCTTAAGTCTGACTTCAACCCTCATTACTCAATACAAACAAATCTTTATTGTCTATTCGACAGCCTAACATCCTAAGTGAGATAATCCAATCCTTGTTGATAATAATCTTCAAATACTTCAAAAACAATTTTACTTCTGAGTTTCATATTTAACTGTAGGTATGAGGACAATCATGTAGCACACCATAATA
Organism: Bacillus rossius redtenbacheri; assembly: GCF_032445375.1. NCBI lineage: Eukaryota > Metazoa > Arthropoda > Insecta > Phasmatodea > Bacillidae > Bacillus > Bacillus rossius. Next base: position 5,448,674 of record NC_086341.1, on the reverse strand, counting down.
AGCAACATTGCAGTAACCACCTGAAATTACAAAAATAGTTGGACCACTTCCGAAATGATGATGAAATAAAACCCTGGATATACTACCCACCCTCTTGTCAGAGATGTTTTAGAAGATGGTTCATTGATATAGAATAACATGCACTTGCCTGTGGACTGCATTACGAAACTCAAGTGACCAATTCAAACACAATCTGAGATAACGAAACAACTGGTAAATTATTTCGTAAACACCTTGAACATTACATGACCACACATTAAATGAGAGATGATATGTACAATCTCAAGTTAATTTTTTGTTTAATTAGTTATGTAAGAATCACATGGCCCTCTGGAAGGAAATCCTTTACAGAATACGATACAGTTAACACTATAAAACCCCTTTTACATTTCAGAAAGTTTATGGTTTGAACCTTGCACTTAGAAATAAAACATATTCATTTGATACACTTAATACCTGGTGACTTATCTGAAATATTTTAGAAGCTGTTCCAGTAAAGGGAGCACATGGTGTGAGATATAAGTAACAATGTGGGGCCTTTGAGGTGATATTAATGTCTACAGTATTTTACATGCTGATGTAATCGTATGACCTTAATATCACTGACTGTGGTCAATTAAAGACCCCGAGTCACAGCATGCGGATTTTATAAAGGTAGTGAAAATAATATGCTGCAACAATGATGCTACCTACCAGCGAACTACAGAACCTACTGTAATGGCATACAACATGTGTCACTTATTCAAAATGGCCGACAAGTGAAGACGACACTGGGATGAGGAAAGGGTATTTATTGTCATGAAGTTAGAAATTGTCAGGAGATGGCATAGTGTGACGTAGTTGAAGTTACTTTTTAACTTCACCAACCAGATCATTGTGTAAATGGCGCTTGGCCATGTCTGATATGGTACCTAGGTTTCTGTCGTTTAAAACAGTAACTTTCATGACAATAGTCATTTAAGTCGGTTTCCACAATGCAAACACTACACTTCAGCCAATGTTTTGGGTTTCCAACCAATATGGCGAAACATTTAGCATCCATTCTTTGTAGGTGTTGATATATCCCGTAACCCAAGGTTGGAGAGGGGGAGGGGTAATCGTCCTGAGGCATAAGTGGTAGGGGAGGGGTGGTGGAGTTTGGAGGGGTCTTAGACAGGTTGGCTCCTTTTGATGTGGAACAAAATGTGGGGTGGTGTGTTAAAGATGAGTGGGGAGGGGTTCTTACATAACTTGTATCTCGTACTGGTATGCTTCCCCTACTTTTTTTTCTTCATAAGCTAATAAAATCATATTCTAATTTTTTTTTAAATTTTTTGTAACGATAAAAATTTGTATATGAAATACCACAGTGATTAAGATCTACAAAATTATTTGTCACAATGTATCTGTGACTAAGCTATAAGGTAATTTATGTGTTTAGTTTTTTTTTAATTTGTTCTATATAAAAACAATATTTATATTGCACTTTACTGTACCTGTATCAATATACTTATAACTCTAACATATCCTAAACACCACCAAAACCTGTAAGCGCTCTCTTCTAAAGTATTCGTTTTGGGGAAAAATGGAGAAATTGTTTTCTTTACTTGAAACTTAACTTAACAGGATGACGCTATTGGTTGTTAAAAATAAGTACTTATATTAATTTTTCTGGAGTGATTAATCAATTCGTTAACATTTTTGAATGCACTAATACCCTTTTTGCTTTTGTGTACACTGCAGAGAGTGAGTTATTTTAAAATCTAAAAATGGCTGTAGCTTTTTAAGTATTAATTTTAAGGAAAAACCAGTAAAAATTTTCTATTTTTTAAAAACCCCATTATAAATCTGTTTAACAAGATGCTGCCATTTATTTCTCAGAATAAAATTGAATGGCTCGCGCTTCCTGTTACACATTTCCGTTCCTCTACTGTACTTCAGTGGCATTCACGAAATTAGTCCCACCAAATGCTGAATACTGAGAGCTAAGATGTTACACATCAAAACTACATTACATCACTGTATAGGGGCTTCTAAAGGTTCTCAACATTCAATTCTATAACATCGAACAAGGTTATAGGTACTTACTCCTTTACTTACCTATAAATTTCTTCTTTCGTTTCTTGCGCTTCTGACCTTCCAGTATATGTTTGTAAAGTTTCAATTCTTCAGTTGAGCTGGTCACAAACAAACACTTGCCAAATCTGTTTAGTGCAACTACGGAAGCTTCTTTCAGTGGGTGAGAACTGTGAGTCAATTTCAAAACATCGTCTCACTATCTTCAAAACAACCGTACACCACAAGGAACAGAGAGTGCGTTTGTCGAGTAGCTACATACATCTTGTCTGCAGACGAGGTGGGCGAGTCTAACTGCCAACGGCGCCAGCTGGAGGGGTGTACGGGCCGTAGCAAACCTACTGTGATCGTACATGGCGTTTTCGTTTTCGCTGTTATTTTTAATTTATGGGCTTCTGCGAAAAAAAAAAAAAGACTTTCAATTTTTTTTTGCAGATAGTTAAGCGACTTTTTTTGAAATTGACTCATTTAATTCACAGTTTCGCCAACTGAAATAAACTTCCGAGGATACACTGTACTGATTTGGCAAGTGTATACCCAGCTGTCTCGGGTTCAAATCCAGGGGTCGGCCTAGCGAGTTTCGTTGTGAATTAAGTTGTTGATTGACGGGAGAGCGTCGGGCGCTGAGCTCTTCCATTTACGTCGCTCCGCGTGCGACCAATAGAAGCCGAGTATTTATATGCGTTGGTAGCCATGTTTGTTCATGTTCTAAATTCACTAAAAATTGTTTCAAGTACAGGTATATATATATTGTTACATTATCATCTTCCAATTTATTTTAATATGTAGGGGCCTATGTAAATTCTTCCCGTGGTGTGATCTCTAAGCATATATATATATATATATATATATATGTATATATGTATATATATGTATATATATGTATATATATGTATATATATATGTGTGTGTGTGTAATTAATAATTCGTTAACTTTGAAATATTATATTTATTATTTGAACTGTATTTTGACGTGAATTCCGTGAACGTCTTATTGTTTCGCACGGGGGAAGTCATGACAGGATCTTGGCGACACGAAAATACGATGCTTTGAAACGCCCACTGCGGCTAAACTACACCCTCGAGGCTAGTAATAACTATACCATCGTAGAGCGCGCTCTGACGGTGATAGGAAACACTGGTGCCAACGCTACCCCCCCGCAGTGACGTAACCGGACGGCAAAGAACGCTAAGATGCGTAGAAGGCTCTGCTAGCATTCAGCCACAAGCGAGCTAGCAACGGAAGTACTCGGTCGATTTGCCCCAAAAAACTTTTTTTTTTTCTCTTTACGTTAGAGTGTAAACTATGATTTTTTTAAATTATATACTTCATAATTGCGAGCACAATATGTTTTATGCAAGCAGCAAGGAATAATAATAATAATAAAAAGTCAAAGAAGCAACAAGTGACACCCATTTATAACCGGACCCAGACCTTCAGATACAGAGATATGTCAGTTGTATCGATTAAGAAAGAAAGAATCCCAAAAAAATCGTAACGGAATCGGCGCAGGTGGCCCAAAGTGGTGAGTGCTGCAGCCGTCTACACAGGTCTAACACAACAATAACGTATCGAAAGTAGGAATCATTGGACGTGGGCAACCCAGAGGAACCATAAAAGCACAACATCCCACTTTGGAACATGAATCGAATTCACGAAAAAAAAAAAAAATAGCTGTCTGCCGACTCCAATTTTTTTAAAAAGAGCGGAATGGGCTAAAAACGCGTTGTCTTCAGAATAATTTATAGGCACGAAATGCACGGTATAGATTCTTGAAAGGATTCAAGGACCCCCACCTCGAGATGACTGCGCGCCTAGAAGCCGCAGCGGGCATGGGGGAGAAACTCCAAATGCAGAGGCCGAGACATAGTTTTTTGAAGTAGTTTTGGGCCCACCCGCTAGATAGTAGCTTTCATAATGAATTACTAAAATAGCTATGCATAAGTTATTTTCAGGCAAAATAAACCAGCAAAAAAAAAAAAATTCATTTAATTTTAGTAGCCACATATTTTTCAGTGTGGTGTACCAGAAACTGTTCATCTCCTACTAATTCACATAGAAAATGTTTTTTTTTATCATAAAAGAGCATGAAGTGTTCCTTGTTCAACTCTTCTTCCAGAACCATCCTTCTGTTTCCTGTAACCAACCTGCTTGTAATTACTGCATGAAATTTTTGCATCCCGCATGTCAGTTCCCAGGGTTTTCCCTGGGCCCAACTTATCTAGTTTTTAGTCTAGAAAAGTCAGTGAGGGGAGTTAGTCATGGCTAAATCGTTGCCATGGCTGGCCAATCCCCCTCCTAGCACACGATGCATGCTACCTCTCATGCATGGTTCACAACCTGCATGATTAGAGCATATAGGCTTCGGCCTGAGACGCACTTAAGAGTCTTCCCTATCCAGACCTCTCCCGCACACTCATAGCTTTCAAGTCAGGTTAGGGGGAAAAAAATATCGCAAAGTTGAAATCTCTGTTACTGAGCGATTATTAGAGACCGGAAAAATTCGCGAATTCATTTCGCGATACGCTAAAATACAAATAGTTATACCTCAGTGCTGCCTCTGCTATTGGCTCGCAACTCACCTGGGTTACTCTGGGCCAATTACATAGAAACACAAAAACCAAAGCTTTATCGAATCACGGGCTTCTACGTTGGGACGTCTCACAAGACAGCAGCCCACGAGTGGGTGACGTTTGACCGAGTGCACGTATAACTATGGAGTTCATCCTGCAGGGCAATGAACCCGCGAATTTATCCGGTCCCTAGCGATTAGTAGGGACACCTGTATTTCGCGAATACATTTCGTGTCAAGGTATGTCACAAAATACTGCAGCTTTTCTCCTGTGGTTATTGGCTGAGGTCGGTGAGAGGAGTCGTCCCGCTCTTGACGGGGCCAATGAGAATGTGGTCACCGTACTGCTGCACCCTCACAATTTGCCATGACTAGAGACCCATGAATTTCGCGGATTCAATGACCTCCAGGATAGACTCCAATATCCTCTACACACTCGGGCAAATGCCAACTGTTGATTGGCTGTTGACTTGTGAGTCGTCTCGACTGGGTGGTCTGTGATTCGACACTTGTATGAGTGAGGGTCTCTAATTGGCCCTCAGTCCTCCAGATTAACAGAGAACCAATGACAGAAGCAGCACTAAGGTATAGTTATTTGTAATTTAGCATAACACGAAATGAATCCGCGAAATTCACGGGTCTCTAGCCATGACTCTTAGAAAAAAAGCTACAGTGTTTTGTGAAATACCTTGACATGAAATGAAATCGCGAAATACAGGTGTCCCTGGCGATTAGTCGTCAAGTAGTTATAAACCTCCCGTCTAGTCTGGGTGGTGGTTGCGGGCACGGCGGACAGACGGCGCTAGAGTCGCGACTCACCTCGAAGGTGATGACGCCGTGCGCGCCGTACTTGCTGAAGATCTCGCGCAGGAAGAGCCGGTGGTCGGCGGGTCGGTTAGCCAGCGCCGCCGCCAGACAGCAGCACGCGAGCCAAGCCAGCAGCGTGAGCGAGGAGGACATGGCGCGCCCGGAGACTCGCACTGACTGCCTGCAATCAACCACTTCGTCGCCCGCTGCCGCCCGCTATCGCGCGCGAGACAAACCTTTGTCCCTCCCCCTCCCGGGCCCTGCCCCCCACTAGCCCATTGTCCGGCCGCCGGCCACTCCGGGAATCCTCGGCACCTCTCCCCGCGGCCGACAACACACGCCGCGTCCACGGAGGAATGTCCCAGTTACTACGATTTTTTTTTTCCTAACCTAAATTAAAACTAAGTGTGTTTGGGAGGGGTCTGGATTAGGGACAGACTCTAAGTGCGTCTCAGGCCGAAGCCTATACGCTCTAATCATGCAGGGGTTAGCCATGCGGGAGAGGGTGCATGCATCGTGTGCTAGGAGGCGGATTGGCCAGCCATGGCAGCGATTGGCGCTATGACTAACTCCCCTCACTGACTATACTAGACTAAAACTAGATAAGTTGAGCCCAGGTAAAACCTGCATAGACACAGGGAAAACCCTGGGCTCTGACATGCGGGATGCAAAATTTCATGCATTAATATCAAGCAGGAGGCTTATTACGTTTCACCTTTGAATATACATACTGTATAGAAGTCGCCAGCCCAGGTAAAAATTTCGAATACGGTTTGAGGTAGTTGGTTAATTCACCGCCGCAATCGCCACCATCTCTAGGGCATCGACTTGTGGTGGTCCCTAGTGGACAAGTGTCGAACTCTTCAAACACCCCTTCCCCCTCCCGTTGAACGACCTTGAGCTGCAGTGAATGATAGGTGGGGGGGGGGGGGGGGAATGACAGCGGGCGACAGAGCTGCGCTCTAACGCGTAAATAACAACTAAGACGATACAGGGCGTTACGGCAGCGCACTGCAGCGGTGAAGTTCCCAAGCTGCTCATCAAACGCTTTTGAAAAACGTAGAGTAAATCCTATCCACTCGCGACTTCTATACAGTATATATATTCAAAGGTTTCACAGTCTCAACTGTAAGCGTCTCAGTTATTAAGGGCTCCGCCCAGGGGCGCAACAACTAAATTTCCAAAGGGGTGAGGGGGAGGGGGGCAATACATCTTTTTTATAAAGAATCCTCGATCCCCCCTATTGAAGCGGGGGGTCCGGGGGTCCTCCCCCGGGAAAATTTGTATTTCAAGGTGGAAAATGGTGCTATTTAAGCAGTTTTATCATCTCAAAATTGATTACACAGCACTTTCTTTGCCCCCGTTTGTCCCCACTTCAAGGTTTTAGAAGGGGGGGGGGGCAAAATACCCTTGCCCCTCCCCCCCTGTTGTTGCGCCCCTGGCCGCGCCTACCCGGGCACACACGGTGCGCAGAGCTTCAGGAAAAAACAACGCGATTTCAAAACTACTCAAGACATACGAGTGGTGTCTTTTTTTTACGAAAAGCATTTAAGAATCCGCTGAGGGCCGAAAAGTAGGTATTTTTGATTTCGGATTAAATTTTTAAACTGTTTTTTTTAGAAGAGTTAAAATGGCTAAAATGAATGTTTTCGTAGTCATTTTTAGGCGTAAAACAACCAGTACAGAGCCTTGAAAGCAACTTAAAGGACTTGCATTACACCTTTATCTTTCTCCGCCATATAATGTTACGGTCACCGCTCAAATTTCACAGTTGTCCTGTGACGACGAGAAGACTGCGCGCCAGTCCAGAGGAGACACCGCGCTAGAAGCACCAGCGAGCGTCGCGCCTATCATCCCGCCTCACTGACACACATACACACCCCTGACGAGGCGGGCCCTTGAAGAGTAGCACCTCTCCCCGCAACTGTCAACACTCAGTATGTCCATGAAAGAATGTCCCAGGTATAACCTTTAATATTCTCAACTGTAAGAGTTCTATAGTGTTTAGTTCAAGTTCTCAATTATCAAAGAGTAACTCAAAAGTTTTATATAAGCGCATACGCGAGTAGCCTACTGCTTTCTTGTTTTCTCGCTCGCAGCGCCACCTACGCAAAATGGCTACTCCTGAGCGTTTTTGGGTTCTGCGATTTGCAAAAGAGTAAATCTGTAATTTCGGTTCGGCGTCAGTTTCGTTTAAAAGTTTAATCGTCGAAGTCCCTGGCCGTTGGATTGGTCGTAAAGGTCGAGACGACAGAGCTCTTTTTCGCTGACCTCGACGTTCAACTGACATAACTCAATGCGATTTTTTTTTTCCTTTCGGGGGCTTTATAACATTAAAAGATAGTTTCTACGTTCCGTCGCTACCTAATGATTTGCCAGAGTTGAGAAACAGAATTGAAGAGGCTATTTCTTTCATTACTCCAGACTTGTTAACCGAAGTGTGGGAAGAATAATTGGATTCTACCTAAAGTGCACATATTGAACATTTGTAAGAAAAACCCGGTTAGTTTACGTTCCATTTGATGTATGATTTGTTGTAAATAGTCTAAATTAATCTGTTATAATGTATCATTGAATCTGGGACATTATTTTATGGACAACCTGTAGATTTAATTACATTCCATCAGTACAATCGAAACCAATCTACTTCCTCCTTCCCCCCCTTGTTAAACAACGTAAGTGGACGTCAATGTTATCACGGTGATCACAAGTGTATTCTGTCTTATCTGACCACCATTCCTGTCAACCAAGTAATCGCTGCACAACATTTAACTTAAAGGTCCCGCCTAGCCAGGAAAATATATAAGTGCGACGCTTGCTGGTGTTTCTAGCATGGCGTCGTCTCTAACCACAAGCATGTGGACCAACCCGCAGTCTTCTCGTCGTGCAGAAAAATGAAAAGATACGGATGTAATGCAAGATCCTCGAGTGCTATCAAGAATCTCTACCAGGAATTTCATGTCTAAAAATCACTCTGAAAACACGCATTTTTGCAATTTTCACTCTTCTAAAAATACAGTTTGAAAACGAAGTACGGAAACAGTGAAACAGAACTTCATTCGACCTCAGAGTATTCTTAAAAGCTTTTCGTAGACGCCTCTCGAATGTATTGTGTGGTTTTTAAATAGCGTAGATTTTCCTGAAGCTCTGCGCACCGTATGTGCCCCTGGTAGGAGGTGCCCTTGCGTCGAGAACGGAACATTCACGGAACGAATAAGAGGGGAGAACGGGAAAACCGCGAGGGGGAAAAAAAAGCACCCACCGGCTCAGAGCAAGCAACGTCCGCCACGTTCGAACCCCACCGGGAATCGAACCCATTTTCAGTGGCAAATATATTCTTTTCTGGGTGATCATTTAAAAATAATATAAATATAAACACGTGTTTTCTAAAATAAATACGAATTATTTACACTAACACATTGACATACGGGCCTACGGCTGTACGTAGCTTCTACGTACTGAGACACAAAAGTGATTAATTTTGCACGGTATCTCGAAAACATGTTAAAATACATATTTTATAGTCTGTTTAATAATTTATAAGTGTTTAGCGTACATGATCGTCATACTGGTAAACCTTCACAAGATAAATTTCCTCGAAAATATAAGCCTTGATTGTTTTTGGCAGCAACCATGGAAAAAAATAATATTAAGATGGTCGTAAGGATAATTGTGAGTCCAGCTCACGGTCTAAGAAGGGGAGGTCTGGACACTCGCCAGATAAAAGTGACAACTTACTGTCTCCATAGTTCGTTCGACGTCCGCTATTCAACTCTAGCGCTTGGTGTCTTGCGGTGGAAATATATCACTAGGCGTTATGATGAATTTGTCAATTCTCGTGAAAAACAAACAAGAGGTAAATAATATACGATACAACGATAGCTTAAAATCATCGCCGGAGGACGCACAGTAACGTGATAATCGGGCATAGGGCCATGTTTCAGCAACCTAATATGTTAATATCTATAAAACTTAAAAAAATACACTCGTTTAAAAAGGTAATTTTATGCAAATTACTGGAAATATCGCAATGCCGTTTTGCAGAATGATCAGGAATCATGTAAGGAAGTAAAAATAAGTTTTTTTTTTACTTTTTTTTTTATTTCCATGGTGGCCCTCTACTCCATAATTACAAACGTAGAGATTTACGACAGTATTTGATGCACTGCAATGAATTTTAATATAATTACACTATATTTTAACATTTAAAATTAAAGGCTGAATCAAATTACATAACTTGGCTGATTTACGTATTTGAATAACAATACCAAACCTGCATTTACAATAGGCCTACATTATTTGCTACACAAATAAGTGCCATCGTCAATGTTTTGTGTCTCATGTCAAGGGTTGATGCTTCAGCTTGGGTGCATAAGTAGGGACGTATTTTTTTAATTTAGATTGCATTACAACATCCAAATAAAAAATATATACGTTTTTATAAGTTGTCGAAAACAAACAACACGCACATACACAGCAAGCAAAAATAATTGCGTCGACCACATGAATGCACAGGTATTGTAATGTAAATTACAAACGGCGATTACTCCTAAACGAGTTGGAATTCCGTATCTGCGCCTTTTGAAATAACAAAGGAAAGTTTAGAGCACTGAATAAAAGTATTTTGGGATTTTTATTATTTTTTTAAGGAAGAGACCGCACTAGTTTTGCAAATTTTGTATTTAAATAAAAAATGGTGTATTGTCAAACTACTTACAAACAGGTATTATCAGGGCTGTGCTGGTCGTTAATAAAATTCGACATCATACATTCCATTTTTAAAAAAGTCGGGCCTATACAAAAATAAGTACGTAATCTTTAGACTACATTCATACAAATAATAAAAATTAACTTACTATTCCAATGACGTTTACGAACTGATCTTTGTGTTCCTTTTTTTGTGAGAATGTCGTCTTCCGCAAAATGTTTTCCGCATACATAATGGGATCTTTTAAGTACAAACTTGTCTCATGGAATTGCTTTCTGCCACAATTGCCTAACATTGTCATCATTGGGAACTCGGAATATTGCAACTTTCTCGTCCGACTTTGCCTGATAATTTGTTTTGCACCCAGGTGCAACACAATGGTTAGGCATTTTCACAATTAAAATAATATACGCTTATTCTCTTTACTAACAATCAATGCTCCTTGCTCACAAAGAAGTTCCCGGCTTCCCGCCAATGCCAATGTGGAAACTATACTTCGTAACCTAATTTACCTAATTTATGAAATAATTCGCAAACTTATAAAACATAAACACATCCAATTTAATACTGTATCGATATCTGGAGATTAATGTATTTTTAACATTTAAATGATTATTATGTTGAGTTCATCATAACAACAAAGCTTAAAGTACCACCGCAGAACAACCAGCGCTACACGTCAGATGGTGGAGCGGAGCGGAACTACGGAGCCACTTTTGCATACTGGCCTGGTTGGGGAGTGTCCAGACCTCCCCTTCTTAGACCGTGATCCAGCTTAACTACCATAATATATTCCTGAAATGTTGAATATTTGACCGTACGCTTTTATTTATTGTCATCGAAAATGACAGCTAAAGAAAACGGTTACGTGGATCATCCTTCTAAGATAGTCATATACTACCGCGGACTTTTCTGTAGGCCTTTTTTAAAGACCTACAATTCTGTAGTACGTGAATTGTTCTGAGTTGGAAGGGTGGTTCTGACACGTGAAGCTACTAACCGTATGTTGAGGGCACACGTACCGGGACTCTGGGCGTTTCGTGATCCTTGAAGGAACCTCTCTGCACTCGGGAAGCCTTCTGTTCACAGACGAGGGAGCCAAAACCCGAAGTTCCCCGAAATTCATGCTTTTTTCCCCGTATCTTTAATGTAGCTATCCTAACCAAATCAACCGTCCACAATGTTTTAAAGTATTTATAATGTAGCCCGGGCGTAGCCAAGGGGGGGGGGGGGTTAGGGGTTCAAAACCCCTCCCCCCTTAGCACCAAATCTTTAATTAATTTCTTATTCATCACTCAAACAAATTTCATTATAAATTAATAAAATTTTTACCATTACAATAGTTAAATTTAAGTACCGAAAACTGCTAAAATAGCACTATTTTACACCTTAAAATCCAAATTTTCCCGGGTGAGGGCCCCCGGACCCACCGCTTTATAAAGGGGTGGGGGGGGCATGCTTCTTAACACCCCCCCCCCCCCATACACAAATCCTGGCTACGCCACTGAATGTAGCTAACCTAACCTAATTGACCATTAGCATCCTTTTATCAACCCCGCCATATTTATTTACAATGAACAAAAAAAAAAAAAAACACGAAAGATGCACGATCGGACTCTCATTGTGGCTCTCTCGTCTGTGAAAAGAAGGCTTCCCGTTACCCAGGCCTGGTTCGCTCACGGCGTCGGACACGCCACAAGCACACGTAAGCGGAGACGGATCACGGAACAGTGTTTCGACGACGGCACACGGACGGAGACGGACCGGCAACGCTCAGACCGCTTGCTTCATCAGGCAACACCGCGACACGGCGTGCCGCAAACTGTATTGTCGTCACAGCTACTGCGGGCCTCGTAGTCCGCGTGCCATGGCTAGAGACCGGAAAAATTCGCGGATTCATTTCGTGCTGGTCTAGAATCCAAAAACCTTTTGCCTTTTTACTGCATCAGTGATTGGGCCACAGTTTATCTGAATGATACTCGGCCAATGGAAAAACCTTCAACAAAAGAAGTATCGAACCACGAGCATCCCAGTTAACAGGTGTCACGAGTCAGTAGTCAATGTGCAAAAGTAATTTTCCCGCGTGCATAGAGGATCATGGAGTCTATCCTACAGGTCATTGAAATCGCGGATTTTTGCGGTCTCTAGCCAGAGCCGAGCATCGAACCAAGGACCGGCGAAGAGTCCCAGGCCGTGGGATGCCGCCCACTGCCTATTGTTGTGGTGAGATAGAGTTCATGTGTTGGATGTCTGTGTAAAAATTGATACTTGAGCGACAATTGATACTGGCGGGATCGCGGTGGGTACTCGTACCCACGCGCTGCTGAGGGCAGTGCGATGAATAAACAAGTGCGAGGAAATAAATGAGTGAGATTTGGAGAGAGAAAAAAAAACGGGGTTGAATCCCAGTGTGAGAAGTTTCAGTCGTATTGCCTGCCATGTGCTCTAATTGCCGGAATTTTTAAGACTGATTACGAAGATAGTGTACACCTGTCGTTTTTGGATTTGGTTTTCGAAGTCGTAATTACTGGGCTTACAAAATGCGATGATGATTAATTCTATAATGCGTTGCGGCGCGCGGGATTGAGAGGTCCAGCCACCGCTTCTACACCTCGGCCAGGTATAGAAAACACTACTTTTCCCAAAACCATCTGTAACCGATGTACGTTATTGCTACAGACCGGGAAAATTCGCGAATTCATTTCGCGATAGGCTACAATACAAATAGTTACACCTCAGTGCTGCCTTTGCTGTTGGCTCACAACTCACCTGATGGATGACTCTGGGCCAGTGAGAAACACCCAACCGACGCTTTATCGAATCACAAGCTGCTACGTTGGGGTTGGGACGTCTCACAAGACAGCAGCCAAATGGGTGGGTGACATTTGACCGAGAGTACGTATAACTATGGAGTTCATCCTGCAGGTCATTGAACCCGGTCCCTAGTTATTGCTTGTGGAGACGAGTGAGATGAGACACCGCTGACGTCTCTCGAGCCCTCTGCTCGCTCCAGGAGACTGCAGTCACGATACAAGAGACAGCCGGCACCACTGTCCCGCCTCACCCTGCACTCGTTGTCGTGTGACCCATAGGCGTGCCCAGACATTTCCATTAGGGGGGGCCCCTGCTAAATTTTTAAATCAGAAGCTGAATTTAGAATGTTAAATAGCCTAAATACATTCACTCATTGCCGTGTTTATATTTTTGTGCAGTATCAACGAGATATGTTTACTAGTTAGTTTTTATATCCGTATAATTTTAACAATATTGAAAATATGTTGTTTTTTTTCCCTAGACAATGTTTAAAGGGTACTTACACATTTTTCCCCCCTTGAATTTTCCAATAGCTTGGTCCAGATCTACCTTGAAATGAACTTCTTTTTAGTGAATGCAAACACAGCAATTCAGACAACAGAACTTTAACAAACCTCTTTTTTTTTTTTTTTTTTGCTTGGCCATGACCTCGTGTTTTAAATAAACTAAGGCGGCTGAACGATGAATTGTTTAAAAATATAGTTAATTAGCACGCTGCAACACTGAAAAACAGTTTGAGTGTCACAGTGCCAGGAATATACGAATATTAACGAACGCATTAGAGAAAATGCTGATCTGAGTGATTACATTAGGGGGGCCATGGCCCACCTGGCCCCCCCTGTAGGCACGCCTATGGTGTGACCCCAGCTGTTCCTGTCTGGCCCCCGAGAGCACTCGCGGCTGTCGCACCGCGGGCGCGTGCAGGCGCCAGTACGGTCGAGCCTGCCTGCCCGCACGCACCTGGAGGCAACTCTAGCGACTGCGACCTCCTGTGGCCGCAGTGCGAACCACCGCGGGCAGCGCACCGACTGAGGGTCGGTGGTACCAACAATGTCGCTCCGTGCCACCAATAGAAGCCCACTACTTGGCTGCGGCTCGTTTATGTTCCAAATGCGTTAAGAATTGTTTCTAGTACAAGAATATCTAAAGTTCTGTTATTATTTTGTGGCTGGCTTATTTTTACTATACATGTAAATTCTGCCGGTGCAATCATTTCAAAGCTTTATATATATTTAATTAAATTAATATTTCGTAACTTTAAAAAAAAGTCTCAATGGTTTCCATTTGTTACGTTTCTGTGCGTCGTGGAAGCAGCAGATGCGATAGTGAAATGTCCCGGCAGATCCGTCTCCATTGTTGAACCGGGCCTAAGGAGTCCCACACGCCTGATACCTGCGAATGGTCAGCACGTTGCCAGAAAGAAACGTCCCGGTTTCAATGGTAAATTGTCGCTGTTCGAAATTTTCCAGGATTTTTTAAAATCAAATTTGGGGACATCACTGGTGGGACCCTGGACCAGCTGCTGGCGTGACGTGGGGACTGGGGCGTGGGGCTGGCGCGGCGCGCTGGTGTCTGAACGGCATTATGCAGCACTTACAGTGTTCACCCAAAAATAAGACCAGAGATTATCGCTGATAGACCACCCAAAACATTGGCGGAGTCATCTTATAACAGATTACGATTTTGAAGGGCTTCCAACATGCTTGTTTGTCGAATGCCATAGAGGGTACTGAAGATGACATGCTGTGGTGTGACAAAGAGAATATCAGCAGTGAGAGTGATGATCTTCAGAGAGACAGTGTTGTGGAAAATGATTAGCAGTTGTAAAATTGTTACATGCTACAAGTAGATTAACAAACCTAATGTATCCATGGGCAAAGTGCACATCAATAGGGACAAGATATGATGGCAAATTGCGATAAAACCAAAATAACATGGAAAAACACGTCATTTAACCATATAACACTGAAAATACAAGTTAATATACCATACTGAATCGAAAGCAATTAAAATCATGAACTTAATTTTTTTTTTAAATGGTGACCTCAGATATTTAAATCTTCTCATATAATTTATTTAGTCTGATATGTGTTCCAAAAATGTATAAACCAAAAAAAGATATTTTACTTGGTTTCATAACCTTGAATTTTTTATTAACTCACTTTTTCTTTACTAATATTAGTACATTGTCAAACAAAAGTGATGGCTGATTTATTTTTATTGTGGAAAGTAAATCTGTCCTTGACTTTCTTATATTAAACTATAGTGTTATAAAAATGTATAATGTATCACAGTCAATATTTCATTACTTATTTTGGTAAAATAAGTAAAAGGAATTTTTTTTATATTTGTAAAAAAAAAAGGCTAAATTTATGAATAAACATATTTATAAAAACTAAAACAATAAAACCAATGTCTCTTGTTTTGAAAATGAAATTTGGCTGAAAATAAAAACCATAAAATATTCTCTCTACACATTGAGTGTTGATATACCAACACATGTCACACGAAACTTTATCACACACCTGGAACTGCAACAACTAAGGTGTAAACATATTACGATAACTTTATATTTTCCTAACTACTGGAATTTGAGGCATTTTTTGAGTTCTATTCATGGATATACAGATCATACTGATGTATGAGAATCAAAACAAATTTACTAGTAAAAAAATATATAACTTATATTTATAATTTTGATTTTCAGAATAATTAGATTGTTTTGCACAGTCGTGAACTGAGGTAAAATTAATCTTTTTTTAATTTGATAAACCTGTTAAGTTTTTCCTTGGATTTTACTTACTTGACTGCAATTTCTACACCTGTGCAATCCGTTAATTTTTTTTTATCAAATGCAATTAATTTGATTTTAAAATTAGGATATATTAACAGCATAAAAAATTAATATATTTTTGAAGTTAAACTTTTTTTTAGGCACATTATGAAAAAGTAAGCACAGTGAATTATTATGTTACACATGCATCATTCAACAAAATTTTTACAGGATGAAAAAGAAGGCTACATACAAAAAAAGGCTGTACACAAATAAAAATTGTGTGCGTGCTTTTAAATATTATACCCTAGTGACTGATGTTAAAACTGGTCCATATCGTTAGCAGAAAAATTTAATTATTTTGAATATTAGTGATAGAAATTTTGTTCATAACCTTTTTCAGGTGTAATTTATAAGTGAGGTTACTTTGCACTATTAGGCACATTATGAAAAAATTATAAAAATTTAATCTTTACAATTTTATTATTTTATTTCTATTAATTATTTGCATGCCAAATTAATGTTAGTTTTTTGTTATGCCAAATAATTATAATTACTAATGCACATACATATGTAAACACATCCTTTTTTTTTTATGACTTTTGTGTATCTGATGGCACAGGACAAGATCAGTGACAAAACACAATCCAATTTTTAATCACTAAAGATTTTAATCATCACAGATCTTCAAAATTACAAAAAAATAAATAAATAAACAAACATGGATCAACTGGTTAAATCACACTGAATACATGTGAATCTAAGCTTCCTTGACCCTCCAAATTTGAAAACTACCAGTGTTCGATTTGAATTCCTCAGGCGAGCGACTGTCCGTCCATTGTTCCGCAAGATCCGCGCCGCGCGAGGAGCCGCGACGACGCATGCGCAGACTTGCAGCCGCTCGAACCGAGCTCTCGGCAGTCAACCGTGTCGCTCGACGAAAACAGTCCACTTCTACGACTGTCTTTACCAACAACACTATCTCTCCAGTCATTTCACACGAGGCTGACCTCACATATTGTCACAACACATCTTTCAAACCACCAATTATAAATTATTCTTATCACTGGAAACAATAAAACAAAATGTTTTTTTTTTTTTTTTAATGTCCATGCCTCCCTCGATCGAACATTTAAGTAATCGACCGGGCATAATCATTTATGACTATGAACGACGGATACCAGTGATAAATTATGATTTACATACTCTCATCACTATATATATACACACACACAGGAATAACATTTGTATATACATAACTCATTTAAGAAATATTTGTTTTTATTTTTAATAAACTGTCGGAGAATGTAGCGAAACTCCAGCCAGTTACCACAGAGTGAAATTTAATCACGATATCTGGAAGATTTGATTAAATTCATAATCATGCACGATAAATCTAGGCTTCGCAGGTATGTTAACATACATCTCCACCAATTGCAGACAGCCGATGAGGAAAGACGTGTCACAGCGCGTAGCTCTGGAATGAAAATGGTGGTTGCTTTATGTACAGCAGCATATTTGAATCTAGCGTACACGTACACACATTGACATAAATTACCGAATGTGAAATAGTTGAAATTTTTTTTACCAGATGTAGTTTATGATATAACCTGACTGTTAACGAATTTTCCAAAAAATGTTATTTCGAATCCAATAGAACAAAGTTGTTTGTACTAGCATTATGCCCAATGCTTTACAGCTGGTTACACGTATAACTTAGACACTAAGATGAGTTTATATTACAGACACTCCAACATCTTTTACAGACAGACGTGTTATGTACTGCAGCAAAAAATTACATACCTACGCATGCCAGAAACCTTTCTAATCAAACATTGCTCGAAAAAAATTTTCATGGCCCCCATTTAGATTCCTCTTCTACAAAGTTTCAGGTTTCGACTGTCAAAATAGCATTATTTCTCCTTTATCGCATACATAGCCCCAGATATGGTTGGTTCTTTCATATGTACAGTTCGGTTATAAAACAAAATAGCCTAGTTCATTAATTGTCTCGAACGAACCATCCAAAACATAAATAATACTTGTGTTCCCTCGAAAAAAAAAAAAAAAAAAAAAACATGCTCAACAGTTTTCATACCTCTAGAATTAAATCTGACATGTTTATGTACACATGATGCCAATAGAAAAAAAAATTGAACACGTTATCTTAAAAAAAAAATAACTGGAAGAGGCGATCAATGTTTTTTTTTTTCCCCAATAAATAAAATTGCGTCCGGACACACCGGCCTGCTGCCCGTCGGCCAACAGGCTTGCTGCTCGCGGCAAGTCTGGCGAGGGCAGTCTCCCGGGAGGGGCGGCCGGCCTAGATGGGCGCCAGGGCAGACTTCTCGGTGGAGCGGATCGACGGGGACCGGATGACGGGCACAGTCTTGTAGCGGTAGTGGCGCTCGGCGGCGACGTAGCGCGGGGGAAGCGCGAGGGCGTGGTCCCGGGGGTGCGGGAAGCCGCTGTAGGCGGGGGGGCCCGAGCAGGTGCCCCCCAGCTGCAGGCGGCGCCGGCGCCGGCGGCAGCCGCACCAGATGTACAGCGCCAGGCACGCGATCACGCAGCACAGCAGGGAGATCACGGCGATGTAGGCCACGTCCGAGAGCCCGCGCGCTGCCGCGCCGTCCTCCCCTGCGAGGCAACGTTCGCACCCCATTCAGAACCGACGTCTGCGCAGGTGTATTTATAGCAAACATGAATACAGCTATTTTGATGTGTAGACGTCTAATAAATCGATGAACGCCGGCTGCACGCACGAAAAAGTGTCCTGTAACGCTCATTAACGCCAACGCTGCATCTATCTCTCTTCCACTCGATTGGAACAACCATCGATTTGACTTTTTTGAGGCACATTAAACTTGAAACACTCCCATTCGTTTCCTACTTTTCCTATCATCGCCCTATCCTTGACAGCAGGGCCGCAACTAGAGTCTCTGGCACCCGGGGCATGAATGGATTCATGCGCCCCCCCCCCCCCCCCTCCTTTTTTGCACATACCACACCAATAAAGCTGGGGGTCCGGGGCCCTCCCACGGAAAAATGGTGCTATTTAAGCATCTCCCATACCTACATGTAACAGTTTCTGTGCTACTGTACCTTCCATGCATGAACCCACTATGTCCATAAAGTAGTCCGTATAATCACTAGACTTGTTCATTAAATATATGTTGAGACGTTATATTGTAAATCAGATTAGACATTCCTGGCATGCAAGTTAAAAAAACTTTTTACCAGTTACCAGTTGTAGTAGGAAGGAATTACAATGCAAGCGATTTCGGCGCCCCCACAGCTTTGCGCCCGGGGCGTATGCCCCGCTTGCTCCCCCCTAGTTGCGGCCCTGCTTGACAGAATAACACAGATTGGAAGAAGTTACCTTAATAGCAAACATGTATAAAAGTTGCAGTTAAGATAATCTCTTCGTTAAATTAATAACCATATTTGAATTAATGAGTACAAATAAAAGTAAATTTATCAATGAAATTGTAGATTTAATTTCACTCCTTCAACCAATTTTAATAGGTACTGACTGCCTCTAACCAATTAACTATTTCTGCCATTGGCACTGTCCTTGTTTCAGTGTGCTCTGTTGCCAGGCACAAGCCATACATAGTGGCTCGAAAAATTAGCATCTATTATTGTGAAATTAGCATTTTAGATGCAACTTATTTAAAACTTAATATTTGTAAATTAAGTATTCATATAAACAAATATCTTCAATAACCCTTTAGTTTACTTTTTGTCCAACAACCATAATTTTTTAATGTCTGCTTAGATTTAAACCCCAAAAAAAAAATCTATATTCTTATTTAACTAAATAAAAAAATTGTTACTGCAATACACTAACAAATATTAAGTTGCAGGTTCAATTCATAAAATAATGCAAAAAAATACTGGATTAAATTTTGGGTTGGGTTGTATTTTGAAGTCATCTCAGAATGCATGCAACCTGGCTGTAACACGAGGTATGGTCACAAAGATAGGGCAAAGAACGATAACCAGAACGCACGGGTGAAGTGTAACATTTGGAGGAAAACCAAGTATCTGAAGCATTTCTGTGATCTACTTCACACTTCCGCTAAAGCTTAATGCAAGAAAGAGCATCTTGTTTAGTTTTCATCTTATTACATGATCATACACATTTCTTCTGTTTAAGTAGAGAAAGTCTGTTGTAAAGATTTTTGCAAATCAAAGACATTTAAACTAATTTAACTGAAAAAAGAATTTTTGTAGAAAATTAGCTAAAACAGCTTACAAGTGTAAAATAGAAAAAAAATGAGCAAATATAGCAAGATGCTAAACATAGAGGAAGAATGATTCAGACATTACTTTAAATTTTTTTTTAAATTTTCCACAACAATGAAAATTTGAAATCAGTATTTTGGAAATACATTTTCTTGTACTCTATGGAGAGTATCATCTGATAGTACCGAATTTTCACTTCTAAGGAGACGTGACTGAAAAACGCAATCATAATTTAAAAAAAATTTTTGTCAACAAATTTGTATCATTTAACGTTAAAAAAAATTTGGTTCGTTAATTGATTGTCGTGTTATCGATACTGACCGACTGCTACAAATAGTTTCTCCCGTGAAATAATAATAATAGGGTTTTAACATTGATTTTTTTTTGTGGTATTAATAAAAATCAATAAATAAAAATATTTTAAAAAATTTATTCAAACTTATTATAATTAATCATATAATTATAATTATTGATTAGGGACCGGAAAAATTCGCGGTTTCGATGGCCTTCAGGATAGACTGCACATACCCCTGTACACTCGGGCGAATAACGCAAGTTCATTGGCTGCCGACTTGCGAGTCAGTCATCTCAGCTGGCTTTTCTGTGATTCGATCCTTCTTTTGGTTGAGGGTTTTATAACTGGTTGAGATTCGTCCAGATGAACAGTAAGTCAATAGCAAAATCATCTAAGAGGTATGTGTGTTTGAATTCCAGCCCATCGCCGAACGAATCAGCGAATTTTTCCCGACTCTATTAATGATGAATATTTTTAGCGTTGACTGGCCGAGGCAACAGGGGGATGTAGGTTTGCGCGGGACACAGTACAGTCGCACGTGAGGACGCGAGGACCGCGAGTGCACTGGTAGCAAATATAAAATTCAAGGCATTCACAGCTCACTGTACAGGATACCTATATCTATTTTCTGAAATAAGCACATGCTCACACACTTTCTGTCTTATTCTTTCGTTCATCTATCTCTCTTGGTTCTTTTTTTTTATTTTTTTTTTTTTTTTGGGCGGGGGACGAACCATTCCACAAAGGGAAGAACGGAAACGAGCCCAGCAACATATATATAGCATAGTGCTTGCTCTCTTTATATATCTTCGGCCAAGTAACCATTCTCTGTCCTTTAGGCTTCCGAAACATTCCACAAAAATGTTTCCACAAAAACTTTGCATTAAAATTTGGTCTTGAAATTTTACTCTTATTACAGCAAATTTTTCCGGACTCTATTAATGAAAAATGTTTTTGAGCGTGGACTGGCCGAGGCAACGGGGGGGATGCAGGTCTGAGCGCGGGGACACAGTACAGTCGGATGTGAGACCAGGCTCGTTGGACGCGGCGGCGGGGCAGGTACCTGGGCAGCCGAGGCAGCAGGGGTCAGCGGGGTCCGGGCACGGGCGTTGGCACGCCACCCTCTTGCACGAGCGCGCGCCCCCGGCACAGACGCAGTGCAGGCACGGCCCCTCGCTCCAGCTCTCCCCCTCCAGGTAGGTGGTGTTGCCGCCGACCTCGCACACCTGCGGCGCGCCGCCGTCTGCCGACACACACACGCATGTCTCCGCTAGACCCGGTCCTGGCGCTTCTCACACGTTCACAGTGCTCTAGTACGTTTCCACGTCTCCACTAGACCTGGTCCTGGCACTTCTCACAGTGCTCTGGTACGTTTCCACGTCTCCACTAGACCCGGTCCTGGCGCTTCTCGCACATTCACAGTCAGGGGCGCAACAACTAAATTTCCAAAGGGGTGGGGGCAATATTAGTTGTTTTTTTTATAAAGAATCATCGATCCCCCCCTATTTCAAGGTGGAAAATGGTGCTATTCAAGCAGTTTTATTATCTAAAAAATTGATTACACAGCACTTACGTTGCCCCCACTTCAAGGTTTCAGAGGGGAGGCAAAATCCCCATGCCCCCCCCCCCCCTTCCCCCCTGTTGTTGCGCCCCTGTTCACAGTGCTCTAGTACGTTCAACCACTCCTTTATGTAGCATCTTAGCTCTCGGCACACGGCATTCGGCAGGAGTCGCACGAAACGGGAAAAGCGTGACCCCGGTGCTGCCATCTGTGGCGGACGACAAGAACCGAAGTTCACAAAGACACAGGGAAATGTTACAGTTTTAATGGTTTAGTGAATTTTAAAACAAGACGGGCAGTATTTTAATAAAATTCCTTGGCCAAAAAAAAAAGAACAAAAGCTGCGGTTCACTTTTTTTGCTTGAAATATTTTTCGCTTTTATTAGAGTTAAAGTGTATTAAGTTTAAAAAATTACACAATATAGTATCACTAGAAAGTAATTAAACAGACTTCAAATATCAGGTGCTGCTTAGAGAAAAAAATTATTTTATGTAGGTATAACATTGCAGGTGAAATTTTATGAAAAAAGTATAAGAATGTACCCATATAACAGTAGGTGATTAGGATATACACACATTAAGGAAATGTACCATTTTCTGTACAACTAAGGTGAATAAAGATAACGAAGACTGGGCTACAACATCGCGGAAGAGGAACGAAGGCGAAATATTAGAGGACAATAATGTTTACCAAGAATGTAAAAACCTAATGCTAAAAATACTGCTCTAGATCACGATAATATTTTAAAATTTAAAACAAACGAAGAAAGTAGCAACCTCATTAGAAATGAAAAGATATATACACCAGTCCTCTCTATGAAAATGTGAACGACGGAGAATCACCTGAAGCTGTCAAGGATGAAGTCTGTGATTGACAATATCCTCAAACGAGAGCATAGTAGCCAACTAAAGTTTAATACGAATGATACTGCGGTTCGTTAGGCGTCGTTGTGTTGTCTGGTTTCCAAAATAGATATGTTTATTAAGTTTCAAGTTCCTTCCATTAGAAGCTGCTGAAATGGGAATTTTTAAGGAAAAGTTACCTAGTGCTGGTGTGTGCTTGTGTGTGAGTGTGTGTCTATATATGAGTCGTGTATTTCCAAAACTGGCCATCTCCCTCAGAACAGTTTTGCGAGAAATCGAGGAAAACTGTTCACTCAATTCCACGATGTGGCATTCAAGACGGTTTAGTTAAACGAATATGGCCGCTCTTGTAATTATAACTGCTACTTATTATTCACTGTGAGTTACCATGGAATTTTGATCTTCTAGAACCAAACTTTTTTTTCTCTTTTTTTTTTTTTTTTTTGCGGAGATGACCGGTTTTGGAAATACACGACACAATTATAAAAGATTTTTTGTGGTTACAAAAATTGAGTCAACCCATCCAGTGTGACCAGGGGCGCAACAACAGGCAGGGGGGGGGGGGGGGGGGCAAGGGTATTATGCCCCCCCCCCCCTCTGAAACCTTGAAGTGGGGGCAAAGGGGGGCAAAGAAAGTGCTGTGTAATCAATTTTTAGATAATAAAACTGCTTAAATAGCACCATTTTACACCTTGAAATACAAATTTTCCCGACCCCCCCGCTTCAATAGGGGGATCGGTGATTCTTTATAAAAAGGTATAATGCCCCACCCCTTTGGTAATTTAGTTGTTGCGCCCCTGAGTGTGACCCCCGAGGCAGCCCGCTACCCCTAGAGGGGCGTGGAGGGGGCCACTCACCCAGACACACGGGGCAGCAGTGGTTCTTGAGCAGCAGGGGCCGGGGGCAGGCGGCCGGCGGGCAGGCCTGGCCGAAGCAGCGCACGCGCCCGGCCACGCACTCGCAGCTGCGGCAGGCGCCGTCGCGCCAGGCGGCGCCGTGGGGGCGGCCCTCGCCGCAGCCCTCGGGGGCGGGGTCCCGGGAGACCGGCGGGCAGCTCGGGCAGCAGCCGGCGGCCGTCTCCGGGCGCTCGCACGGCGCCGGGGGGCAGCGCCGGGTCTCGCACAGCACGCGCCCCGCGTGGCAGAGGCAGCGCGTGCAGGGGTCCAGCTGCCAGGACTCGCCCTCCACGCGGTAGGCCCCGTCCACCGACTGGCAGACCATGACGGCCGCCGCCGGGGCCTGCTGTTCCTCCCCGGCGCAGCGCGGGCAGCAGTCCCCGCTCCCCGCGTCCAGGGCCGGCTCCGAGCAGTTGGGCGCGGGGCAGGCGATCAGGTTGCACATCTCCAGGCCGCCGTGGCAGTAGCACTCGCGGCAGCCGTCGAACCACGTCTCGCCCTCGTCGTGCGCGCGCCCGTCTGCGCACACACACGTCCCCGTTCGCACACAGCGCTGGGGGAATACCTGGGCACCGCTGTTAGGGGGGGGAATAATCGTGGTGACTATCAGGGGCACAACAACTAAATTTTCCAAAAGGGGGGGGGGGGGGCAATATACCTTTTTTATAAAGAATCATCGATCCCCCCATATTGAAGCGGGGGGGTGGGGTGGTCCTCCCCCGGGAAAATTTATATTTCAAGGTGGAAAATGGTGCTATTTAAGCATTTTTACTATCTAAAAATTGATTACACAGCACTTTCTTTGCCCTTGTTTGCCCCCCACTTCAAGGTTTCAGAGGCGGGGGGGCAAAATACCCTTGCCCCCCCCTGTTGTTGCACCCCTGGACTGACTATGTTGGGATGAGTAGCCTCAACCTCTGGTCACGGTATCGCCTTAACTAAAGAGGACAATGCCGGGCGTAACCCTGCTGCAGTTGCATGCTCAAATTGCATGTATGGGACCAGAATTGGCGAATTGGCTGAGAATCTGCAGGCAACAGCAGATGCGTTTGAAGGCCTTTTCTGGGGGCTTCGACTGCCGAGCCTCTGTATCTCGGTCCCAAGGGCCAGTGCTGGGGAATACCTGGGACTGCGGTGGCTCGTCGGTCCGATCAACAGCCTCCCATCGAGGCGAAAAACCTCGGTACATCACGGGCAGTGGCAAACACTTGAGGAGGGGTGGGATAGGGCAAATATATCTCCCCCTTCCAAGTCGGAGGCCGGGAAAAATTTTTTCTAAAATATCAGTGAAGAATGTTATTTTGAGTGATGTAAGATGAGCTGGTACAACACCTGCAATACTTTAATTGTGTGAGAACCACGTCATCTGCTTTTGTAGGTCCCACTTGCAAGTGTGCTAGTGTCAATAGTTATTGAATTTTTTTCCCCCTATTTACTTAAAAAAAAAAAAAAAAAAAAAAACCTCCTACTCCCCCACCTAAACAATTCTATGAATCTGCCAGTGATTCCTAGCATAGCCAACCTAAATTTTTTCGCTGTTGGGAAATGTGGCGTACGCCGCAGTAAGCCGGTGGATCATTCTCGGGTGCTTCCGTTTTCCCCAGTAACGCATCCATTTCAATCATTTCATACATCTGTCTCGAATGTTATACTAAAACAAGCTCAGAGTTTCCCAAGCTCAGGGCCACGAAGAATTTCCAACTGCGGCTCAAATCATACTCTGGGCGTAAAAAATTGCAATAAAGATTTTATTATTTTGTTTTTGAAAATTTTTTTGAAGCTTGTACATACTGGGCTTATGTAAATAAAAAAACTCCATTAATGTAACTATAAAATGCTCTTAGTAATGAGAGTTTTTATGTTCACTTAATATATTAACAAACTATGATTCTTTGTTACAATACATTTACCTGTACGTAAGTGAGCCTTAGTAAAACCTATTGACGATCAAGAGTACTGAAGCACTCATAAGGTTGGGAACTGCTAATGTAAATCAAAAATTTAAATACAATTCTTTCATTCACTTAAATATTTAATTTTTTTTCCAAACATAATGCAATAAAATATATTTGGATAGTTCATTGGTATTTTGCTCTAGAATAATGAAGAACACATCAATCAACAACAACTTTACTAGAACTCACCAGAAGATACACAGGGAGAGTATGATATGTGAGTTGTAGGCGAGATGTCTACTGGACTCTTGGCAGATGCTGCAAACAAAACACAAAACCAGAAGTGCATTAGACAGTTACCTCTTTTAAAGGCAATGAGATCAAAGTTTATGTGATCATTCCATCGTATTAAAAATACATTACGAGTAGATGGTTCATCAGTACCACTAATACCACGTTGGCACAGACACTGCCAAGCACAATCCACTATTTTGTATTATTTCATTGGAATTTTTTCATGATATTAAGTATCAAAATTTGGTGTTCATAAAATGGCTCCACAATATGTCAAATAATAATACAAATTTCTTTTCAAATGTTTCACATTTAGCTGCAGTTAATTTTGTCTCAGACAAGAAATTTTTGAAGGACATCAAATCTGCCCCAATAACAATAACACTGTATTGAAGAATATTAATTTTTGAACATGTCTGTTTGCTCTTTATCGATTAAAGATCACATGATTTGACAGCCAGAAAAGTACTTTTTTACAAATGGTCCACTAAATTACAAAAACGAAAGTCCCTTTGCTCAGCCTACAGGCACAGGTACATTGCGATATTCATATATATTTAGGAACATTCTAGACCTTTTATGTAAAAAGCACTCCATATGATTTGGGATATTTCAAAAGTATTGATAAAACATTTTCGCAAATTAATGGAATCAAAATGTTTTTAAAGATTCTATTCAACTCCAATAAAAATAACATATCCTTTTACAGTGATGTGGAAATAGAGAAATGACACACATTTACTGTTTGTATGTCTGTGACCTATGATTTTCTGTTTACCCATGGCGA
The DNA here is from genome assembly GCF_032445375.1 of Bacillus rossius redtenbacheri. NCBI lineage: Eukaryota > Metazoa > Arthropoda > Insecta > Phasmatodea > Bacillidae > Bacillus > Bacillus rossius. The sequence continues at coordinate 5,422,104 of NC_086341.1, read as the reverse complement.
TCGGTTGAACGGTTTAGAAGTTTATGCGCTGCAGCGCCATATAGCTGTGAGTTACAAAAAATGGATAGCGTAAAAACCTTCTCCATGAAAAAACACTTTGATGTGCCAACTTTCATGTCTATCTGTCAAACGATATCATACCAACATTCTATTTTATATATATGTATAACTGACGGATTTAATATTGTGCTTTCTAAGAGAATTATGAAACTATTTTGTCATTCAACTCTTATATCTTCTACCCCTAGAGCTAATGGTTAGTGTTAAAAAATTCAAACAAAAGTATTAAGTTCAAATTTTAGGAAGTGGCTGTGTAAGAGACCCTTGATACACAAGTGTGGTGGCTGATTCGGCCGTCCAAACGCCTCTTCAAACTTGTGACAAGAATAACACATCCCTCTACTTGTAGGTATGATCAAAACATGGGAATACAAAGTACACATCTAAAATAAGAATAAAAAAAAGATGTCTTGCATTTATGTTGCTTGCCTCACTTCAATTCGCCTGAACTGACTAGGTACTCAGATTATGCACCAACTGCGGCAATACAAATAGTTTTACAGTTCTCCATCATCGATGCATTTTGCAAATACCTTTGTTAATGTGTTAATGCAGGGCCGTATTTAGGGGAGGGCAACCGGGGCGAAAGCCCCGGGGCCTCCACAAACGGAGGGGCCCCCACAATAGAGACTTCGGGAAAAAAAATCTTTCAAATTCCGACCAGTAAACACTAGTAAACATCTTTTCCTTTGATATAATTCTTGTCTCCGATGATATTTATGTATGTTTTTTAAATACTAAGAGAATCTACTTGATTTCACAATAAATTATTTATTGGAAAACTCGACCGAAAAAATTTTATTTGGAAAATAATTTGGGGCCAGGGGCCTCCGCTCCTCTGTTGCCCCGAGGCCTCCGGACCTCTAAATCCGGTCCTGTGTTAATGAGGAAAGAAAGAAAGAAAGAAAGAAAGAAAAAAAAACTCTGTTTGTAACAATTACAAATAAAAAAAACATTGATTTCATAGCTCGTAGGTCCTGTTGGCATCTTTAACCTGGGGCAGAGTTCCAACAACTGCACTCCCCCCCTGAGTGTACACGGGCTGAAGGAAAGGCAGACGTCACAAGACGTCGCAGATCGGCAACTTCCGACGCGAGCGAGCGCGGCTGATTTTGGCGCTCCACGCGGGGGAAAGCACCACCAGTAGTTTTGTTACGAAACTTATGTTCTTATTGTAATAAAGTATTTAAGGATTTTGTTTTGCTTGTATTACCCATATTACCTGAATTACCTCTGGATTCTCGATTGCGTCTTTGGTCCCAGTTAGAGTACGGATGGATGAGAGGTTTGACTGCATACTATGTATCTTTCAATACAAAAAAAAAATACGGTTCATCTGCCCTCAAACACTTTTTATGTGTTTTAACACCAACAATATTCAACAATATTCAAGTGAATAAATATTACTCTCCCATTTTAGCTCCCCTCCCCGCGAGGCGCTAGAAGCACCAGCGAGCATCGCGACTTCGTCCGGCCCTCGAGCAGGCGGGGCCGTGCCGTAAAGGGGGGGGAAGACTCACCGCGGCACTTGCAGATGGCGCAGCCGCGGTCGTTGGTGCGCAGGCCGTGCACGCACGTCTTGGCGCAGTCCGTCAGCTGGCGGCACTGGCTGCAGCGGCAGGCGGGGCAGCCGTCCTTGCCCGCGCGGTAGCCGTGGGGGCAGCTCCTGTGGCAGCCGGCGAGCGGCGGGCAGGCCGGAGGGGTCGGCGGCGCGGCGGCGCACTGGCACAGCTTGTTGCCGAGGCCGTCGCGCTCGTAGCCGTGCCGGCAGTCCAGCACGCACTCCTCTGCACAGACGTCGCGGTTCACGGCCACACGCCCCATGTTTTGGAATGAGGAACTAGAAGTTTGCTCCCTCCCCCCTAAATTTTTTTTTAACAAAATACAGGGCCTTCACACTCCACGTTGATCATCATAATTTCCTCGTCATTCTTTTAGCTATGGACTTTTTTTTTTGTGTATATTTAACACTAAATATCTTTTGCTTTTGCTCTTCTGCAATAAGTATTTTCAAAAGATATTTACTAAATTATAATTTGTTATGGTTCAAAAAATTTAGGAAGTTATTATGACATTGCGATGCTCGAACTTAAATATCACACCGCACACACACACATACATTCCATAGTTTTTTTAAAAAATAATTAAGCTTAATAATAAAACACATTGGAGTTACTGTATTATTATTATTATAATATTAAAGGAAAAAAAAGCACTAGATCTGAGCATAAATGTGCTAGATCACTAAAAAAAATTACAAAAGTACTAGACCTAGTAGGAAAGTACTAACTGTGGACACAATCTGACCCACACACGAGGGATGGTAAGCATGTGTGCTGGACAACGGGAAGTCCTACATTCCACAGATACTTTTACACACGTAACAGCAGTGCTACGCGAAAACATTTCAGAACGCACCCTCGTTTGTACAGTTTAGTTTTTTTTAACTTTACAACGTAAACATGTAACTATGTATGTAATGTTACTAGCTCCAGATATTCGTAATTTAATTAGAAAAAAAATATTGAAGGGGTTATTATTATTGTTTTGGTCACAGCATGTTTTCGAACAACGGTTATAATAAGTTGAAACTGCTGCATTAAAATTGCAGCCCCATGTTTTGATATGAGGAACTAGAAGTTTCCTCCCTCCCCCCTAAAATTTTTTTAACAAAATACAGGACCTTCACACTCCACGTTGATTATCATAATTTCCTCATCATTCTTTTAGTTATGGACTTTTTTTTGTGTAAATTTAACACTAAATATCTTTTGCTTTTGTTGTTTTGTAAATAAGTATGTATTTCCAAAAGATATTTACTAAGTGTTAATTAACGGGTGTTAAAAAGTTGAGCAAATGTTAAAATTGTCATCGACGACATGATATTTCACAGCAATTATATCACACTTAGTAAATATCACTTGAAAAAATATTTCTGCCGGAACTACAAATGCAAGAGTGCTAAATTTACAGAAACAGTCCTTGCCTAACAGCAACGACGAGAAAATTGTAAAACAAGACACGAGGTGCGAGAGACCCCACCTTAAGGAAACTTAACAGCACAGTTCTGCAGCATTTCAACTGCCATAATAATGTGTCACACATTACATTAGAATAATGATTGTCATTCGCGTGCTGGATGGTATTCCGAACTCTCAATCCTCAGGAGGGGCCAGGCCAACGTGCTGTGGTCTCGGGACACACACCTGCCTCACAGCGGCACTGGAAGCAGCCCGCGGCGTCCCTCACGAAGCCCTGCAGACACTTGAGGGAGCAGTTGTTGAGGGCCGGGCAGTGGGGCGGAACGACCACCACCGACGTCGCTGCAAGAACACGGCCCGCACAAGACACGCATCAGCAACCCTCTACGCGAGCTGTCCGGCAGAAACCAGGAGCTTACGACACAAACAAAGTCCCTTCCATTTCAGGTCATGATTTTTATATTTACAGTAACCAGGGGTGCAACAACTAAATTTCCAAAGGGAAGGGCAATATATCTTTTTATTAAGAATCCTCGATCCCCCCTATTGAAGCGGGGGGTCCGGGGGTCCTCCCCCGGGAAAATTTGTATTTCAAGGTGGAAAATGGTGCTATTTAAGCAGTTTTATCATCTCAAAATTGATTAAACAGCACTTTCTTTGCCCCCGTTTGCCCCCACTTCAAGGTTTCAGAAGGGGGGGGGGGCAAAATACCCTTGCCCCCCCCCCCCCCCTTGTTGTTGCACCCCTGACAGTAACCACATATATCAACTCGTAGACTTTTTATATGGTTTAACACTCACAAAATGATAAATATATACATCGCATAATTTTTGCATGATTAGCTCCCAAAAATACATTTTTGAAATTTTTTTTTTGGGCTGTACATAAAAGGAGAACCAACTGGTTAACAGAACAAAAAAAAAATATCCAAGCTTTAACTGTAATGGCGCTGGTTACTTCAATAAATGGTAAGAATTTCTTTTAGAAATTATTATTAAATTTTTACCTGGCATTTCAAAATTTCTCAAAATATGTGAGGATTTTGACAGCCAAGAAACATAAAATTACTTTTTTGTGCCTGAAACGCACAAAATATCATGAAGTGGCTGGTAGCATTGAAGTTAAACCTAAAATATTTCAGTTCTGTAATTCATTAAATTATCCTTATTTGTACAACCCAAAAACGTTAAAAATGTAACTTCATTGCAGCTAATTATGCAAAAAGTATGCAATGTATATATATTTCATTTCGTGAAAGTTACAACCATTGAAAAAGTCTACACGTTGATCTATGATTACTAGAATATAAAATCATTATCTGAAATGGGAGGCAACACCTTAACTCAGGGGTGGCTCTAGGGCAAGACAAGCCCTTTTATCATACACACATGTATATCAAATATTTGTCATTAAACTGTAGACTTATATTTATTAGACTATGAACATAATTTGTTAGAATTTTGGTAAGAATATCAAAATTTCACAAGTTGAATTAGACAAACTACTTTAAAAATTTAAGTTCCTGGCTGGCTTAGAAATGTTGTTTTAAAGAGTTTCTTTTTATTAAAATTTTCTGACAGGGGCTTTTGAACTCCCCTTTCCTCTGGGGGCTATTCGATACGTTCTAGCCCCCTCTCCCTTCCCAACAGGGTAAGGACCCTCTGTTCTTTCAAATACGTTATTATTTAAATGACATGTGAAAAAATCAGTATTGTTAAAAAGTGTTATATGAGCATTGTTTTAGCTGTGTTAACCAGGGGCGTAGCCAAGGGTGGAGGGGGGGGGGGGTTTAGGGGTTCTAACCCCCTCCCTTAGCCCCCATTTTTTTTTCTTATCTGAAAGCAGGTTAGCTAAAAGCCTGGGTGTCTTACTGCTATCATTGGCCACTGCACTGGAGGGGAAGAGTAAGCGAGCCCTACCGATTCTCCTTCCTTTCTCCTACCCCTGTCGCGAGCAGAAGCTATAAGGTTGTGACGCCGTGACGGGTCCCAAGTTTTCAAATATCTTACTATTGTATTTAACCAGCGCGGTAATTATAAGCAGGTGGTGACTGGGTAACTCTTCAAGCTAAAGCTAATTGTTTCCAGGAATAGGCCAGTTTTGCCGAAACCCAACCATTTTTATTCCTTTTTTTTTTGTATTGTCGAGCTTCGAGCATTATTTATGATTTTGAGTGGGATTAATTAAAATATCTTTAATTAATTTCTTACTTCATCACTCAAAACAATTTTTTTTATTAAAAAATTAATATTTTTATCATTACAATATTTAAAGTTAAGTACCGAAAAATGCTCAAATAGCACTATTTTACACCTTAAAATCAAAAATTTTCCGGGGGACCCCCGCTTTAATAGGGGGGAGGGAGACCATGCTTTTTAACCACACCCCCCCCCCCCCCCCCATACACAAATCCTGGCTACGCTACTGGTGTTAACTAAATATTTTTGAAGTGAAACATCTTTGGGCGTGATGAGAGTAACATTTCAATCACAATTCCAAGGGCGAAGCATTCATTGACGCCAAAGAGCAATGCACTGAGGCCAATGGGCGCACTCACAGTTGCAGAGGGGGCAGCACTCGTCCGGCACGTAGTCGGGGTTGTCGCACGACACCTCGCACATGTAGGCCTGGCACTTGTTCCGCCCGCCGGCGCACACGCACGAAGTGCAGGGGTCCTCCTGCCAGGAGTCGCCGCTGCGCAGGATCTGCCCCCGGGAGGACACGCAGCCGTGGGGCGCCTGGCCGGCTGCCTCGCCCTCCGCCAGGTCCGCTGCTGCACACCGGGCCCACAGTTCCTACATCACCTAGGCGTGCTGGCAACAAGAGCCTGTGATGCACATTCTGTATTGCACAGACCCGAACAAGCCCGAATACCTACCTTACCTTCGGCCAACTTCGTCAGTTTTGTTTTGTTTATTACTTTACAAAATTGTGGATGGTTGTTTATGTTAGGTTAGTATAGCTACATTAAAAATACTCAATTTCAAATCTTTTTAATGCCGACGTTTGGCCGAAGGTTGATATTCGGGCTTGTTCGGGTCTGTGCAATACAGAATGTACATCGTAGGCTTCCCTGCTTGCAACGCAAAACTGTATAATTACCTAAATATATGTGATTTTGAAATAAATAAATAAAATAAAACTTTGAGGAACATTGTTACACATTTGTGTACTGTAACCAATAGTATTTTAACATAAAATAACTAAAAATGTATGTGGTTTTGGCAATGGCACTGTGAATCCCAGAGATAAGGAAAGGATATAGATGTGAAGCCGTTTTCCCACCATTTCCCCACCCCCCTGATTATCACATACCAATATGGCGGGTGTTTGTTTATAATTTGTACCAGCTGTTCCGGCCTGATTTGATAGTTAAGCTTTTCGAAAGAAAATTAGAAAAAAAATATATTAATGGCTAATATGTTTATATATGTATTAAAAGTCCAAAACTAGTGTTCATAATAGAAACGTAATGATATGAGTTGATACTTTTCTCCAATTTAACCTCTAATACAGGTACACCTGATGCACTTGTTGACAAACGGCCGCTGTATTGGTGTGTGTAGCACACTGAAATCCCCCTCGCCTAGAATCGGACTTTATGCTCCATGTGTATAATTCTCTAGTCTCTGCTGAGTATTGACCAAAGCAGCTCTGATATTAACCCTGCTTTTTCAAGTGGCTCGTGAAACAGATACTAGAGTGCAGTACACGATGAGCGACTAGCGCCTCTTTGCGAGACTTGTGTGCACGTAGTCACCCAAAGGTCTGCAGCAGGTCCACTATCAACTAGTGAGATAAGTACGATAATAAGGGCCAACTGGCACTGACGGGGAACTCACACACGCAGACGGGGCAGCACTCATTGGGCATCTTGCGGACCTCGCTGCAAGACGCCGGCGCCTCGGGGCAGTGCGTCACGGCGCACAGCATCTTCCCGGCGTCACACGAGCACTGCGTGCACTCGTCCTTCCACCAGCTGGAGCCGTTTGCCACAGCCAGCCCCGCCTCGGTGATGCAGCCCTCGTCCGCGTCTGAGACACGTACACCAACACCGCTGGAGCCAGGCAAGGCACGGGGACTCCACAACCGCAACACTGCTGTCACACCCGTCTTGTTTCTTTCCCGAAAGTTCCTCTCTTCCCCACCCCAAGTACCTCCTCTATGCCAAGCCCCTTCCCAACCCTATGTCCCTCATCTATTCAAATCCCTCCCTCATGACCTGGTTCCTCTCCCCACTTCACGTGCCTCCCCCCGAATCCAAGTTCCTTTCTTACCTCTAGGTTTCTTCCACACTCAAGGCCCTCCCTCATTTCAAAATTTCTCTACCTAACCTTGTTCACAATATCCAAAAGTACCTCCAACCTTTCCCAAATCTGCCAACAAGCCTCTTCCACAAACCGTAAGTTGATTCCCCATCCTAATACCTCCTCCACCACAAGCTTCTTCTCCCCAGCAGTCCTGGTTCAGAGACCAGCCGACATCTTCCTTTACATTCCAACAGCTTCATCAGGAGACGTGGTATCCAACCCACATGCCGGAATACATTCCTCAGCCACCGATCAGAGGTTCGCGAACATAATAACCTCAGCTGCTGACGAACTGGCCTCAGAAGCTACAGCTACATTGTTGGCCTAATTACAGAGTAGCTTTCGTGCAAAACTCGACACGTCCATCACCAGTAAAAATGTATTTGTCACATGTTTTGAGACCCTTTTTGCACAAAAACCCATACTTCATACTTGTAAATGACTTGGACATGTTGGGTTTTGTATCGTCGTGAAATGGTCGTGTTCTTCACCTCAGAAAAAGGGTCTGAAAACATGTGAAACATACATTTTTACTGGTGATGGACATGTCAAGTTTTGCAGGAAAGCTCCTACGCCAGGGGAAGAACGTGTTCGCGTCTCCTGTCCTCACCTTTGGGCACGCACTCGAAGAGCGGGCAGCAGTTGCCCGAGCGGCCGGTCCCATTGTTGGCCCACTTACAGACTGTACGTGGGAAGAACGTGTTCGCGTCTCCTGCCCTCACCTTTGGGCACGCACTCGAAGAGCGGGCAGCAGTTGCCCGGGCGGCCGGTCCCATTGTTGGCCCACTTACAGACTGTATGTGGGAAGAACGTGTTCGCGTCTCCTGTCCTCACCTTTGGGCACGCACTCGAAGAGCGGGCAGCAGTTGCCCGGGCGGCCGGTCCCATTGTTGGCCCACTTACAGACTGTATGTGGGAAGAACGTGTTCGCGTCTCCTGCCCTCACCTTTGGGCACGCACTCGAAGAGCGGGCAGCAGTTGCCCGGGCGGCCGGTCCCATTGTTGGCCCACTTACAGACTGTACGTGGGAAGAACGTGTTCGCGTCTCCTGCCCTCACCTTTGGGCACGCACTCGAAGAGCGGGCAGCAGTTGCCCGGGCGGCCGGTCCCATTGTTGGCCCACTTACAGACTGTATGTGGGAAGAACGTGTTCGCGTCTCCTGTCTTCACCTTTGGGCACGCACTCGAAGAGCGGGCAGCAGGTGCCCGGGCGGCCGTTCCCATTGTTGGCACACTTACAGACTGTATGTGGGAAGAACGTGTCCGCGTCTCCTGCCCTCACCTTTGGGCACACACTCGAAGAGCGGGCAGCAGATGCCCGGGCAGCCGTTCCCATTGTTGGCCCACTTACAGACTGTATGTGGGAAGAACGTGTCCGCGTCTCCTGCCCTCACCTTTGGGCACACACTCGAAGAGCGGGCAGCAGGTGCCCGGGCGGCCGTTCCCATTGTTGGCCCACTTACAGACTGTATGTGGGAAGAACGTGTCCGCGTCTCCTGCCCTCACCTTTGGGCACACACTCGAAGAGCGGGCAGCAGATGCCCGGGCGGCCGTTCCCATTGTTGGCCCACTTACAGACTGTATGTGGGAAGAACGTGTCCGCGTCTCCTGCCCTCACCTTTGGGCACACACTCGAAGAGCGGGCAGCAGGTGCCCGGGCGGCCGGTCCCATTGTTGGCCCACTTACAGACTGTATGTGGGAAGAACGTGTTCGCGTCTCCTGTCCTCACCTTTGGGCACGCACTCGAAGAGCGGGCAGCAGTTGCCCGGGCGGCCGGTCCCATTGTTAGCCCACTTACAGACTGTATGTGGGAAGAACGTGTTCGCGTCTCCTATCCTCACCTTTGGGCACGCACTCGAAGAGCGGGCAGCAGTTGCCCGGGCGGCCGGTCCCATTGTTGGCCCACTTACAGACTGTATGTGGGAAGAACGTGTTCGCGTCTCCTGTCCTCACCTTTGGGCACGCACTCGAAGAGCGGGCAGCAGGTGCCCGGGCGGCCGTTCCCCAGCCGCACCACGTTGGCGTGCTGGCCCGGGGCGCAGCTGGCGATGGGGCAGGGCGCCGGGAGGCACTGGCAGCCCTGCGGCACGGAGCAGCAGTCGCCCGGGGCCCGGTGGCTGGGCAGCCGGTAGCTGTCGCGCGGGCAGTCCAGCTTCTCATCGGGACACCACACCCCGCTGCAGTTGCGCTCTGGGGACACCGGCACACGAACCACACTAGCACTGCGTTGTTACCGGAGACTACCACAGTACACAGGTGGAGCATTAGCAGTCAGACACGACCTATCCTCTTCTTCTGATTTTTAACATATCAATATTGACGACTTTAGTTAAGCTGTTCGGAAGAAAATTAGATCAAAATAGTCCAAAACAAATATTCAGAATACAACTTTTTTTCCCCTCCAATTTAACCTTCAATAAAGGCACACTGATACATTTGTAAACAAACGGCCGCCATATTGGTTCGTGTAGTACACTGAAATTCTCCCTCTCCCTTTTCGTCTTCACCCCCCCTGAATCGAAACCTTATGTTCCATCTTGTATATTTCCCTAAACTCAGGTTGTTACTAATATATGTCATGCAGTCATCCATCGAGATCTTCAGAGTTGGATTGAGAAGTGCAGTGGATGGAACAGAACCGTAAAGAAATGGAAGAGGGAGCGTAGTAATGGGTGAACTGACCAGTGCAGCGTGGTGACGATGGAACGGATTGGGACCATGCGGATCGTGTGGACGGTGGACAGTGGGTACTGTAAGCGTGGGACGTACACGTGCTTTGTAACAGCGGTGTGGAATAAAGAGATACGACACTGTTGCGGAGACCTGAAGGACCTCGTCAGGGGGTAGGGGAGAGGGGGGCGCACCTCTGGGGGAGACGCACTCGTAGACGTCGCAGCAGTCGCCCGGCAGGCCGGAGCCCCGGCGCCGCAGCTCGCGCCGGGCGCCGTACTTGCAGGTGGGCCGGGCGCAGCGCTCTTCCAGGCAGGCGCACGTGCCGTTGGAGTCTGGCGCCGAGTCGGGTGGACAGAGCGCCTCGTCGGGCCCGGCCGTGGGGCAGGGTCCCGGCCCGTCGCAGTCCCCGCTCCAGTCTGCAACACAAGCCACCCCGCCGTCACTCTCCGAGTCCCTCCTGTTGCTCGCGGCTCGTCGGGCCTCGGACCCACTAGTGCAGGGGCGCAACAACAGGGAAGGGGGGCAAGGGTATATTGCCCCCCCCCCCCTTCTGAAACTTTGAAGTGGGGGCAAACAGGGGCAAAGGAAGTGCTGTGTAATCAATTTTTAGATAATAAAACTGCTTAAATAGCACCATTTTTCCACCTTGAAATACAAATTTTTTTCCCGGGGGAGGTTCCCAGGACCTCCCCCGCTTCAATATGGGGGATCGATGATTCTTTATAAAAAAAAAGGTATATTGCCCCCCTCCCCCCCTTTTTGGAAATTTAGTTGTTACGCCCCTGCACTAGTGGGTCGCGACTAGATCCTAAAACTATCAGAAACAATCGAACAAACCATCAGGGGAGAAAAAAAAAAAAGAAACATCGAAACAAAAGCGAATTGTTGTGTTGATTTGTTTTCTTGGTTCTTGATTTTTTTGGCATCTGGGGCAGACAAACAGAACCACTACATCTCCTCGCAGATGACTCGCACAGTCCACACGGGTGGTGCACACTCTGGCAACGTCACTCCCCCCTCCAGTTATACCGCCACTACTGTTCACTAACCTCAGTCACTCAGTCTCACTGTGGACATCGCGCAGTGAGTTACATATCTATTGTGAAATAAATAACTGTATTGCTACAAAGTGCTTATATTTTGACAACCATTTTCAAATCAGAACACAAAATTGTTTATCAATAATCAATCCGATAAGGAAAGGTGGGTCGCCAGCTGAAAAGGGTTGGGAACCACTGTCTCAGCGACATGAGCGGTGGTGGATCAAGCTTGGTGACTGGAGGGAGGAGGGCATTGGTTCGCAAGGTGGGAGGGGGCCTGTGGAAATAACCGTGAAGAGGGGGGGGGGGAAAGCACACAGTCCGAGAGTTTTGCACGCGGGGTTAACCGACAAGTCCTCTCTGGATACGGTATTTGGGTCTACATGCATGCAATAAGCAGACAACTTTAAAATTTACAGAAAGTTTACCGTGAGACAAAAAAGCCCCTCACCAAGGGCAACTGTGTCTCAAGAGAAATCTATTGCTGTAGGATATTTTTTATACAAAATATTTTATTTGGACGAAAATAAACATACACAACCATTAAACGAACTTTTGATACTGTAAAAGTTAAAACATAATACGTTTTATACTATTACACGTAGAAATATTACACATACGAAATAAAAACACCGAATTCCAATTTTTGTTACAATTCAAATTACAAATAAATAAATAGCGATGTCACTGCGATGTGCACAAATATTAAATAAAACCTTTCTGTAATTGTGTACTCAAAGAAGTTCATGTGTAATAATCCCGATGATTTAATTAAGTTTTTGAAGGTTTCATTGTATGAAATAAAACATTTATGCTCCTGCTTAACCCTGAGGTAAGCTATTACCAAGAATTCTGTACCCAGGAGTACTATAAATTCCAATAAAATATAGTTGTATTCAAATAATGTGAATATTTCTAAATAAGTAAGCAAATCTCACAAACCTAGTGCCATCTAAATTCTTAGTCTTCAGAAACTGATCGATTTAAGGTCAGTACTATCATTACCTAAAATTCCGGCGATGTCAGTATGAAATTTACCTATTTTTTTTAAATTTGACATCTCCAACACTCTCATTGATTTAGTACTTAAAAATAAGATTTTTAAAATCCCTATTTGCAAACAGTTGTTTGAATAGCTTTCCAGTATAAGCTGCGCATATTAAGCACGGTAAAACAAAAAACAAAACAAAAAAGCCAAAAGAGATATAACAAAGTTAACATTTCTGTGGCTTTAAAACCAAATAAATAAAATGTTATACAATAACTTCATGCTTGTAAGCACACACATATTTTAACTAAACACACTCTTTTAATATCTAACATTTATTTCGAAATAAGTTTACAATCGACAGTTTACATATTTTTTACTAGTATATAGTTAGTTCTATATAATTATTGTACAGCGGGACTGTAAGATTGTTTGCAGAAAATGAACTAAAAAAATGCCAGACTAGTTATACAAATTACATCATTCATGCTGAACGAAGAACATAAGAATAAATAAATTTGTTCGTTACCGAGATTCGATGTTACTGCACGTACTGCTCGTGTTAATGACACAAGAAACTAAAGTAAAGTCGTGGAATAACATATTGTCAGTGTTAAGAAGACTGCAAGTATCCGCTCTGCCACTCTGGTTCTGGGGTAGAGCGCCTGACTTGTGAATTGTAGGACCCGGGTTCGCGCCCCGGCTCCTCCAAGGCGGAGTGCCCAAACGAAATGGTGGCATTTTCTCTGGTAGGAATACAATCCCTTGTAACAAGTCAGGCTACCAAAGAAACGGTGGGTGGAACAGAAAAAAACCTTCCAGGTGGCTTCAAAATGGGGAGCCCGTTTCTTTTCTTGGGCTCCCCATGCGGTGGCCATTCCGGGGGTTTCTCCGGGGGAACGGAGTTTTGCAAAAATATTTTTTGGAGTTTTGTAGCGTTTTAGTTTTTAGCAACTGTAGCATTATCATTCCAACATGTTATAAATAAAGCTCCAACAAACATTAATTTTTTTGTACATATAATATAAGTGTGTATCAGTCAGTTGCATACCGATGTTGTGTGTTCAACCATTTATCGGTAAATATTTTCTTAAATTTAGTCACAAACTATTGACCAATACTTTTGTTATGTAGTATTTTAGACGTTTTTGACGGAAAAAAAAAATTATTATATGCACATGAATTTTATTCCTAAAAATATTATTTCTGAAAAACCACGTAGTTTTCAATCAGGAAGATCGTCTTTAACACACACAGTATTGTGTGTGTGTGTGTGTGTGTATGTGTGTGTGTGTATGTGCGCGCGTACCAGTATAACATCGAGATATAAATAAAATATTATATTTATTTTAATATGAGCTAAGCTTTTGATACTTTCCAACCCAATCTTATTATTAAAAAAGTTATCAATTTTAGGCCTCGTCAAGCAATGCGTAGTATATATTTATTTTTATTATCTTACAAATATACGCTTTGCAGTCAAATTTGCAAATGCAATTTTATGGTATTAGGTGTTCCGCAAAGTAGTAGTTTATCTCAACTACTATTTAGTATTTAATAAATTATATTCCAATTGTAATCAGAATTGATAAATAAAACATGCTGATGAAAAAAATAATTAAAAAGTTTGTGAAACTATTCAGCAAGATATTTCATCTGTATGGTTTTCAAGTTAACACGTCTCTGAATTACGATATCATCTATTGTATAACATTTAGTAAAAAAAACTATTTCAATTAATTATAATTATCACATAGTAAGAATTGACATTAAACGTGGTGTCCACTTTTAATACCTTCCAGTTATATTGGATGCCAAGTTTTTATTTTTCACCAACATGTAGTTGCACTTGAAGATCTAAGGTCTTATTAAATTTATAACTTTCTCTAGACCAGTACCTGATTGTGTCGTAATTTGGAATTAAATAACTATTTTTAACTGTAATAGAATTGAAAGTATGCAGAAAAAAAATTCCTATATTAATATTTTAAAATTTCAGGCTTCAAATTTTTTAAAATATGCTACATTCATATATATAATTTTAATTTTCTATTTACTCGACGTTCAATAAGTGATACACATTTTATTATATACGTTTTATTACAATTTTTGATGGTTTAGACATAATATCTCGGTTTGGATTAAGAATTTCAATTTGCAATTACATAATTGTGACACTTTTAAAACCATTAGTAACTATAAAATTTGTAAAAAATTATAACTATTTTTGAATAATCTAGAAACATTCATTGGTAAAAAAACTTACGCAAAAAGTTATTTAAAACTTTTATAATCTACATATTTATTTTGTAAACACCATTTTAGTTTCTTTTCAAGATTTTTGTGAAAACCCAAGTAACCAATTATAACCAATTAGTTACTATGAACTTTATCAATCTTTATCTGTGTGTTGTGTTGTTTCGTGTTTTGTGGTAAAGTTATTGATATGTATCATTGTACCTATGTCTTGTGTTAATGTAAATGTGTTTTTGGTTGTTGTTCTATGTGCTTATATGGTACCTATTTTTAAATGCATGTGCCATATTTCGTTTTAAAGAAGCAGAATAATATGCTACGCATAGTAATATTTTTTATTTCGTAATATAAAAAAATACATAAATCTTAGCAGAGTTTATTTGTGAAAGACTGCAAACCTGTGTAAAGCCCACCAACATTCGATGTACGAGCCTATGTCTCCCCTAGAACGCCTGTGCTGCTTGACCTGTGCCAACAAACTACACTACACAGAAATATTTCCCTCAAATTTCAGCATCTTAAATATACATTTTGTAGACTTTAATTTAATATGGACATTAAAAACCTTAATATCTGAGATTTTTGTTTTCTATCACCCTAATAATGAAAACTTTACATAAGAAAACCATTGAATATTTGCGTTGGATTTGCACTCATTAAATAATGATCTTCAATTATTCCAGTGTGCAAAAATGTAAATTCTATGAAGCTAGTTTAACATTACGATTTTATCAGTAAGGCAGTTTTCCTAATTCCGTGGAATGTATAAGAAATGTTGGCAGAATTCCCCTTCGTCCATTTTTGTTATGGCAGTCTTCCATTATGTTACTTTTCCGTCCCTTCGTCAAAACAGGAGGAAAAGTACCATAATGGAAAACTATCATATGTATTTTTTTTTAAGATCATTGTAATAAGAATACAGTGTTGTTCCCTATAAACCAGTTTTGGAAAAACATTTCTTTCTTCTCGTCCGCGATCTGGAAATGATTTGTTATTGCAACTATCACCGTCAGAAGCGCTATCTGTAAGCTTTCAAGTTAACGTGAGAAACAGTTAGAGGGTTGACAGCGCTATCTACCGAGTTTTCTATACACTACTTCGAGAGCAATACCGCTGTACTCTTTTCATAGAGTGTATAAGAAAATATGGCAGCATTCCGTCTCGTCCTTTGAAATTATGGCCTTTTTCGAAGAGGCCAGGCGGAATACTGTCATTATGGTAGTATTCCAGTATGGTAGTCTTCCGCGCCCCCATGCAGAACATAGTCCTGGTGGATAAATTTTAAGGAGTAATTACCTCTTGCAAGATTACGCCAAGCCAATGTTTTACCAAACTTAAATTTCCCCATAGTAAAGATTTTCGATCCCCCAGTATAGATTTCAGAAAAAATTTTATTCTAAAATTTTAATTTATTTTAATTTGATTTACTTCCAACCACCCGGTCGGTCGCGCTGGGGGAAGTACTCGTGTGTGGCTGTTCGGTGGCAGCGACAGTGCCCGCGCCAAGTCGCCACCTGCGACCCGCGACACACCTGGCGCCGCTCTGGGACAGCGCGACGTGAAGTGACATTGTCGCTGTCGCGGGCTGCGGCCGGCGACTTGCAACCACAGTAGCCATCGCTACACCATCCTCACTATGGAGGAGTTAGAGTAAAGTAAACTGTCTAAGGGATTCCTCCGGCCCTCTTAGCGTGAGCCCTACCGGCCCGGGGCCCCCAACGGAATACGCCGTACACGCGAATAGGGAAAGTCGTTGAGAGCTCCAGCTATGACGAGAGGTATAGTCACCACCACGTGTCCCTATCTCACGCAGCTTAGCCCTTGGACCTTATCAGCGCTGCCGGTGCCTGCCCCGATCCACCAAATCACGCTGGGTCGCCTCAAGTCACCCGGTGAACCCGTGGTCCGGTGGAGGCCTATCCAACCCCTGCCAGCTGTCCGGGCCAGTACCGGAGCTGTGTCGTCGCTCACCACGTCGACTCCGCATCAGGGCTAGGGGAACCCTCGTAGTCTGCTGCAAGCGATCGGAGCACCACCACCAGGTACGGGTCCTACCCAATCAGACCCGAGACCCTAGAGGAAACCACTTCCACGTCGGCTCCTTCCCGCACTACTACCAACTTCGGTGTCTGTACTGGCCGCAGACTGTTCACCTACGACCAGCCGACCAGCCGCGTGTCGGAGTCGCTCCAATGTATCCGTCTCCTCGGATCAGTGGCGGATCCAGAGGTTCACCTCGGAGGGGGCACTCTAGGATTTCAGAATAGCCAGAGAAAAAATGTCTTAAAATTACTAAATTTGTATTTAATCTACTCACACTACACATAACATCCAACCACCCAGTTTTATGATTCTACAAGAAATTCATTAATTATATTAACATATTTTATTCGTTTCAGAAACAATCATTTTTGTCGGCAATATTAATGTAGCAGACAACTGGTTTTTCGGAGGGGGGGGGGGGGCACTTGCCCCTGGTGGCCCCCCCCCCCCCCAATTGGATCCACCTCGTCTCCTCGGATGATCCTCCGACCCGCCGCTGTCGGTGGTCGTGCGCCAAAAGAACGAAAATGAACGGATCGCGACACGGAACTGATTCACCTGAATCGTTCAGCCCGTCACCGCTGTGCTGCTCGTAAGGGGAGGGGGGGGGGAGGCTGCGATGAAAACGGGGAAAAGCCGGATGGCACGTGATAAAGAGAACGAGAAGACGGGGAAGAATAGGCCGCGGGAGACCGGCAGGTTCATCGGGTAAGGGTGGAGGGGGGGAGGGTGTTTGTATCCCGTGGGAAATCAAGGAGCGGCCCGGCCGCTGTTTATCCCCCGGCCGCGCGACAACAAACCGCCCCTCCGGTCAGCTGATGGCGAGACTGTGTTGCCACCTCGACACGCCGCAAGGTTGCCACATCTGCAGCCTGCAACTGTCGACGGATAGGTAGACACCTGGCAAAAATTTGCGGATTCGTTTCGCGATAGGCTGTAATCCAAATATGTTGACCTTTTTTGCTATTTCAGTGAATTTTACCCCAGTTTATCTGAAAGACTGAGCCAATGAAAAAAAAAAACCCCTTCAAGAAAAGAAGTATCGAAATCACATGCATCCCTGTTAACGGGTGTCACGTGTCAGTAGCCAACGAGCAGACGTAATTTGCCCGAGTGCACAGAGGGTCATAGAGTCTATCCTATAGGCCATAGAAATCGCGAATTCTTCCGGTCTCTACAGATTATCACTCCACAGCGTTGCACACATCATCATAACGCAGTGTTGCAAAATGTGGCACGTGCAAAAAAAAAGGGGGGGGGGGGGGGGATTGGCGGATATATACCCTCCACGAAGTTATGAAGTTATGGAAAAAAAACCTTCGATATTTCTGTGAAGGTAGAGCTTTCATAATGTCTGGATTAAGATATACACATGAAGGGACTCATATTAAGATTGATAATGTCAGCAGTTCAAACCTCTAATTGTTTACTTATTTTTTTTAATACACAAAATTCTAAGTTTATTTATCTCAGAATTTTTTTTTCAGAACCCCTTCCCGCTAAAAAAATATTGCTGTATCCGCTAGAGGTTGCAACAACATCACAACACCCCCCCCCCCCCCCACCATACAGCTCGCGCCGAGCAGCTCATGTACCACCGTGTGACCTAACACCCCTGTCTAACAAAAACCAAGTACTTTCATGAGCGCGTGAGAATGCTTTATTACCAGGGACGAGCTTATTTGATGAATTTCGATCAAACCCAAATAACAACGAAACATGTCAATATACAGCATAACACCTAAATGCAAGTTAATGAACAATATAGAACCAAAATACAAATTTAATTACGAAATCAAGCAACATTCAACCAAAACCCTATTCAAATCACTAAAAAGTAATATAACATTTTTTTTTTAATGCAAGAAATGTCATACATTTTTTTTACGAAGTTTGTACCTAAGATTTTGTTTGGATGAACACCTTTCATTGAATCACTTTATAACTACAACTGCTCGCCGATTATTTTTTCAATGTTCTGAATAATTATTTTATCGTAAAAATGCAGCATGTCAATATTATACAATTTTGGTGAGATATAAATTTAAAAAAACTAACTTAATAAAATAATAACACACGAATCTTATGCTTTAAAAACGAAATTGAAGTAAAAAAATAAAACCGTAACATCTTGTGTACCACGCACAACTATGTTCCACGACAGCGGCGCCTACCATGAAATGCAACCAGCTGTTCTCGCGCGCTGTGCGGGCAAGTATGCAGCCCACAGCCAGGCGCTAAATCTCTCGAACTCTACAAACCAGCGGGCACTAAGGGCGTATATAACTCGCACATTGCACGCCTCTTCGCCTTTACGCGCCACGCAACGGAATGGCACGCAGTCTTCCCGTAGATAACACACCTCTATGGGACTTTTAAGCAGGTGGTGGATTATTGAAGACAATGGCTCCATGCGCATCCCTATACCCCTGAGAATACAGTGTATACAATTTTTCATACCTAAAAATGTCCTTAAAAACACCCATTTTAGATTTTTTTAATGTTCAAAAGTACACGTTATAGACGAAACCATAGAACGAATCTTGTAGAGACCAGTGCAACGGCAGTTATACGATATTCAGACACTTTGAATCAATCCTGAGCGGTTTTTAAATAGCCTGCTTACAGCTCAGCACGTGGTTTGGTGACCAATCCAGGCGGCCACCTTCATTCATTCAGAAAAAAAATAATTTAATTCTAAACGCCATAACGATTTCACAGGGAAAACTGTTTGTAGTAGACAGTCACTGTTAACTTCAGGTATTCCATTAAATTATATCCTATGTTTTAACGTAGCCAAAGATTGAAAATTTTCATGGCCTAAAAACTGTCTAGAAATACTTTACGTTCATATTCATCCCCATTAAGAAAGTTTGTACCCCTCAATACTGCATTTCTAAATGACTGGCCACAGCTTCCATTAAAGCTTCAGTATCAAGTTACTTGCTCGCCATAGCTGACGGGCGCTTGCTGAAGCCAACAGTAGTAGACAACAATAATGGACAAGAGTAATGGACAAGAGTAATGCACAACAGTAATGGAAAACAGTAATGGACAAGAGTAATGGACAGCAGTAATGGACAACAGTAGCGAGGAACCGTGCTAGCAGCTGATGGCCGCACCGGGTCGCGAAGCAGTGTCCTCCCGATATGAGGGCCCAGCGCTTAACCACTGCGCCACCTCGCTCGGGTGATCACTGGCCGCTAAGCCAGAAGGGATTTTGAAAAGAAGAATTTTTTTTGCAGCGAACTACGAACAACGAGGCCAGCGATATCACTGGCGTCGGGCGGACCTCATGATGTAAGCCCTCGTGTTTTACGAAAGTTCTGCCCTGAGATGAGCAGCAAAGACATGGAAAGGGGAGGGAGGGCATGGTCCCTGGTTCAATACCGAGGGAGGTCCACCCTCCATTAGCCCCCCTCCCCTACCCCCTCACTGTCGCCGAACTTTCCGCCGGCCCGACAGAGGACGAACGCCAGCAGTGAAGGGAGGGGAAGTTCTCCCAGGCCTACCCCGCCGACACTTCAGCAACTTCACTCCCAAAGAGAGAGAGACAGACAGTCCACTCCTTTGTTACTACGCCATTCGTCCCTTCTTTCCCTCCCTCTCTCTCTCACCCTCCCAATAGTAGGCCCAGATCGTTGCGAAGGCTTCCCGTAGTGACGAGGAGGGTGGGGGAGAAGTCGGTTCGGTAATGTAACTTTTCTCCCCTCCTAGCCCTCGACCCGAGCTTCAAGAACTTCTCTATGCGAAAGTGGAAAGTTTTCTCTGGATGGAGAAAGATGAAGTAAACGCCGCGCCTTCACTTAAGATGATTTTTTTCTTTTTAATTTCTTAAGACAGTGCTTTAGATTTCCTTCTAACATCCGTCTTTTTTTTCTTTCCTTTACGAGAGGGTTATTAACTTCTCGTTTATCGTCCTAGACCAGGGCAATGCTGTTATCGACTGTGTTCAGGAGCAAGGCTAGTAGAGAGTGCTTAAATATAATTTTGAAAAGCTCTGCGCACCGTATGTGTGTCCGGGCAGACTACCATTACACCTTTACCATCATTTCTCCGCCATATGATGTTACGGTCACCTCTCAACTCTCATAGTTGTCCTGTGCACGACGAGAAGACTGAGCGCCAGTCCAAGAGGAGACACCGCGCTTAGAAGCACCGGCGAGAACGCGACACAGATGCACCCCGTCTACTAGCTGGGGTGGTTGAAATCTGGCAACGGTGTTGGCATCTCACCCAACCCTCCTACGATATAAGCGCGAGACAGACTCCAGGGCGCGGAGGAGCGGTCTGCCGCGCGGGTGGCGGCGCACTTGGCGGGAGGAGGGCGAAGCGGAGGAGCGGTCTGCCGCGCGGAGTAAGCGCGCGGGGCGGGAGGAGGGCGAAGCGGAGGAGCGGACTGCCGCGCGGAGTAAGCGCGCGGGGCGGGAGGAGGGCGAAGCGGAGGAGCGGACTGCCGCGCGGAGTAAGCGCGCGGGGCGGGAGGAGGGCGAAGCGGAGGAGCGGACTGCCGCGCGGAGTAAGCGCGCGGGGCGGGAGGAGGGCGAAGCGGAGGAGCGGACTGCCGCGCGGAAGCAGCGCGCCTGGCGGGAGGAGGGCGAAGCGGAGGAGCGGTCTGCCGCGCGGAGTAAGCGCGCGGGGCAGGAGGAGGGCGAAGCGGAGGAGCGGACTGCCGCGCGGAGTAAGCGCGCGGGGCGGGAGGAGGGCGAAGCGGAGGAGCGGACTGCCGCGCGGAGTAAGCGCGCGGGGCGGGAGGAGGGCGAAGCGGAGGAGCGGACTGCCGCGCGGAAGCAGCGCGCCTGGCGGGAGGAGGGCGAAGCGGAGGAGCGGTCTGCCGCGCGGAGTAAGCGCGCGGGGCGGGAGGAGGGCGAAGCGGAGGAGCGGACTGCCGCGCGGAGTAAGCGCGCGGGGCGGGAGGAGGGCGAAGCGGAGGAGCGGACTGCCGCGCGGAAGCAGCGCGCCTGGCGGGAGGAGGGCGAAGCGGAGGAGCGGTCTGCCGCGCGGAGTAAGCGCGCGGGGCGGGAGGAGGGCGAAGCGGAGGAGCGGACTGCCGCGCGGAGTAAGCGCGCGGGGCGGGAGGAGGGCGAAGCGGAGGAGCGGACTGCCGCGCGGAGTAAGCGCGCGGGGCGGGAGGAGGGCGAAGCGGAGGAGCGGACTGCCGCGCGGAGTCAGCGCGCGGGGCGGGAGGAGGGCGAAGCGGAGGAGCGGACTGCCGCGCGGAGTAAGCGCGCGGGGCGAGAGGAGGGCGAAGCGGAGGAGCGGACTGCCGCGCGGAGTAAGCGCGCGGGGCGGGAGGAGGGCGAAGCGGAGGAGCGGACTGCCGCGCGGAAGCAGCGCGCCTGGCGGGAGGAGGGCGGAGCGGAGGAGCGGTCTGCCGCACGGAGTAAGCGCGCGGGGCGGGAGGAGGGCGAAGCGGAGGAGCGGTCTGCCGCGCGGAGTAAGCGCGCGGGGCGGGAGGAGGGCGAAGCGGAGGAGCGGACTGCCGCGCGGAGTAAGCGCGCGGGGCGGGAGGAGGGCGAAGCGGAGGAGCGGACTGCCGCGCGGAGTAAGCGCGCGGGGCGGGAGGAGGGCGAAGCAGAGGAGCGGTCTGCCGCGCGGAGTAAGCGCGCGGGGCGAGAGGAGGGCGAAGCGGAGGAGCGGACAGCCGCGCGGAGTAAGCGCGCGGGGCGGGAGGAGGGCGAAGCGGAGGAGCGGACTGCCGCGCGGAGTAAGCGCGCGGGGCGGGAGGAGGGCGAAGCGGAGGAGCGGTCTGCCGCGCGGAGGCAGCACGCCGGGAGGGAGGAGGGCGAAGCGGAGGAGCGGACTGCCGCGCGGAGTAAGCGCGCCTGGCGGGAGGAGAGCGAAGCGGAGGAGCGGACTGCCGCGCGGAGTAAGCGCGCGGGGCGGGAGGAGGGCGAAGCGGAGGAGCGGTCTGCCGCGCGGAGGCAGCGCGCCGGGCGGGAGGAGAGCGTAGCAGAGGACGCGCTGGTAGCCGATGCGCGTCCCGCCGAGATCAAAGGCCCTGCGCGATCACGCATCCCGGACGAGTTCACTTTCTTCCCTCCGCAGCGCTGCTATCGTGACAGGGGATGATGAGTGAGAGAGAGAGAGAGAGGGGGGGGGGAGAGAAAGAGAAACGAAATGATGAGTGAGAGAGAGAGGGGGGGGGGGAGAGAAAGAGAAACGAAATGAAGCCCGACCAGCCACAAAGCATGCAGGTTTTTTTTTTTCTCCAAAAAGGGAGTGAAGGGAGGAACGAATACCAACAAAAAGTTATGCGCAAATTAAAAACCTGACTTTCTAGTTTTTTTTTTTTTTAAGCGAGACAGCCGCAAATTTGTATTGAAAATATGCCGGAATAGAAGGGGGGGGGGGGGATGATATAGAAGTTGTATACACTCGCTTGAAGTCGAGAAAAATTTCCAATATCACAGTGAAGGCAGTATATTATTTTTGGTGATGGAAGGAGAGGTGTTAAAATATGTTGTACTACCAACTACACAGGCTGAGATTAATGTTGAAAATCATAATCCCACAGTTCAAGCCTTTTTTTGTTTTTAAAAGATTATTTTATACATATGTCCTAATAGTTTTTGTGTATTTGTTTCAAATTATCTCCTTAAAAAAAAAATACTGATTATATTGTCAGCGGTCACCCACACATAACTGGTGGGCTAACTGCTGACTAAACTGAGATAATACAAGACAAGAATTCCTAATTGATTAAAAAAGTTCGTTTTGACATACCTCTTTGTATGATACACTGCAGGTCATAGATAAAACTCAACGGAATAAAATACGACTTACGCACACACCAGAAAACAAGTCAAAATCAGACAATGTCAAAAGTAAAATGGATAAACCACACTGAGAATTACGTGGAAGGAATTAACAACATAAAAAATTATAAGTAACAACACAGACCAACGTGGTGGGCTTAAGACGAGATAGTTGCTAGTGTTGTCTTGTTTTAATTTTTTTTTTCCGTTTTCACCTAACTTTGTCCATTATTGAAGTTTATCTATGACATACAGTTTAACCAGCAATGTCATATGTCAACAAAAAAAAAGTCAAATCTACCATCCCCATTGCAATAATCATTCAAAAAACCTTTAAACTGCCTAATACTGGAATAATTACTGATATACTTAAGGACCCACCTACTTGGGCACATATACGGTTAGAAACAAGGCGATTTGAAATCTGCTCACCATATCAGAGTGATGTCTGTTTATGTGAAGCATTTTAGAAAGTACTGAGGATGTTTCCGTATTTAGTTTATAAACTGTATTATTAGAAGAGTGAAACTGGATTTAAAAAAAAAAAGCATGTTTTCAGAATAACTTTTTACGCAAGAAACACCTGGTACATGTTCTTGAAAGCACTCGAGGGACTTGCATTACTCCTTTATCTTCATTTATCCGCCATCTAATGTTACGGTCACCGCTATAAAAAATAAAAAAAAATAAAAAACACAGTTGGTCTATGCACGACGAGAAGACTGCGCGCCAGTCCACAGCATCGCACTTAGAGGCGACACCGCGCTAGAAGCCCCAGCGAGCGTCGACCCTATCATCCGGCCTCACCGACACAGACAACAGCGAATTTTCGCTCTCGAATGGGAACGGCATCACAGCACAACAGCGGCGAATGTACTGGTAAGGGAGAAAAAAAAAGGGGGGAAGGGGAAATCTAGGTGGAGAAAAAAAAAGTTCCCTTTACGAGCTTTCGGGATGCCACTGAGAACTATTTTATGATGCTACCCGGGCTTTGCTACGGCAGTCCACAGGCATAACACTCTTACACTGCCCCTCCTCGCAGGCACGCCACTACCTCATCTCGAGTGAAGAAAAAAACGTATATAATAAATTATATTAACCGCAATAAATACAAACCAAAGACGTTCATTTTTTTAGGACCTTCAAATTATCATTTTTTAACCAATATGACGGCGAAGATGGTTAGAGAAAGTCTGGATTAAGAACCTAAAGTCAATATGGCATCAACACGGCAAAAGTCATTGCAAAGGAGACTAAAAAACCATCAGCGATGCATTAGCCGTTGGCAGGAGACGGTGAAAGCATATTCAACAAGGCGATGTTTGTTGCCATAGAGATTGTAGAAAAAATACGTTATAAAATCTCTTTTTTTTAAAGGTATCATATTACTAAAGAATTACGACATTTTTTGAAAAACATTGCTTTGAAGAGCAAGCGCGCTCGTATTGGAGGATCTTCGTAAGTAAATTCACCACTCTAGGCGTCACGACCTACAGAACTTCAGACAGACAAACTCTCTCGTTGATTAATATAGATTGACACGCCACAGAAAAAAAACAGCACTGAAAATGCTTTAGAGGCTAAGCGTGAACGGTACAAACTGCAGAAAAACGATATGGTGCAGCAATGAAACACTGGTCTCGCATTACAGAGGTCACAGAATCTCGGTGTGGCGAATAATGATATCAAATTCTCAAAAAAAAAAAAAAAAAATTACCGAAACCATTCCTTTTAAATGTTTAGAAGGTCCATTAACTTTATTTAGGTCATGATTGATTCCTGTAGAAATAAATATCCGTGCCCCGTGTTTAGGAGCGACCGCAGAATTTCATTTCGGGTGTCGAAGGTTTTTGTGTGTGTGTGTGTGTGTATTCCCTTCTATCCGTTGCCAACATTACCGTCTATAATGATACCGGTGTCTACGGGACATTAGTACCAAATGAAAAAATAAACTACGTGATAAAATACGATTTTAACGACGATCTCAGGCGCCTGTATTGTCGCTGATGCTCCGAATCGTGGACGCTTTTTCCACAACGAAGTGGAAGGGGGGCGGGGGTTTGTGAGTTTCTTCTTTCTTCCCTGATCGCCAGTTCTGTCGTGTCGCCCATGCCTCGCGGGGGTCTGGGCCCGCCGCCGCCCCGCCATATTTATTCCGTCCTGGGAGATGATGGCAGGGTTAGGAGCGCCCCGGGCACGGGATTTGGTGGGAGGGTTGGAGGGACGTGCGGGAGGGGAAAGATGGCTTGAGCGGGAAAGACGTTATGAGAAAGGCAAACTAGTGTAAAGCTTGGGTAAAAAAAAAAAAAAAAAAAAAAGCCGATAACAGGGAGGGGCCAGGAGTTGAGGCGGAGTAAACGACTCCTTCCAAACATGCCGCCCAGAAAATCTCCCGAGGTTTTTATTTTTTTTTTTTTACCCGGCGCCTCCACCATTGTTGTCAACAAGCCTCGAGATGGTACATGTGTACCGTGGGAAGAATCACGATAAGGTAAGGAGAGTATGCGGGGCAATAAAAAGGAACCCCCCTCACTATCGTAAGGGGATCAACGATGTCTTGAATAAGCCTCCCTCCTCCCCCTACCCCCCGCGCAAACTTCCACGAGGCACCGAGGTATTTGGGCGTGGGGAGGGAACAGTTCTCACGACACGCGTAAACAAGGCCACTTACAAGAGTCGTATACCATACGTGGTCCTTGGCGCCTGCGCATGGGGGGGAACAGCTAGTCTTTGTGCTTCACTTCACAACTGCGCTTAGACGGACGCTTTGGTCGAGGCCCGGATATTTCGCGAGTAATAATTGTGGTCGCCATTGTGGTCACCAGTCAGACTGAAAAAACATCAATACCTTTGCACTGATTCGATGATGTAGGTTCACAATAATTTTGCCACCACTCGCTGTTGTACGACTGTGGACCCGTCAGCTATCAGCGGGCAGTAGAGTGACCGAATTACATCCACCCACTTAAAAAAAAAAACTCTGTGGCTACTTTAAAAATTTAAACTCGATACTTCCTATGAATTTGTCGTTTTGCTGCATATATATATATATATATATATATATATATATATATATATATATTAACATATATTCACTGACAATGTGTGCAATATCTTGGGTGTAAAAAAAGGCGCGCAAGTTTTCGTAGTTATCATCACTCGCGCCATTTTTTTTACACCCATGATAATTTACTTAGTGAATAATGTTCGCAGGCTTTCACGGCCATCGTCTGAAGTAGCTTGGCGAATAATTAACCGACGTTTCGGTCTACACTGCAGTCGCCATCATCAGGGAACAGTTTACCTACAGTAGGTAACTGCTTCCTACAGTAGGTAACTGCTCCCTGATGATGGCGACTGCGATGTCGACCCAAAACCGTCGGTGAATTATTCGCCATGGACAAGGGCTACAACCCGGAAACACCAAGGCTACTTCAATTCACTCGGTGAAAAACGTGTCGGCAGAAAGAACAAATGCCCGGTAGGCACGGAGGTAAAAAGGGAAGCCTTCTTTTTCACAGACGAGAGATGCCAAACGCCCGATCGTGCATCTTCGGGTGTTTTTTTTGTTCATTGTAAATTAATGTGTTGATAAAAAGATACTAATGGTCAATTAGGTTACGTTAAGCTACATTATAAATACTTTAAAAACATTGTGGACGGTTGATTTGGTTAGGACAGCTGCATTAACGATACTGTGAAATCATGTAAACGGTTTCCTAGCCCTGGACGGCTACATATTAAAAAGTTATTTGCTAAGCAACCATAAAATGATTTTACAGTATTTTTTAATGTAGCTATACTTACCTAATATAACCAACCATCCACAATGTTTTAAAGTATGTATTTATAATGTAGCTAACCTATCCTAATCGACCGCAAAAGTTAATGCCACACCGGTTCATACAATGAGATAGAACGGGGGAGAAAAAAAGCGAGCATGAACTTCGGGGAAGTTCGGGTTTGGGCTCTCTCGTCTGTGAAATGAAGGCTTACAGACGCGGGGGGGAACTGGAGGCACGTGAACGCGGATGCCGCCGCTGTGGCCGGAAGGAATGAACAGCCACGTGTCAGGTAGCGCGGTGTGTGCAGACGGCCTGGCCTCGCCTCGCCCGGGGGTTGTAAATAACACCCGCCTCCCGTCACGCGTGAGTTACGACGGGGTCCTCCCGGCAGCACCGGAGTGTTTGCCCCCGCCCCCCCCCCCTCTTCCGGGGGATTCTCACACCACTTCACTTACACAAAGCCACATACTTACGAGTCGTAACTTACGATTCTTGAAAAAAAAAAAAAAAAAAAATCAACACATAACTGTCATACGTTAGAACGATCAAAACTTGAAAACACACAACTCAAAAAAAAAAAAAGCAACTACTTATAAACGTCATAACTTAGACAATCATAACCTAAAACTACCACCACTTAGAAACACACAACTAAAAAAAAAACGCAACTTATAAACGTCATAACTTAGACAATCAAAACCTATAACTACCACCACTTAGAAACACACAACTAAAAAAAAAAAAAACGCAACTTATAAACGTCATAACTTAGACCATCATAACCTATAACAACCACTACTTAGAAACACACCACTAAAAAACCCGCAACTTAGAAACGTCATAACGTAGACAATCATAACCTATAACTACCACTACTTAGAAACACACAACCCAAAAAAAGAACGTAAATTAGAAACACATAACACCGGGGGAAAAAAAAAACAACTTGGAGAAGTCATAAATTAAAAAACAAATTCTTGTGTGTGTTTCTAAGTGAAGTGTTTCTAAGTTAGGGCAGCACAAGGGGTGGCTGGGAGCTCACGAGGCAGTCCTCTTGCAGGCGACAGACACACTCGCCATCTTGCCTCCACTTGCCTTCCAGACCACCCCCGATGCACCGCCTGACACACTTCACTTGGTGTTCACTTGGCACTGGGCTGGAATACAACCAGGTCCTTGTCACAGGGAACACAATGTGTTCGTCGGTGTTACACGTCGTCCATAATATTCGTTCATCTTCATCGTTGTGTTCCCACATTTGCTGCGCTGACCAGTGTTTTTTTTTTATCTGTTATTTTCGAAACTGTCTCGTCGTTGTTAGCCCAAGGTGTTCGTCTGTGCTGTTTTTTTTTTTCATGACTACATTTTTCCGCGGAATTCTTGTGCTGTCGTCATTGTGTTGTCCGCAATACCTCTTTTTTTTTTTTACGTACATCGTTGGGTAGCTGTTATAAGATTGTTCTCTGTGGATTTATGTTTTCATTTTTATTTCCTTATTCGTGTTCTTGAAAAAAAAATCCATGACAAACAGTGCAAAACTGCAATTGTGTATGTACAAGAAATTGAATGTATCAAATACTTTTGACCCTTTTGCAGCTTTCAGTGATTGGGCGAGTGTTTTTTTTTTATCTGAAGGACTCTGGGCCAATGAAAAACCTTCAACAAAAGAAGTATCGAATCACGTGCATCCCCAGTTTAACAGCAGGTGCAATTTTCCCGAGTTCATAGAGGATCTATACGAAGAGACCGAAACAAAAATTCGCAATTTCAATGACCTATGGGACGGACACCGTGAACTTTGTTTTCGAGAGATGGCTTGACTGGTGGATTGGTGCGTAATACAATTATTATTAGTGCATTGTCACGGGTTTGTTTACTAACTCTGTGTGAGCGAGCTCTGAAGTGTGTTCGCTCACAGTGATTTTTTTTCCAACTGAAATTTTAATTTGAACTAAACTTAATTCCCTCAAACGTGCTGTCGATTTTGTTTTATTTTTTAAAACCTGCAAGCATTGATGGCCGTCGCATGTTTGGTACATGCGTAATGACAAGGAATATATTATTTTTTATATATATAATTGTTAATATTTGTATGTCTCACAGGTGGTAAAGGTGTGTTCACATAAACGCGCTGTTGTGGTCCCAGCAAGCGTTGGCAACACCGCGATTCGCCGCAGCTGTTGTCGAGTGTCAAGAGGGGAGAAGTGGGAGGTATGAGTGGGTGAGAGGGGGGGGGGAGGGAGAGTTATGGGTGAACACTCCCGACGTGAGGACGAGGAGACACGGCCCCCAATTACCATCCGCGCGCGTGCTAAATTCCCGCCAGCCCCCCCCCCCCCCCCTCCTTCGTTTTTTTTATCTCTCTCACTCACCAAACACACTCACACACACAAATCATATCCCACGAGTTCGTCCCAGCTGTCGCTGCAGCTGTCACGCCATCTGCCGGACTCCTTCCGCTTCAACCAACCCCCCCCCCCCCCCCTTTTCACAACAGCCCTCTATTCCCTTCACGGTGAGGATCAGAGAAAGAAACGGAAACACGCCATCCTGGATAAGACTGTTTTTGATATGTATCATCATCTTATCTCTCGGTGTATACGGCATCTGGTGGGAGCAGACGGGTGGTGGATGCGACGGGAAGTCACACTGAACGGAAATGCGTAACAACCGCGGTGCTGCCATCTGTGGCAGACGGCGAGAACCAAAGAAGTTCACAAAAGCCTTTAAAAGAAACTTTATATCATTAACTGTTAAATTAATTTTTAAAAATATGGTCAGTATTTAGATAAAATTCCTTCCAAAGGCGGGGTTTAGTATTTCTTGAAGTCTTTTTTTTCGCGTTTATCGGAACCGTTTCATTAAATAGTTTAAAATTTTCGCTCTGCAAATCGAATAATTTGAGAGTCCACGTAGCTCCTGCGGTAGAGAATTCTAGCGGCGGGTTCGGAAACTTCGTGTGATTCGTGTGCACAAATTTAGTTGGAAATACAAATTAGCCTATATTTATCGCGTTTGACGTTATTTTAAAAGAATTCTAAGTTAAATTACTCGTCCGAGTTTCGTATTATAAGTGTATGTGCAACATGAGAACACACGAATTTGCTCATTACCGAGGTTTAAATGTCACACATATCTAATAAAAAAATTGCTGGGAAAGCAAGGGTCATTATTTGTATTTACGTTGAACACTTTTGTGTAACTAATAAAACTTTCACCACAAAACGAAAATATACAGTTACGAACGCGAGAGACAGGACCGCTATGCGCGCCACGTTCGGAGCTGGCTGGCGGCCACGCACAGTCTCTGACGTCACGCTACGTCCATGGACGTAAAGGCATGCCGCGCGTGCCTGGCCGGGATTACAAGGGTCTTCGCTACCCCTCCCCCCCCCCTCCACACCCCGCGGAACACTCCCTGCCTCGGGCTATCGTCAGCTTTCAGCGGCCCGTGGAACTCCGGGCTTACAGCGGCCGGCCGCCGGCGAGGAGTGGCGTGAATAAGCGTCGCGGTTCTGGGTGCTTCGGGCGTCGGGGTCGGCCCGGGATGACGCGACACGTCACGGCCGCTCTCGTCCCTTCCAGAAGGACGCCAGGAGTATATAAGCGACGACGCCGGGCTCCGCGACAGTTCCGAGGGTTCGGATAGTTCTGGGAGCAGCGGAGAGTCTCCCCCTCGGGGAGTGATACCGGCGACACCCGTGCTATCAGCGAGGGGTGAAGAGGGCAAGTGGCTGGGAGGCGATACCTGCGAGTGAAGGCCTGCGCTGCGGCGCGGCGAAGGAAGCGGACAGAAGAGCGAGCCACTGTCGAGCCGAGCTCCGGTGGGAAGTGTTAATGTTTCAATGGCCAGTGTAATACTAATTGTTGTGGACAGAGATCTTGAGTGCGGTAATTAAATTTAAAGTGTGGACATTAGTAATAATTAAAACTGTACTAATTAATTGGACTATCCCTTACGACCCAGTAGATCTCCCTACATAAATCATAACAAATTTAAATTATTTTTTAAAAACAATACTTTTAGCATCATTAGCCGCCAAAGTTGCATTTTTAACGATCTTTGTGCAGTGTCGATAAGTAGAATCTAATTTTAAATTCTCATAACTG
The DNA here is from genome assembly GCF_032445375.1 of Bacillus rossius redtenbacheri. Lineage (NCBI taxonomy): Eukaryota > Metazoa > Arthropoda > Insecta > Phasmatodea > Bacillidae > Bacillus > Bacillus rossius. Next base: position 5,391,099 of record NC_086341.1, on the reverse strand, counting down.
TGAAGATTTTTAAAGCTAAAAATAATTCTAAAAATACTGGACAAAAAAAGTGATGTAACTATGAATTATGATCGTAAGTTGAATACAATAAAATCCGCAAGACATGACAAAATTTGTTTGTTCTGTGATATTCAAGTTTTCGTTTGACCAGGTTCTTTCAACGTACTAAATTAAAACACAGGATAAATGTAAACAAGAGTATTGCCATCGTTATAACAGGATAAAAATTGAATACGTCGTAAGGAATTTTTACCATATATTTTTTTTCTTCTAAATAAATTAAAACCAAATTACGATATAGCCATTAGTAGGGGCATGCATGTTTCGCGAAAAGATTCCGAGGCTAGCTGAAAGTTAGAACACTGTAGCATTGTCTGTGTCTCGTGACTGGGTGAGTTTCTTTCAGGTCAATATCGATTGTTACGACACCAATCACAGCGAGTCAAACACGTCCTGAGTGGCTCAGGTCAAATAAGGCAACGACTTCTCTCGCAGAGTTCCGCCAATCACAAGGAAGAAACCCCTGGTGTGAGTATAACTCGTTGCAGTCTAATAGGCGTTCAGATTTATTCGCGAAAAATGCCTGCCCCTAGCCATTAGCATTGCCTTTAAAACCCAAAAACATTAGGTGATGTGTTATATATGTGTATATGTCTGTATGTTTATCCGCTCGAAAAGTGTGCAAGTTTAACAGTGTCACACGTTAATATAAATAATGACCTGAAACGGGACATGCCTCCTTAATTGTCACTCTAGCCTTTGGCGAGCCAGGGGCTACCGTAGCCCGGGCGAAAGGGTCGTTAGCGCCGCGGTAGCGACAGCCATGTTTTTTTTGCTGCTAATTAAACTTGCTGCCAAACGGACAGCGTGTCCGGTTGGTCTTCAGCCGCAGAGGATTCGCCCAATCAGAGAGCGCGTTGCATCCGGCGACGATGGAAAAATTGTGGACGTGTAAAGAGAGAGAGAACGAGTGGCTGGCGAGGAAGAAGAGTAACTGCGGGCACGATAGACGAACGCAAAATAGGTTTCTCGGGCCAAAAGCTGTCGCGGACTATCGCCTGTGGGGAGTTCGCAGATGTGTTCCAAGTTGCGTGGCGGACTGAGTGGACCCACACACTCGCGCACGAAGGGAAGTGCAGCGTTTACACTAATTTAATGAAAAAAAAGCTGCTTATTCTTAATAAGACCGTCCGGAGGATGTTTCTGAGTGTTCCATGTCTACAGCACCTAACGTGTATAACACATGAACGTTATAGGAACCATGATTCCAAGACAAAAAAAATTAACAATCACGATAGGTAAAAGTGGATTTCGTATGAATTTCAATACTATATTTGAGAGAATGGGGGTGTTTTCCATACCACTCACTCCAGATGAATCATACCCTCCACACAGTATTTATAATTTTTGACGTGATAACGTCTTATAAATCGATGAACGTCGGCTGCGCGCGCGAAAAAAGCATGACTCATTGTCACGTTCCGCCTGAGCCGATCGTGCAAGCGAGAGCGCGGAACAAGCGATAGAGAGGCACGATCGGCCTAAGCGTTCGGCTTGTGACGCATCTATCTCTCTTTCACTCGCGTTATCACGTAAAATTATCGTCCGTAAACCGACTTTACAGACAACCCCCCCCCCCCCTTTTTTTTTTTTTTTACTATGATTAATATTTTGAATCATCTATCCTATTCTAACTTACTCGGTCAGTTGGAAAAGGCCACATCTCGTTCAAATGGCACGAAAGCAAAAAAAAAAAAAAAAAAGCCATTACTGCACTCGCCGACAGCGTAACGGAATACAGCGTAACGGAACAATGAGCGTAACGAGACACAGCGTAACGGAACAATGTGCGTAACGGGACATTTTTTCGTGCGTGCAGCCGGCGTTCATCGATTTATTAGACGTTGTCACGTCAAAAAAAAGTGGAATTGTGGCTTTTTCCAACCGACCGATTCAATTATTGTCACGACAAGGCATTATATCTTTCAAAGTTGTTTCACGCCGTTGTCCTTGGAGAACAGCCAGGAGGAAATCACTAGCTGTCTCTCATGAGCGACTGCAATTGACGCAAGGGTTACTCTAGCCCACAAAATTTGACTTCAACAAGGCGTTAAAGCCAGGTACTATGGTTATCAAGCCATCAATTTAAGCAATACTTCGGTACTGTAAACCGTGGTAACGTTTTGACGTGACAACGTCTAATAAATCGATGAACGCCATCTGTACGCACGAAAAAGTGTCCCGTTACGCACATTGTTCCGTTAAGCTGTGTCCTGTTACGCTCATTGTACGCTTGCGCCGCTTCTATCTCTCTTCCACTCGACTGTTTATAAAGTGAAGTGAAAAGTTAATATGGTTTACATTGCTTTATTACAACAATTTCGGCAATAAAGGTTAATTATTCTTGCATTTTAAAAATCTGATTACTAGTAGGTATAATTTCAAGTATTTATTCTTTTATTATTAAAATAAAAATGATTCAATTTTATTCATAAAAGTATGCAATCATTTCATCAATGTTTTGTTATGACGTTGTCACGTTAAAGTATCGTCCGTAAACCGACTTTACAGACAACCAATATTTTTTTTGATGTGTAAAATCTTAGCTCTCGGTATACGGTGTTTGGTAGGAGTGATTAAGTGAATGGAACGGAAGTCGCATGGGACGGAAGTTGTAACCACGGCGCTGCCATCTGTGGCGGATGGCGCGAACCAAAGTTGGACAGTATTTCAATACAATTCCTTGTTGAAAATCAGGTCAAAAGCTGGGTTTTAGTTTTTTTTTTTTTTAAGTTTTTTTTTTTTTTTAGTGTTTATCGGAGTTGTTTCATTACATAGTTTAAACATCCGCTCTGCAAATAGAATGATTCGACACAATTTTTCGTATATTTATCATGCTCGGCATTATTTTTTTTTTTAGGATTTTTTTTTTTTTTCGTTTTTATCGGAGTTGTTTCATTACATAGTTTAAACTTCCGCTCTGCAAATAGAATATTTCGACATAATTTTTTCGTATATTTATCATGCTCGGCATTATTATTATTTTTTTTAAAGAATTGTATGTTAAATTTCGTGTCCAATTTTGTATTATTTGCAATATAAGAACCAATGCATTTGCTCGTTACCGAGGTTAGGTGTTACACATCTCTGGCGGGTACTGGAAGATTCCTTCGCCGGTTTTTTTAAACCTATTTTTTTTTGACGTTACAAAGTATAATAAATCGATGAACGCCAGCTGCACGCACGAAAAAAGTGTCCCGTTACGCTATGTCCCGTTACGCTCATTGTACGCTTGCGCCGCACCGACAGAAGTTAAAACTTAAAACTTTGTTTATAAATGTGTAATATGAAATAATTTCTACGTCAAATGTACGTAAGGAAATGAATCTGATTACTAATATAATTTCAAGTATTTATTCTTTTATTATTTAAAAAAAGTAGCATCTGTCGGCGAGTGCAGTAATAATAGGTTATGTTAGATATTTTATTACAGTTTATTTATATGAAAACTTGTTCATAATTATATTTCAACTTTATAGCTAAACGCCAGTTTTTTAATTTAATTACAAGTCATCTGCACGTGAACTGTTTCGTCGACTGTTTATAAAGTGAAGTGAAAAGTGAATGTGGTTTTCATTGCTTATTGCAACAACAATTTCGGCAATAAAGGTTCATTATTCATGCATTTTAAAAATCTGATTACTAGTATAATTTCAAGTTTAGTATTCTCTTATTAGTAAAATAAAAATGATTCAATTTTATTCATAAAAGTATGCAATCATTTCATCAATGTTTTGTTATGAGGTTGTCACGTTAAACTATCGTCCGTAAACCGACTATACAGACAAGCAATTTTTATTTCCCCCGTTCCCCGAGGTCCAAATCCTTGCAGCACAATGGCGAGGTCGTGTCGGCCACGGAGCCGCCTCCCCTCCAGGGACCCCGCATCGCGCGCCGGCCAGTGTAACAGATCCTCCACCGCTCGCGTCCCACACCTCTCGTGAGACTGGCACACGCCGTCTCCACCCGGAAGGCCGTTCGATACCGTCACCGATGTTCCGAACCCAGAATTTCGGTAACCAGTCAAGTCTTCAACTGAACCGAGAATTCCCGGTACTTTTTGTACCAAATATTTTTTATTTTTTTATTAATGGTGCAGCAGTCATCAGCAGTTAGTTTTGAACGATTAAACTAGTTTCAGCGACCAAAAGTTAAAAAAAGGATAAACATCTGTGTTACAATTTTTTATTGCCAAAAAGTATCTACTAAATTTATTCCCAGCCTTATCCTCACTCTTTAAAATTGAAAAAGGGAGAGGGGGAATTAAATAATCGTTTTAACGCATGCGATATCACATAATTATCAACTTAAAATAACATTTATTCGTTTCTTAACAAACTTAAAATGAAAAATATATCGTTATTCAGAGAGTATCAACGCGGCAGTCCGAGCACCGACTGCAGACTTCCTCGCCAGGGGAGAGGAACCTTAGCGCGCAATACGGGGACGCACCACAACGCCGAAATAACACAACGCCGAAATGCCAAATTGACCACAACGCCGAAATACCACAACGCCGAAATGCCAAACTGACCACAACGCCGACAGCTATAAAACTGCTGTGTACCACAACGCCGAAATACAGTCGGCGTTGTGGTCAATTTTGACATTCGGCGTTATGGTATTTCGGCGTTGTGGTAACGATCCGCGCGATAGTAACTACATTTCACGCCGTCGTACGTCGAGTCCCGAAAAGTACCGAAAGTACCCGGAAGAACCGGGAATCGGGATTAAATTCCCGGTTCTCAAACCCTACCTACCAACAAGTCGTCCTTCGCATGGACCAACTCCAGTTGTTAATTACGTCGGGGAATTTTCATATACCCCCCCCCCCCCCTGTCCATCGTTGGTTCATGAGCTCACTGGTTCTATTATAGGCAGAGACCGGAAAAATTCGCGGATTCATTTCGTGATAGTCTAGAATCCAATAACGTTTGCCTTTTAACCGCTTCAGTGATTGGGCCACAGTTTATCTGAATGACACTCGGCCAATGAAAAAAACCTTCAACGAAAGAAGTATCGATTCACTAGCGTCCCAGTTAAACAGGTGTCACGAGTCAGTAGCCAATGAGCAAAATGTGTAATTTTCCCGCGTGCATAAGAGGATCATGAAGTATATCCTACAGGTCATTGAAATCGCGAATTTTTCTGGTCTCTAGTCATAGAGGATACAGGGCGACGCGACAGGTGCAGGGGTCAGTGCGTTTCTCGTAAAGTTTCGAACACTCGCTTGTCTTTACCGGCCAAAAGTTTTTAAGTCAAATTTATTTTTTTTTGGGTTGGGGGGGGGGAGAAAGGGGGAGGTTTGTGGTCCTTCTTGAACGAGCCCTAAGAGACCGCCTCTTCCCCCACGGAGAAGGCTGCCGCAACAGTGTTGACTGACTTACGGCCGCGGCTGTCGTACATTCCCTCGCCTGGAGACGAGCAGAGCGGAGAGACCCCCCTTCTCCCCGTCCGCCCTTTTTATCAGCGGCGAAGAAGTCTTCAGGGGGCGCTCGACCCTTAAAAGCGCGCCCCCTTCCTCACCCGCCGCTGCGCCGAAGGGATGGATTGAAAAGGCTGCCGATGTGCGAGGGGTGAAAGGCGGTGAAGGCGGGGGTTCAGGAAGCAGATGAACAGAGTGCTCCAGGGGCGAGGCGAAGGTCGTGCTCGCCCTATCATCCCTCTAACCCCCTCTGGGGCGGAGATATCGGCGAGGAGGCAGCAGCCCGCGGGAAACGTTTAGCCCTCAAGTGGTGGCCGGATTTAAGTTTTTTTTGGGGGATCATGGCGGAAAATGAGTTCTGGTTAAGGGAGGGAACGAAAGCAGCTAAACGACAGAAGAAGAAAAAAAGAAACAGTGAGTATAAAAATACTCCCCTGAATTCTATAAAAAAATTGGTTGTCTGTAAAGTCGGTTTACGGACGATAGTTTAACGTGACAACGTCATCACAAAACATTGATGAAATGATTGCATACCTTTATGAATAAAATTGAATAATTTTTATTGAATTATCACTATTTTGTATGGATACAAAGGAGTGAAATGAAATCTACAATTTAATTGATGAATATACTTTTATTTGCAATCATTAATTCTAATATGTTTATTACTTTAACGAAGAGATTATTTCAATTATAATTTTTATACATGTTTGCTATTTAACTTCTTCCAATCTGTGTCATTCTGTTAAGGATAGGACGATGATAGGAAAAGTAGGAAACGAATGGGAGTTTTTCAAGTTTAATGTGCCTCGAAAAAGTCAAATCGATGGTTGTTCCAATCGAGTGGGAGAGAGATAGATGCGTGCGCAAGCGTACAATGAGCGTTACGGGACATAGCGTAACGGGACACTTTTTCGTGCGTGCAGCCGGCGTTCATCGATTTATTAGACGTTGTCACGTCAAAAAGTAGTGGGTTGTATGATTCCGAGCAGGGGCCCCACTGCCATCCCTTGCCACCCCCTGAACAACGCACGCGGTCATGGACAAGTTCGAAGCACGGCAAAACCGTTGACTGGCTGCCGCTTGCGCCGGGCGCCATCTTCCTGCTCGCCCCAGTCCACGTGACCGGGGGCCGAGCGGTGGCCAATCAGCGGCCGGGAACCCTTCTTCTCACAGGCGAGAGAGCCAAACGGCCGATCGTGCATCTTCGGGTATTTTTTTTTTGTTCATTGTAACTCATGATAACTAATGGCCAATTAGGTTAGGTTAGGTACATTATAAATACTTTAAAACATTGTGGACGGTTGATTTGGGTTAGGATAGCTACAACTAAAGATACTGTGAAATCATGTAAACGGTTTCCTAGCCCTGGATGGCTACATATTAAAAATGTTATTTGCTGAGCAACCATAAAATGATTTTACAGTATTTTTTTAAATGTAGCTATACTTTACCTAACATAAGCAAACCATCCACGATGTTTTAAAGTATTTATAACGTAGCTAACCTTTCATAATCGACCGCAAAAATTTAATTCCACGGAAAGTTTTATACAAAGAGATAGAACCGAGGAGTAGGGGGGGGGGGAAGCGAGCGTGAACTTCGGGGAACTTCGGGCATGGCTCTCTCGTCTGTGGAATGAAGGCTTCCCGTCAGAGCAACCCCTGCGCGACCACGGACCAACCCAGTCACGCCATCTCGCATCTGCTGGGTTTACTTGCCCCGTGTCACGGCACGGGCAGTTGGGGCACGACGACCCAGGCAGGGATCAGTCGGTCGGATTCTCCCTTCCCTTCTCTTTTTTTAACCCTTTGATCCTTCCCCCCCCCCCCCCTTTTCACAATCCAACCCCCTTCTCCACTCTCACAAACCCCCCCTTCCATCATCCACCACAAAAAAAAAAAAAGCCTGCACTGGCTGCTTCGAGGAATTAATTGAATCGGGACTTTCCCGGGAAGTTGTGAGTGGTAAGGGGGGGGGGGAGGGGGAAGAGGTTAACAGAGCAGCCGTGTTTATTACTTCCGTTCCTTCTTCCGTTTTACGTAATCCGTTCCGTCTCCTTCGGTCGCCTCCCGGCCGAGATTGAACGAGCCTGGCCGAAAGGATGCTTTGCAGTAGAACCTGCCATATATATATATATTTTTTAAAGTTTAATGTTTGGATACTTTGATTCGTTAAAGGTTTTAAGCAGATAATTGGCTGCGGTGGCTGATGCAGGTAAAGACTAGGTTATACAAGTAGTTTCGCCTGTGAAATGACTGCGACGGTATTGGTACTGTCAACATAACGAGGTGAATTCGTGAAGTATAAGGTCCGTTTGGTGATTAATGAGAAAAAAATTGGTTGTCTGTAAAGTCGGTTTACGGACGATAGTTTAACGTAACAACGTCATAACAAAACATTGATGAAATGATTGCATACTTTTATGAATAAAATTGAATAATTTTTATTGAATTATCACTATTTTGTATGGATACAAAGAAGGAGTTAAATTAAATCTACAATTTAATTGATAAATTTACTTTTATTTTCACTCATTAATTCAAATATGTTTATTACTTTAACGAATATATTATTTTAACTATAACTTTTGTACATGTTTGCTATTTAACTTCTTCCAATCTGTGTTATTCTGTTAAGGATAGAACGATGATAGGAGAAGTAGGAAACGAATGGGAGTGTTTCAAGTTTAATGTGCCTCGAAAAAGTCAAATCGATGGTTGTTCCAATCGAGTGCAAGTAAGCGTACAATGAGCGTAACGGGACACAGCACAACGGGACATTGTGCGTAACGGGACTCTTTTTCGTGCGTGCAGCCGGCGTTCATCGATTTATTAGACGTTGTCATGTAAAAAATTGACTCGAGAAATAAAGGTTTTTATTGACAGTCTCTTTAAGTTTACTGCACATCTGCTTCGTTTTTTTTTTCAATTAACCTTTACAGTTCCAAGCAAACTTTCGTGACGCTGCGCTGCTACCAGTTTTCGATTAACATCCTGCGTACGAAGTTCAGCCGCCTGAGGAATTGAACCCCGCCTGGAAGCGCGGCTACTCGCAGTGCAGGAGGGTGAAGCGGGTGGCCCGCACACAGGGGCAGTCCTCACAGTCTGACCTCGTCACTTGGAATAGCCGGCGAGGGGGACGCACCACAACGCCGAAATACCACAACGCCGAACGTACAATAACGCCGAAAACCATAACGCCGAATGCCAAATTGACTACAAAGCCGACAGCTAGAAAACTGCTGTGTACCACAACACCGAATTACCACAACGCCGAAAAATGTCATTGCAGGACTGCCACAAAGGTTAGGTAAGGTTAGGTTAGGTTAGGTTAGGCTAGGTTAGGCTAGGTTAAGTTGTGGTATTTCGGCGTTAAGATACATTTAAGAAACACACACAAATTCATTCAGTTGTTTTTCATTTTGCTCCTGTGGCCCCCCCTCCCCGCAGCAACATTTTTCGGCGTTACTGTATTACGGCGTTGTGGTACACAGCAGTTTTCTAGCTTTCGGCGTTGCGGTCAATTTGGCATTCGGCGTTATGGTATTCGGCGTTATTGTACGTTCGGCGTTGTGGTATTTCGGCGTTGTGGTAACGACCCGCCGGCGAGTGGTCCCCTGGAACTATGAAGCCCCTCACTGAAGGGGACCCGCTTACACTTGCAAAAGTTTGTCTTTGAAACGTGTTTTATGTCGAAACTATGGCTCATGGAAAACTTTCCGTATAATTTTTAATCTGTTTTAGTTTGCATGCGTGTAGGCCAAAATGTGTGGGAACATCATCCAGATATGACGTGTTGGTTAACCCTACGTGCAAAATTCTCACCCTCCCCCACACCGTAAATTTCCGCGGGCCACACTTGCGAATCCACATATTTGCGCCCCCGAAGCACCTCATTAGTAATTTTAAGTTCATTATCGTTATTAAGTTTTATATATTCATTTTCGTAATGACTATATCCTAAAACAAATTTAAATAACTATATCGTAAAAATTTTTGTATTGACTACATCCTAAAATTAGTGATAGCAAATCTATTACAAATCATACTGTTATTACTGATAGAAAATTTAAGACATACGATATCAAGCACCCAAAGTTTTTAGCTATAGAGTTGTGGTGCATTATTTGGCTGTTGGACAAAAAACTTAAATTTAGATTCTATTTTTAATTATTAGTTCATTCAACGGTGAAAGAGTTTTTTTTTAGTTTTTTTTTTAATTATTAGATTTTTTTTCTATTTGGCAACCAGTGTAAATCAGCGCTTGTTCATGAAATTATTTAAAATTCAACGGAAAACTTGTTCCTCCAAGTGGCACGCGTGGGGGGGGGGGGGAATTCTTGTTAACAAAATCACCCCGGAGACATCATTCTTTGCTTCCACTAAGAGTACAGGAAAGTTCCGCGGCCGATACAAGGCAGGCAGGGAACAAGGCAGAGAGCGATGCGCGCAATTAAAAAAGTTTCCAGCGGCTTCCCTGACCTGCCCCGACCCGACCATGTCGCCATTGAAAAAGGAGAAAGGAGGAGGGGGAGGTCTTAAATTAGTTTACGAGGCTCGATACGAGACACGCGCGCGGAACTTCTCCGCTCCCGGCAGGCATAGGAGTGATGCGGGGGTGGCGGCCTGCCACAACCCAGAAGCAAAAGCTACTTCAGACAATGGCCGTGGAGAACCTGCGGAACATTATCATTTAACTTTCAGTCTTATTCTTAAGCTTAAGTTATAAAAAAATAACATTTAAGTAAATAATAGTTTTAGCGGACGCAAAATCACATAGTTATCAACTTCAAATAACATTTATTCGTTTCTTAACAAACTTAAAATGAAAAATATATCGTTATTCAGAGAGTATCAACGCAGCAGCCACAGACACCAGCACGCGGTAGTCCGAGCACCGACTGGAGACTGACTCGCCTCGCCAGGGGAGAGGAACCTTAGGCCGTCGATGTCGAGTGCCGAAAGAACCGAGAATCGATTTTGAATTCCCGATTCTTCTACTGAATCGAAAGTCCCGGGAATCGATTTCGAATTCCCGATTCTTATACTGAATCGAAAGTCCCGGTAGTCGATTTTGAATTTCCGATTCTTCTACTGAATCGAAAGTCCCGGAAATCGATTTTGATTTCCCGATTCCTCTACTGAATCGAAAGTCCCGGGAATCGATTTTGAATTCCCGATTCTTCTACTGAATCGAAATTCCCGGGAATCGATTTTGAATTCCCGATTCTTCTACTGAAAAGAAATTCCCAGGAATCGATTTTGAATTCCCGATTCTTCTACTGATTCGAAGGCCCCGGGAATCGATTTTGAATTCCCGATTCTTCTACTGAATCGAAAGTCCCGGGAATCGATTTTGTATTCCCGATTTCTCTACCGAATCGAAAGTCCCGGGAATCGATTTTGAATTCCCAGTTTCTTTTACTATAGTAAAAAAAAATACCGGGAATTCCCAGTTCTTTTCGGGTACCGATATTTCCCGGTTGGTTCTGAACCCTACTCGCGGAACTCGTTATTGTTTTCATTTTTGATGGTTGGGGAGGGGGTGGGGAGGTGTAGGGGGTGATATGAGCGCCATCTCGTTCCACTGGACAGTGGCTGCGGCGGTGAATAGTTGATCACCAGGCGAGCGATGGCTGCGGTCTGGCGGGACTTCCCCCACCCCTCCCCTCCCCTGTACACCCCATCCGTCATCCTCCCCGTATGAATATTAGATGTTCAACGGCCAAAAGGGTCGCGACCCCTCCTCGGTCACGGAACCAAACAAGGACAGAAGCGTCCGTGTCTGGCGGGATGAAGCGAAATAGTTTTTTTTTTTTCCCGGTAGCGGCCAATTTTTGAAGCAGGGGTGAATGTGCTAAGCGCAAGCTCGCGATTAATTTAAAATTATTAAAATTAATACGATTGCTTTCTCGTACGCGTTCAAAAACATCTGCTTTCCATAACCTTAGACAGGGGCGTAGGAACCGGGAGGGACAGGGGGGACATGTCCCCCTGAACTTTTTGGGTGGAGGGGACTGTCTCCCCCAACTTTCTAGACCGTGATATTTTTATTTTATAATATTATTCTGACCAACTTTATTTGTAATTTCTTTACTCTCAAGTTTTATCTTAAGGAAACAATAATAATTTTAACATCGATGTATCCAATGGTTAGGTACAAAAACTGCTTAAAAAGCGCTATTTTGCACTTTTCAAATAAAAAATTTCCTGTGGAGGACCCCCGGACCCCCCGTCTTAGTAAGAGGGGGATGGGTTTACATGACATCAAAATCATTATTTGTCCCCCCCAACTTTATGAACACAGCTACGCCGATGGGCCCTTAAAGCGGCCGTGCTGACCGGCAGCCTGAAGGGAGACGAGTAATGCTGCCTTACGCCACCAGGGGCGCATGCGCCACTGGTACCAACCCAGACGCGCGCAGACACCAGTATCTCCCGACCCCAGCATGGTCTGACTCTCTCCTGCTCCTTCCTGGACCAACCTTGTTGTCCTGTGCCGAACCTGCCTGTATGACTGAGCCCAGGGTTTTCCCCGTGTCTATAGGGACTGGTTACGGTCTAGATCTATGATGGGAGTGTTAGTCATGGCACCAATTGCTGCCATGGCTGGCTAAACCCCGAACAAAGCACACCCGTGTTTTATACACAATCACTAGTGATTTTTTTTTAAATTTGAAGGTTTGCATTTTTTAAAATAAAGATTTCAAATCAAGAATTGTCAATGTCTCATTTTTAACTTTACGGTGTCATATCTATGCCTCAAAAGACGGAGATATTTCCCACTTCATTTTTTTTTGGAATCCGTTTATATTCGGGGAAAGCGACTTTAGTGGCATTTAATGGTGTCCAGAAATAACATTTTCCCCGCAATATTTATTGAGTTTTTTTTTTTTTTGCAGTTTAAGAAAATTTTGAGGAGCTGACCTCGGGCACGGATAGAAAACTTTCAAGTTCTCTTAACGGCCCGGGCCCTAGCGAATCTTATTCGAGTTGAAGAGCAACTTCTATTCGATTCGATAATTTCAAAGAAATATCAATTATTCATGGGAAGAAGAAGTTCTACTGCGAACACTCTCGTCCTTGTTCGTGCATATATATATATATATATATATACAGCATGTCCCACAACTCAACGTCAAGCCGATAACAGTTGATAGGCAAATTAACTACGGTATAATATTCAAGAAATTTATAAATTGTCGTTTTTGAACAAGTCATTCTTTTTAAGTGATTCATATTTTTAAACTGCCTTAGTTAGCAAAGTAATTTTTTACAGTATAAATAGTCATAGCTAACCGATTTAAAAAAAAAAAATTGCCGTATAAGTCGTGCATAAGTATAGTGTGATTGATGTAGTTCAGAGTTGTTGTCAATATTATAGTTATTCATGATTGCGTAACAAATATTTGTAGTCACAGCAGCTAATAAATAATTTGGGGACAAAAGTAAGGATTTTTAAAACTTTTGAAAAATATATGCAGCTCAAAAAAAACTACGACACTTTTATTTTATATTTTGTTTCATTTTTTTATTAATAACCGTAATTAATTGGACCTTTCAACGATTCTCAGCTTGACGTTCAGTTCCGGGACGATCTGTATATACGTAAACGTGACATCAACGTTTCCACTGGACGGTTAAAGAGTGCCTGAATTTCCATTTCCGCAAGTCCCCATCCTCCTTTCTCAGACACAATTTTTTTTTACCTCCCCTCTTTTTTTTCCCCGACTTCGCCGACTGAAATTTGACGTTCTCCCCGGAGAGATGCGTGACAGAGAGAGAAAGAGAGAGAGAGTGAGAGTGAGAGAGAGAGAAAAAAGCAAGTGACGTTGGCCGTTTGCCGCGGGAGAATTATCTCCGCGAAATGTTTTTCTTTAATTCCGTTCAGCGAGCAACCGTAGTCGGGACGTTCGGGGTAAATGAAAAATATGTAAATTAACACTCTTTCCCCTCCTCCCCTCAACAGGCCCACTCGCTGTTAGCGCGGCTCACTGCAGTCGGGAAGGAGGGGGGGGGGTGGAGGATTGTGTGAATTATCAGCGTCTCGCAAGGGGCGCCCGCGTCGCGCGCGATTCTTCCGCGTCGGATTTCGAATCCGTCATCTCCGCGAACCCCGCCCCTCGGCGGATGACGTCACCGGAGCGGTCTCGAGGCGAGCAGAGTCCGTGAGAACAACTCTTTAATGCGTTGTGATTTTAAATACGATTTCTTGGACGCACGCCGTTGCAGCATTGCACTGTTTTTTTTTTTCACACGAAAAATAATATCCGAGAACGGTAAATTAAGAAATAAAAAAAAGGAAACAATAAATCCACAAGAATATAATAAATACTACTACGACGACATCAAAAAACGTTGTGTTTTCCGTAATAACTGTTTAGGTTGATCATTGTGTTTATCTGTTTGACACCACCTGATTTAGGCCTGTTTCAATATTATTTCTGAATTCGCGTTCTTGAATTTTTTTTTTTCCATGACAAGCAACTGCTTTATGTCCAAGAAATTGCATTAAATTAAATTCATGTTCAAAACCAGGGACCGCATCTATAGTATTCGCAAGCGAATGAAAAAAACAAATATCTGTTATTACAAAACGTAAGAACATTTACATTTAGTAGCATGAATAGCGAAGTCGTAACACACTACACTAAGCAAGTGGATCGGTCGTCACAACAAGGCTCTCGGGACGCCTGGAACATTCCAGCGACCCGCGCCAAGGCCACGGGTTTAAAACTATACGCCAGGGACGCAGCGACGCAACAACGGAAGAAAATCACGGTCGTTTACAAAGCACGCAATCGCAAGATATCTTTACTCTACAATTTGAAACTGTCAAACTGTAGAAAACAAATTTATTTTCCCGAGACTTCATATGAACAGTTATTTTAATTTAAAAGAGTTATTAAGAGTTATTATCTTTCACAGTGCGAACTTTTAAACACGTTAAAATGTGATGTATATAATAATAAAAAAACAATGTGGACTTCTCCGCACATAAACGTCTGCGTATTTTCAGGTGTTCCAACATGGAGGGCGACCGGGGTTCGATTCCCGGACGACGAGATCGAACCCGGATGTTCTCGCAAGTGGGAAATGTGGCGGACGTTGCCATGGCTTGCGGGTTTTCCCAGGGTACCCCCCTCCCCCCTCCAACAATTCATTCCGCCGTCGCTCCACACGCATCCTCCAGGCTGGCCGGAACGACACGTCTGTTCCTCTGGTAGCGCAGCCGGCTCCTGCGAGTGTCATGTCGAGTTCTCTCCTGATGAGAGTCTTATTACCTTCTTTCTTAGACGGGGACTTGAAGGGAACAAGGGGTTATAAACTAAGGTCTCAACATTAACTTCAGTTCCACTTCAGTTTACTACTAACCATTACAATTGTCAACGCCGTCACCCGTCGAGTTAAATCTATTTTATTTATTTATTATTATAATTATTTGAGTGCCTACCAACAGTCTTTTGCCTTTAACAGGTGGGCACTTAACAAATATTACAAAAAAAAATAACGATAACATACACAAAAACACAATAATAAAACAACAATAAAATGGGACAACACAAACATAAACACATGACAAAAGACACTTGAAAAAATTATAATAACTAAATTTGTCAATTTTAAAATAATTCATTATCAATGAAATAACAATAATACGTTATTTACATCTGAAATTATCTTAACTGCAAGAAAATTAAGAATTTCTATAAGATATGTTCGAGTATAATCTACGTGCCTCGCTGTCACACCTGTCACGCGGCACACTCCGGGCCACGTCTCGGCACGGCCGTGTCGAAGCTGTCTCTTTGTGATTCGGTCAGGAGCGCCCCGCCTCCCGTGACGTCACACCGCCCGCCCGGCCGTGAAACTGGCGAAGCCTTCCTTTCACAGACGAGAGAGCCAAACCACCGATCGTCACGAGACCGGAAAAATTTCACGGATTCATTCCACGATATGATAGAATCCAAACAACTGTACCTTTAAATTGCTTCTCTGATTGGCTCACAGTTTACCTGAAGGACTTTGAGGCCAATGAAAACCCTTCAACCAAAAAAAGTATCGAATCGCAAGCGTCCCAGTTGACAGGTGACACGAGTCAGTAGCCAATGAGCAGGTGGAATTTGCCCGAGTATGTAGGGGATGGTGGAGTCTATCCTGGGGGTCATCCAAAGTGCGAATTTTTCCAGTCTCTACCGATCGTGCATCTTCGGTTTATTTGGTTCATTGTAAATAAAATATGGCGGTGTTGATAAAAGGAAAGACCATAAACAAGGCAACGGTATTTATTTGTAATTGTTTTTACAGGAAAATACCTAATTGAAGAAACGTACTTCGTGGATTTGTATATTTTTCATACCGTATAAAATCTAGGTAGCCTTTGTCATCCACCAATATTCTCGGGACGCCCCATATTCCGTGAATGTTTATTTTGGACAACTCGTGATAACTAATTGTCAATTAGGTTAGGTTAGCTACATTATAAATACTGTAAAACATTGTGGACGGTTGATTTGGTTAGGATAGTTACAGTAAAGATACTGTGAAATTATGTAAACGGTTTCCTAGCCCTGCATAGCTACATATTAAATAGTTATTTGCTAAGCAACCATGAAATTATTTTACAGTATTTTGAATGTAGCTATACTTACCTAACATAACCAACCATCCACAATTTTTTTTAAGTAATTATAATGTAGCTAACCCATCCTAATCGACCGCAAAATTGAATGCCACGCCGGTTTATACAATGAGATAAAACGGGGAAAAAAAGCGAGCATGAATTTCGGGGAACTTCGGGTTTGGCTCTCCTCGTATGTGAAATGAAGGTTTCCCGTGAAACTGTCCTCCCGACCTTGACCTTCCTCGCGAGACACACGCTCCCCACGCCAAGGTCGCGCCAAGGTCGTCGCCGGCATACCGGGGCGGAGGTAGCAGCGGAACGGAACGAGGTAACACGCCCGCTGTTGCCGGTAGCAGCCAGTAGCAGTCAGTAGCAGCTTTGAATATATATATATATATATATACTGTATAGAAGTCGCCAGCCCAGGTTAAAATTTCTAATACGGTTTTGAGGTAGTTGGTTAATTCACCGCCGCAATCGCCACCATCTCCAGGGCATCGACTTGTGGTGGTCCCTAGCGGACGAGTGTCGAACTCTTCAAACACCCCTTCCTCCTCCTGCTGAAGGACCTTGATCTGCAGTGAATGATGGGTGGGGGGTGCGGGGAATGACAGCGGGCGACAGTGCTGCGCTCTAACGTGTAAATAACAACCTAAGACGATACAGGGCGTTACGGCAGCGCACTGCAGCGGTGAAGTTCCCAAGCTGCTCATCATACGCTCCTGAAAAACGTAGAGTAAATCCTATCCACTCGCGACTTCTATACAGTATATATATTCAAAGGTAGCAGTCAGCAGCAGTCAGCACCGCCGACGGTTTGGCCGAGGAACGCTGTCACCGAGTAACGCGAGCGATAAAACTCTAGTGTCCCCAGAGCTGAAACGTCAAACCCGAACAACTACAGTTGATGATAGCGCCGTGTACATATATTTTTTTTTTTCGCGAAAAATACCCTGTATTTCCAGACCAATTTGTGTGTTCATAAATTTCTAGCATTGTTAGAGACCGGAAAAATACCGCGGATTCATTTCGTGATAGGCTAGAATCCAAAAAACGTTTGCCTTTTAACCGCATCAGTGATTGGGTCACAGTTTATCTGAATGACACTCTGCCAATGAAAAACCTTCAACAAAATAAGTATGGATTCACTAACGTCCCAGTTAAACAGGTGTCACGAGTCAGTAGCCAATGAGCAAATGCATTTTTCCCGCGTGCATAGAGGATCATGGAGTATATCCTACAGGTCATCTAATTCGCGAATTTTTCCGGACTCTAAGCATAGTCTAGTGTTTCGTGGTTGGCCTGGTTTTGTATCAGGGGCATGTCTACTGACGGCACACCAATCACAGATATCTCACAAGGGAACAATTATTGTTAGCGAGGGCATACCTTTACTGCAATTTAATGAGCGATAAAAATGTTTTCGCGAGAAAAAAAAATGCCCCTATTGCTAGGCCAATTAAATATGGTTCTGAATCAAGAAACATAAGTCAATATATAGTGTTGTATTTTTTTTTGTTATAGGCTTTTTATTTTCAAAAGTTTTAAAATATCTATTTTGCACTATGTTATTAGATACTGTGACATCAAATTATTGCTACGCCATTATAAATAACTTTACTATTGATGTCAATTCGAAATTAAATCAAACAAACTAATAATTTTGAGAAGAAATTTCTTTGCAGGACTTACGCGGCCAAAATTTTTATTCGTATGACTTTGACAATTTATACTGTATAACAAATTAACTCTGCTAACTTATTAAGTTGTTTACTAAAGAACTGTAGTCAAAGATAAGACAAGTTTAAACATTTTTGGACATTTAAATAAAAATATACTGGAGATGAAACTATATTTAATGTGTTTATATTACTCAAAGAAATTTTATTTATGACGTACTTCAAACAAGAATCGACATGATATATAAAAATTGGTGTGTTAATATGGATGAAATGAATTGCATTTTGTTTGTGAATATTTAAGACCAATGATTAATGATTTTAAAAAAACTTAGTGTAGGTTAAAATTACTTTAAATATTTTATTACATAAATTAATTATGCTTTTCAAAAATAATATAAATAAACCTAAAATTAAAAAATTATATCACTTTAAATACGGTGTTTACAAGTAAAAATATAGAATTTGTTTGTTCAATGAATGACTATAGATTTTTTTTTAACTAGATAATAGATAAGTAAAAAGTTATCTTAAATAATATATCTAACAAAATAATTGAGACATTTTTAATGTACCCATAGTTGGTTAATGTACTGCAAAGAATAGAAAAGTAAAAATTAATTAAAGTAAATGCAAACATATTAATATTTTTTATGAAGTGATTAACAGTTTTCAATGATTCGTTAAGTTTTAATTATATATTTTTAAAATATTTTATTTGGACTAAATATGTTTCACATGCAAATCGATCCAGTACCAACATATATTTATACACATACACACTCAAACACACACACACACACACATATATATATATATATATATATATGTGTGTGTGTATGTGTGTGTGTGTGTGTGTGTATACATATACACACACCACTCTGGAGATATCTAATAAAATAACTAAATCTATGTTTCATTTTAAAACGCTGCATGCTCTTTGACGTTTCAGTCTCCCTTTGTCAGTTCCTAATATAGGCCTATATCTCATTTTAATTTTTTTTTTACTGCAACCACTATATTTTTTGGACTTTTATATGGTAATAATTTTGCGCAATATTTATAATATTAAATTATAATTATTAAATAATAATTAATAAAAGTAAAACGAAATTTATTTATGCCATATCCATTAAGTATGATGTCGACTAGAATGTAGGCACAACTTAAACCACACACTCAAGGTTTGATGAAACACCACGTATCACTGAGCTATAAGTCGTCCACTTCAGTGGAAGGACTGACACGCGGTTCGAACACAGGACCTCTCACTCAGAGTACGACACCCAGTCGGCGCACAAACTAACTACATGCACTCGATAAAATAAAATAAAAATACAACGTTACAAATACATTCTAATTTTTTTTTGACGTGACAACGCCTAATAAATCTATGAACGCCGGCTGCACGCACGAAAAAGTATCCCGTTGCGCACATTATTCCGTTACGAGTTGTCCCGTTACGCTCATTGTTCCGTTACGCTGTGTTCCGTTACGCTGTCGGCGAGTGCAGTAATAATAGGTTATGTTACAATTAACTAAAACAATTATGGTGATTCATATAATTGATGATAGATATTTGATTAGAGGTTATTTATATGAAAACTTGTTCATAATTATATTTCCTATATTACCTAAACGCCAGTTTTTAAATTAATTACAAGTCATCTACATGTGAACTGTTTCGTCGACTGTTTATGAAGTGAAGTGAAAAGTTAATGTGGTTTTCATTGCTTATTACAACAACAATTTCGGCAATAAAGGTTAATTATTCTTGCATTTTAAAAATCTGATTACCAGTATAATTTCAAGTATTTATTATTTTATTATTACAATAAAAATGTTTCAATTTTATTCATAAAAGTATGCAATCATTTCATTAATGTTTTGTTAAGACGTTGTCACGTTAAACTATCGTCCGTAAACCGACTTTACAGACAACCAATTATTTAATTACAATATAAAGATGTGTCTAAAACTGTTGTGCTCTAGGGCGTGGTATTTGGCAACAGAAGCAGCGGAATAAGGACGGGGCTAATGTTCAAAAATCGTGCACTGGTAAATAGAGAATAAATGTCCATTAAAATTCGCGCGGCGATCCAAGGACGAGACCCGCCGCGAGCAACATTAATTTCAAAGTTAAGACGCAGAGAAACTTGTGACCAACGTTAAGTGCGCTGTGGGGTCCCACTTACAGTTTTCTAGTATGCAAAACCCACGGTAATATACCAGCGTTGAAAAATTAGCCTGCGCCCTCTCCTCACATTTGTCATCATGCTTTAAGCTCCCCCCTCCCCCTAACCCCATCCGAGCAGAGGAGAGTGGGAGTGGCAGAGAAGGCAGGGAAGAACAAGGAGACGCGAAAAGATTCCAGAACTCCTCCGAGGCCGGCGCTGTGACGACATCGCATAAAGATAAGGGAGAGGATGGTAGGGCGGAAGAAGAACGAAGGATAAAATAATGCCCAAAGTTCAGGGAGTCGAGGGGAGAGAGGACTTGATGTGATGTGAAGCTCTGGGTGATATGCGGCACGCACACACGCACACACACACGCTACGCGTTTGCGGGCTCTTACTTAACGTACAGCCCTGCGTCGCATCCGGGGATATTGAATCTCACCACCGCCCTCTCCCCACAAACACACACACACTTAACTCCCCCCCCCCTTTTCCTCTCCTACCATACACCCTAAACATGCTTATTTCCCAACCCGATACCCCGACGTGGTGGGTTGGAAGATGAGACGCCGCAACAATTCATTTGCTCTTAACTGAACAAAAACGGATGCCCTGGCCAAAATCAACTTTGAACTGATTACGTGTCATGGTGACTTTGATTCCAGTACACAAGGCGTCAAGTTTTTGACGTGACAACGTCTAATAAATCGATGAACGCCGGCTGCACGCACGAAAAAGGATGACTAATTGTCCCGTTACGCACATTGTCCCGTTACGCCGTGTCCCGTTACGCTCATTGTACGCTTGCGCTGCGTCTATCTCTCTTCCACTCGATTGGAACAACCATCGATTTGACTTTTTCGAGGCACATTAAAATTGAAACATTTCCATTCGTTTCCTACTTTTCCTATCATCGTCCTATCCTTAACAATAACACAGATTGAAAGACGTTAAATAGTAAACATGTATAAAAGTTATAGTTAAAATAATCTCTTCGTTAAAGTAATAAACATATTTGAATTAATGAGTGCAAATAAAAGTAAATTTATCAATTAAATTGTACATTTCATTTCACTCCTTTGTATCCATACAAAATAGTGATAATTCAATAAAAATGATTCAATTTTATTCATAAAAGTATGCAATCATTTCATCAATGTTTTGTTATGACGTCACGTTAAACTATCGTCCGTAAACCGACTTTACAGACAACCAATTTTTTTTTTTAAATAAAGGTCCCTATATTATGCCAACTCCCATAAGAACTCATACACGCCAAGATACAGGACATTTAATTCGCTATTGAATGGCACGAGCAATTACAGAAACTCTGTGCCCACCCGGGCACACGCGCGATGCGCAAAGCTTCAGGGAAAAACAGCGCTGTCTTCGTTGTGTTGTCCATAAAACAGTTTAGTTTCATCGTTGGGTCTATCTGTTCGAAATCGGCTGATTTAGGCTTTTCCGAATCTTGCATTCGTAAAAATTTTTCCATGACAAACAGTACAAAACTACAATGGTGTGTGTAAAAAAAATTTGTTCTAAATCACTATATTCATTGTTGTGGTAGAACCAATAACTAGAGACCGGAAAAATTCGCGTATTCATTTCGTGATAGTCTAGAATCCAAAAACGTTTGCCTTTATACAGCATCAGTGATTGGGCCACAGTTTATCTGAATTATACTCGGCCAATGAAAAACCTTTAAAAAAAAAGTATCGAATCACTAGCGTCACAGTCAACATGTATCACGAGTCAGTAGCCAATGAGCAGGTGTATATTTCCCGCGTGCATAGAGGATTATGAAGTATATCCTATAGGTCATTGAAATCGCGAATTTTTCCGGTCTCTCTCTACCAATAACATTTTGTGGATATAGCCTCTCTACGACTTAACAGTATACGAGCTATATTCCCGCGCAATCTATGACGTACACATAGGCGTAGTTGCTACAGCAACATGAGTCGACACTGAGAACACAGTTTTGTGTCTGCCAAAAAAAAAAAAATATTTTCTCAAAATAGACCGCCACTAAATATTTTGTGCTGACAGCAAAACGTATTTCTTTTGAAGTGAAACTTCTTTGGGCGAGAAGGGAGTAAAATTTCAAGGACGAATTTTAATGCAACATTCTTGTGAAACGTTTCTGACGCCAAAAGGACAGAGGTACTTGGCCAAAGAGATACAGAAAGAACTTTATATTTTATTTTAATAAAATTTCTAATAAATACAAAAAGTTCAGGCTTCCTAAATATTTGAAGAAAAAAATAATAATTCCCGTGCTGTGTTATCTTGTTTAAAATCATAGTGTAAAATGAGATTTCAATATTTTAAGTAGTTTACCAATATTTAACAGTTTAATAATTTGGTTAGGTTAGTGACATTAAAAAATACTATAGATTTGTGTAAACGCTAGGTTAGGTTAGGTTATCCACGTTAAAAATATTGCAAACAACTGTGAACGGTTGCTTACGTACGTTTCATATTTTAGTTACCATAAAGCTATAATATCGACATTGGTGTAAATATCGAGGAAATAAATTTTAAAAAATTTAAATGATATTATGGCTATAATGTTTTTATTTTTATTTTGATTCTTTAAAATACTTTCCTTAAATACTATCAGAAATATAAGTTTTTTTTAATTGTCTTCCTTCTCTCTCTTTTTTTTTTCTCTCTCTACGTTTTACCATACGAGTCGAGGTTTGAATTGCCGAAGAAGTTTCACTTGTAACACGTGTACTGAGTTACACACACTCTTATTTTTCATCTGTGTAATTATTCGTTCACGAGAGTCCGACTGCTTATGTTTGAAATGACCCTAGAGAGCACAATAATTAAATATGCGTGTTTTTTTTATATTTTAATTTCAGTTGATTTACCTCAGAGCGAGCGGAGCGGTTACGAGGCAAAAAAAAAAAAAAACCTCTGTTGACTGAGCGCCGCTTGGCTTATACCCGCTCTTTTTCTCGCGCGCAAGAAACACACACCTCCAGCAATCTGATAGCGCTAACAAACGACTTGCCCCGTCCCTGCCTCGGAAAACATAAACAAAACACGGTTTAAACCCCTTCAATTTGCATAAAACACTTGAAATACGACTGATGAATATTTCAGACGGGATTCAGGGAGGGAAGAGGGGAAGAGGAAAAGACTAACCCCCTTTAGCTTGGGATTCACGGCGGTTTGTGCGAGCGAGCACAAATTGAATTCACCTGCGTGAAGTCGTCGCCCCGAAACCCCCTAAATCCCCCCCCCCCCAACCCCGGGTAGAACAAACCCACCCCCTAACAGCCCAACATAAATTACCCCCTCCACCAGCTGAATTTGAATGTAACTCTGCCTCCTCGCGGGGCGGAAATAAAATATTTCCGCGTTGCTCGCCTTGTAATGATGTTACCCCCGAACCTCTGCCTTTCAATTTACCGTGATTCGGAATATTTTTTTTATATAAAAAAAAAGGATTTATTTTTTGTCCTGCGCCTACGACCGCAGTCTCAGGTTAACTCGGGGAATTCTTTTATTCGTAAAAATAAAAAATTTAAAAAAAAAATGGAAATTTTGCCTAACCAGTTTACCTGAACACCGATTATTGTTAAGTATCCACATATACCGTGTGACAGAACTCAAATTCAATCCGAAAATAGTTTATAAGCCGATCCAGTGACGTAGTTTTCGAGTATTTTTTTTTTATGTTTCAAAATCTCCACCCTGTGACTACAAATTTCCATAGTATTATTTTTTTTTTCGTAATCCGGAATAACACTACGATGACCAACTCAAAATAAAACAGAACATGCTAATTTTTTGAAGTAAAAATCTTTGCACGAGCGATAGTATATATTTTTTTTAAAGTCTGACGATTTATTTGAAGAATTTTTTTTTTTTGCAAAATGACCTAATTTCTAAAATGATTTTACGAAAAAAGAGCAACCAGTCGGTGCTGAGGAATCCAGATCGAAGACAAGTCATGAAGACGTTATGCAGAAAATAGTCGGCGAACTCTCGGTTCTATCTGCGTCAAACATCTTTGGCGTAGGCCGGAAAATTCGCGAATTCATTTTAGCAATTTGCTCAAATTTAAAAAAAAAAATTATGTGCGGTTTATCTATTAGCTCGACGTTAATGTGGAGGACTATGGGATGTGAGCGGTGACTGTAACATTATATGGCGAAGAAATTAAGATAAAGGTGTCATTGCAAATACCTCGAGTGCTTTCAAGAACCCTGTACCGGGTTTATGTACCTAAAAATTATTCTAAAAACTCACATTTTAACCATTTTGAAGTGAAACTTCTAATGCGACTTCCAACAAGGTTGCGTTAAACGTTTAACGCTCCTGGGGAGGGGGAATAGAAAGAGACAGAGCGAGAGTGAATGCGTGTTTCATAGACACACAAATAGTGAGTGTGTGTCATTTCTCTATGTCCACGAGGTCTCGCCGCGTCAATTTTCTCCTTCGGGCGAACCCGTCCGCTTCAATAAAATAAACAGCTTTTATCGTTGAATGATTTCATGATTTATTTTAGTTTGATTTGATACAATATGATTTCACTAAAAAATCAATTTCTACCCCTTCCTATTTTCATTTCCATCCATTACGAAGTTTCACTTCTTCCGCGCGGAGGGACTGTACGCACTATTTTTTTTTTTTTTACTCTCCGAAACGGAAACAGGAGTACTCACTCGCTCTTGGAGTATTCCTGAGTGTTTTTTACGTAAACGCAGACATCAGTCGGAAATGTTCAAGTGGCGTAGTTTATTCTGAAGCTCCGCGCACGGTGTGCGTGTGTGCGCGCGCGCCCGGGCAGGCTGTAGGCATGGATCCCGTGAGAGAGTGAGAGTGAGAGAGTGTGTGGTCTGACGGGAGAGTGACGTGGCGCCGAACCAGCGAGCGTCATGTCTGCCCGCGGGGCCGATTTATAAACCGACTCACGTTGCTTCGAGGCCACGAGCTGACAAGTGAGTTGCGGGGGAAAAAGGGAAAAAGTGGAAGGAGGGGGGGGGGGGGGGTGGAAACCCTCAGGAGGAGAAAGAGCAACGAACATTCAGGAACACGCGATATCTTGGACGAACACTGACCATTATCGTGTTCACTATGGGAAAAGAAAGAGAAAAAAAAAACAAGCTTTACGTACCTGAAAGTTGAACTAAACAAGACATAATTAGAGACCCGTGAATTTCGCGGATTCATTTCGTATTATGCTAAAATTCAAATAATTATACCTTAGTGCTGTTTATGTCATTGGTTCTCTGTTAATCTGGAGGACTGAGGGCCAATTAGAGACCCTCACTCATAGAAGTGTCGAATCACAGACCACCTAGTCGAGACGACTCACAAGTCAACAGCCAATGAACAGTTGGCATTTGCCCGAGTGTGTAGAGGATATTGGAGTCTATCCTGGAGGTCATTGAATCCGCGAAATTCACGGGTCTCTAGACATAATAATTAGAGACAGGAAAAATTCGCGGATTCATTTCGTGATAGGCTAGAATCCAAAAAACGTTTGCCTTTTTTTTTTTTACCGCATCAGTGATTGGCCCACAGTTTATCTGAATGACACTCGGCCTATGAAAAAAACAAATTAACAAAAGTATCGAATCACTAGCGTTCCAGTTAACAGGTGTCAAAAGTCAGTAGCCAATGAGCAAATGTAATTTTCCCGCGTGCATAGAGGATCATGGAGTCTATCCTAGAGGTCATCGAAATCGCAAATTTTTCCGGTCTCTACCTCTAGGATAGCCTCCGTTATCCTCTGCATTCCTCAAGCCGACACGCGTGTTCATTTGGGTGCCAACTCGCGAGGCGTCATCCACTGGTAGCTTGTGATTTTTAGAATTACAAAATTCAACCCATAAAAATTTGCGTCAAGGATTTAAAAAAAAAAAAAAAAAAAAAAATGTCAAAGCGTGGTGAATATTAACTGAATTTTTTTTTTTTGTTCCTTTCGCCGATGGTCGGTGTTCTTGACCTTTAAGCCCGAACTCGCTGGCATTTCAGCTCGCCGGACGACTCGTTCTCCCCTACCCCCCCCCCCCCCCCTCTTGGCTTTTCTGGTCGCAGGAGTTACCGTCGAGGTCGAGTTGGGACTCGAACCCGCGGAGCGAGAGGCCAAGACCATCCCGAAGTGGGGGGGGGGGGGAGGGGGGCAGTCGTGAACTGGCTCGAGTGTGTCGCACAGAACTGCCCTTTCAACTGCAGCTCACTTCAGCCTTTGAATATATATACTGTATAGAAGTCGCGAGTGGATAGTATTTACTCTACGTTTCCCAGGAGCGTATGATGAGCAGCTTGGGAACTTCACCGCTGCAGTGCGCTGCCGTAACGCCCTGTATCGTCTTAGTTGTTATTTACACGTTAGAGCGCAGCGCTGTCGCCCGCTGTCATTCCCCGCACCCCCCACCCATCATTCACTGCAGCTCAAGTTCCTTCAGCGGGAGGGGGAAGGGGTGTTTGAAGAGTTCGACACTTGTCCGCTAGGGACCACCACAAGTCGATGCCCTAGAGATGGTGGCGATTGCGGCGGTGAATTAACCAACTACCTCAAAACCGTATTAGAAATTTTAACCTGGGCTGGCGACTTCTATACAGTATATATATTCAAAGCTTCAGCGGTGTGCCGTGTTACGTGCAGGGGCATGTTTAGGGGCTGGCATTTTTTCGCGAATAAATCTGAACGCCTAATAGACTGTAAAAAAAAAAAGTATGCCCACACGAGCGGTTTCTTCCTCGTGATTGGCGGGCCGTCTGCGAGAGAAGTTGCTGCTTTACTTGACCTGAGCCACTCAGGACGCGTTTGCTTCCGCACTGACTCAACTGTGATTGGTGTTTGTAACAATCGACATGTACCTGAAAAGAAACTCACCCAGTCACGAAACACAGACGATGCTACAGTGTTTTAACTTTCAGATAATCTCGGAATCTTTTCGCGAAATATGCATGCCCCTACAGGCGTCCCAACTGGGTGAGTTGTGATCCGATTATTCTCTTTCAGAGTAGGGGGGGAGGGGGGATGTTTTCTCTTAATTGTCTCCACAAACAGTCTTCCAGATAAACAGTGACCAGAAGGAGCACAGAGAGGTGTGTAACCATCTGAATCTTAGGCGTATCCGCGATCAGTACCCGCGATCCCGGAACGAGAGGACTGCGCGAGAAGCGCTTAGAGGCGACGCCCGCACTGGAAGCGCCAGCAGGAGTCGCCTCAAAGCGCCAGGTTCAGGTGGTGATGGATCGCTCCGAGCCGACCAGAGTCACGGAACAGATCCGCGCTCCGGGAGGTCAAGGGGGGGAGGGGAGGCAGGGAGGGCCATCACTCATCCCGGCACGATCACTTTCCAAACGAGAAAAAAAACCCTGAGAGATCGCGGCAATTTTCTTACACCCGTCCCCCCTCAACCGCCAAACCCTCAAGGGGCAAATCACTAGTTACCGGACACGAACCATATATATAATTTTTTTTTTCCTACTCCTTTCCGACGGGCGTTCTCCCGTTTCGCCCCAAGGACGACCATAAGGCCGGCACGTGCCGTGCGAGCGAAAGCAGAAGCAGAGGACCGAAAATTACAGACCTGAAAAATTCGCGGATTCAATGACCTCTGGGATAGCCTCCATTATCCTCTGCATTTCTCAAGCAAACACCGCGTGTGTTCATCGGGTGCCAACTCGTGAGGCGTCATACACTGGGTAGCTTGTGATTCGATGATTCTTTGGTCGATGGTCTCTCACTGGCCCACAGAGATCCAGTTAAACTGCGAACCAATTGGCAGAACCAGCAGAACTGTACACATGTTGTGAATTTCAGCCTATCACGAAAAGAATCCGCGAATTTTTCCGGTCTCTACCGAAAATGTATAACTAGGGACCTGCAAAATTCGCGGATTCATTGACCTCGAGGATGGACTCCACAGTCCTTTAAATACTCGCGGAAATGACACCTGTTCATTGGCTACTGACGCGTGAGACGTCTGAACTAGGCTGTCCGTAATTCGGCACTTTCTTGGTTTAGTTTTTCCCATTGGCTCACAGTTCCCCGGATAAAATGTGGGCCAATCGCAGAAGCGGTAAGAAGGTATAGTTGTTTTGATGCTAACCTATCGCGAAATGAATCCGCGAATTTTGCATGTCTCTATGTATAACCATTTATTTCGCGATGGACTGGATTTTGGAATTCTTTTAACCTGTGGGTTTTTCGTACGCGCATTTCACGTGGAGGTCGCTGCGCCAATCGGCAAACACTCGCCTGAACATCCAGACACAAATGAAAAAAAAAAGAAGATCGGATATTCAACAATTTGACTTTGTGAATGAGCGCAAATTCATATTTATTGGAAAGCCATTCAGGGAAAGGTTTGCCAAATAACTTCCACCATCGCGGAGGCATTGGGACAAGGCAAGGCATAGATGATGGCCCGGGTGGGAATCCGAGCCCAGCATTACTGTGAACACTATGTGTTGTGGCGACACAGTCGTTTTCATGCGAACGTACAAATTTACAAAATATGTGTAATTTTTAGAGACCGGAAAAATTCGCGATTTCAATTACCTATAGGATGGACTCCACGATCCTCTATGCACGCGGGAAAATAACACCTGCTCATTGGCTACTGACTCGCGACACCTGTTAACTGGGACGCTCGTGATTCGATACTTCTTTTGTTGAAGGTTTTTCATTGGCCGAGTGTCATTCAGATAAACTGTGGCCCAATCACTGATGCATAGAGACCGGAAAAAATTCGCGGATTCATTTCGCGATAGACTAGAATCCAAAAACGTTTGGCTCTTTACTGCATCAGTGATTGGGCCACAGTTTATCTGAATGACACTCGGCCAATAAAGAACCTTCAACAAAAGAAGTATCGAATCACTAGCGTCCCAGTTAACAGGTGACACGAGTCAGTAGCCAATGAGTAGATGTTATTTTCCCGCGTGCATAGAGAGTCATGGAGTCTATCCTACAGGTCATTGAAATCGCGAATTTTTCCGGTCTCTTACCGATTCTGAATTAGCTATAAAGTGACCTGAGATACTTAATTTGCCATAAACTGTGAGATTTATTAAAGTTAAAAATATAAACTTCTGATATAGACCGCGCCCAACGTATTTGGAGAGCTTAGATAATTTTCATTTTATTTTTATCTGTCTCACCAATTTATTTTCATGAAAGGCATTTGGTCAAGTGGAGAAATATTTTAAACTGTCAGATATTACAATCTTGAAACTATTTTTCAACTAATGTTTGTGGTTATTGTGTGTTTATCCACCCTCTTACACGGTCACAACATAGTTATTTTTCATGATCAGATTTTATTTTATTCTATTTTCTATTTATTCTGTGTGTGGCATCACTGAGTGTACGTATAACAAAAAAAGAACTAAGTGGATTATATAAATAAATTAATCAGCGAAAGTACCCAGTCTCTGCTGAGTGCTTGTTAATTATGCAATATTAAAACTCATATCACAGTTCATGTACGTGGCAAGCACTATCTGATACTGGACCTATTAATAAGCACTCAAAACAATTATTGCCATCACTCCAAAATATTAAATGACAATCCCTCCCAGGTATTACCATAAAATTTTCTAATACAAAATAAACAATGGAAGGAAAAGGAATAAAATGAAATATTTGCATATCTATATTAATGTACAAAATACAAACACTTTAATTTCAAAAAATAAAAAGAAAACTTTGTCGAAATAACTGCATCAACAGGTTACAAATAAAAAAAATTACAAAAAAATTTATTTCAATATTTTTTTTTCTCTTTGGTTACGACCATGACTGATATAGTACGGCTCCTCTGTAAAAAATAAAAATCAGACATTGCAGAAATTCCCGGTATGTTTAACTACATGCAGGCTATTTAAATTTACAATCGCGCATTGGTAATTTTTTTTATGTAGATTTTTAAAGTGGTTGTAAAAGCGAAAGCCGGTTCAATAAATAAGCAGTCTCTCCACAAGTTTCTAGACAGCAGCTTACAGAGACGGCTTTAACAGTGAACATTATGAGGAGAAACAAAGAAACTACAGTTTTATTGCATATGTGATAATAAAAAGAAACTTGAGTTGCTAGAAATAAAATTTAAAGTAAAGTTTGACTATTTTGCGAGTATCAAAAAAGGGGAAAGTATTCGGGCGAGTATTTACAATAAATATACTTAAATGTTAAGATTAATTTTTTTAATCAAAAAGAAACATGTAATCCTCAAGTCAGTGCACAGAGAACTTCGGCGACAGAATTTTTTTTCTGCGATCTTTACTTTTACCAACATATGAAAACTTAACTTATTTCCACATATTCTTCTTTTGGTGGCACTGTTATCTTGTGGGAAGTATTAGTACTAGCGAATTCTAGCGGACTAAATCTGTACTACAACCACAGCCAATTATAGGGAAGTAGGTTACTTTACATTCTTATTATTTTCCTTTTTAAATTTTTGTATTCTTTGAGTCTATGAAGCCTTCTACGTTTGAAAATTAGACCTTATTGTCCTGAAAACGTAAAAAACGCATGCATGGCCACTCACTGCCTGAGGCCGGGTCTATAAAATACACAAAAAACGCAACGACGCAATAACGTAACCAACGCAAGAAAATCTCTGCAGTTATCAAGCACGACAGTTGCACGACGTAAACAAAACTACAGCTTGAAATTGCATATCGGTAGAAAACAGACAAACCCCGCCCCCCCCCCCCTCCCCCTGGATATTATTTTAATAATTCATGTTTCTCGTGAGAATAATTCAAGAATTTGTCAATATTTAAAATTTACACGTATTATTTTATTTCACAGTACGAAAATTAAACAAGCGAAAAAGCATATTTTCATAATAAAAACGACACGCGTGGACTTCTATGCAAATAACATCTACATCTTAAGGGCGTAAGTCCCCATTCCAGGTTATTATTAAATATTTACGTTTAACACAGTTAAACTTGTGGACTTTTTAAGTGGCCGAACTTCTGAAAACATACATATATAGATATATATATAAACATACATACACGAAAACATAAATTCAACGATATTTTATTAAAGGGCACTAGATCCCAGAGGTGGGTTGCAGAGTATCAACCAGCTACTTTATAACTGATACACACCTGCATCAAGTACTGCAAACGAGTACACTATTCAAATATCAAGTACTTTAGTATCAGTTCAGAATTCGCCTGGAACAACACCACGGCCAATGTGCGCAGAACCCGATCGCAGATGACGGTCACTTGGGCGGAGCTTGTGAAAGGGGAGGGAGCGGCACGACGAATAAGGGATAAAAAAGGGAAAGAATGTAAGGGTGGAAGCGCAGGGTAAGGTGTTGATGGAGGGGAAGCCTAAGATGTACATCAAGTTCTGTCCCTGCCCGAACACGCCCGAATATTCACCTTCGGCCAACCTCGGGTTTATATATATATATTTATATTTCTCTGTTTATTTTAATGTAGCTATAACTAACCTAACTAACCGTCCATAGTGATTTAATGCAGCTAACCTAACCGACCACTTTTAATAATTGAATTCATTTTTCCTGTGCAAAAATAAAACAAATCCCGAGGTTGTCCGAAGGTGAATATTCGGGCGTGTACGGGCAGGGACAGAACTTGATGTGCATCTTAGGCTTCTCATCACAGTACGCTCAGTGCGCAGTGCGTGCTCCTTGCAAAGATTGAAGACTTCGATTACGAAAGGCGTGGAAAGAGAACACCGGTACCTTTTTTCGACTACGAAGAATGTATATTGATAAAACTGATACCTTTTTACGAAGAACGTGGAATGAGAAAACTGATACCTTTTTACGCTAGTGATGACGGCACGGAGGATGTGTAACCTGTAACGAGAATGCTGATACCTTGTTGCTTCCTGGGACCCCTACTGCTGTACCTGATACAGAAGTATCAGCTACTTGTAACTAGTACATTACTGTATCAGTAACAGGTAGGAACAGATACCGAAAATTGCTGTAACAACCCACCTCTACTAGATCCTGAACCCGATGAATTCGATGCAGGCCTGGATCCTGATATTGTCCGGGACAAACCTAGTTGTTTCTATGCTGTGTGGTTGGTAGTGTCAGAATCGTCAGTGAACGTTTCAAAGGAGAGAGAGAGAGAGAGAGAGAGAGAGAGAGAGAGAGAGAGAGAGAGAGAGAGAGAGAGAGAGAGGATTTATATTTAATCTGGGAGTGAAATCTTTGCTTACTTGTGCACTCGTTGGTCGGGAGAGCTGTTGCGTGCAGCCGTGGCGAATGGTCGGGGGGGAAGTGGGAGGGGGAAGTGCACACGTGCGGAGTACGTGC
The DNA here is from genome assembly GCF_032445375.1 of Bacillus rossius redtenbacheri. Taxonomy (NCBI): domain Eukaryota; kingdom Metazoa; phylum Arthropoda; class Insecta; order Phasmatodea; family Bacillidae; genus Bacillus; species Bacillus rossius. The sequence goes on along the minus strand of NC_086341.1, from coordinate 5,358,833 downwards.
CGAGGAGGCAGGACGCGACCAGGACGAGGGGAGAGGGGCAGGGGTGACGCCCGGCTGCTCGATATGCACAGGGAGACGCACGTCGTGGCGATCAGACGCGCGCACGCCTGAGCAATCTGCCCCCCCCCCCTCCCGCGCGGCTCGCACGCACCTGCCCGCACGTAGCCCGCACGTAGCACGCGCGTGCCTCGCGAGCCGCCAAGGAGGTCGGTCCCTGCTCCACAGCTCCTTGCTCCTTGGCGGCGCAGGCTGGATGGACGCCACACGCCTCTTGCAAGGATATATATACCTATATATCTGTGCTTGTTACGTAATATGGGTTAAGTCCAAAATCCAAATCGCGATTAAAAATTATTAGGTTTCTTAAGTCAGTTTTTTTTAAAGCTTTATTAACTGCTTTAGAAACTTTGGAAACTCATTAATTGTTTTAAAATAATGTCTCTAATCTCCTTTATCAATTTTAAAAGTAAATAATTCAATATCACTATGTATTGACCATTTATGACTTAACCGCCTTTACGCAACAAGCACATATATATATTTATTTATTTACCGTCATAGATTATTTTAAACAACGCTCACCTATCTAACTAATCTTTCATTTTAGTTGCGATTAACCTAGCATAACTTCCACTCCCGGAAAATAAAAGGAAAAAATATATATATTAGCGAGTCTTTGAGTAATCGCCAGTGAAGTGTAAACATCTGAAATCGGTAACGAGCATATTCATGTGTCCTCGTGTTGTAACGAAACTCGGACACGAAATTTAAGGCAGAATTCTCTAAAAATAATGCCGAGTGTGATAAATATACAAAATTTATTAATTTTAGGGAAAACCGGTAAAATTATTTTCCCCCTTTTTAAAACCTAACTATAATTCTGTTTAACAAGTTGGTAATAACCTAACCGAACTGAAACAAACACAAGTCCGGTAGGTTACGCTAATTTTTATTTATTTCCTAAAATTTTTTCTCAAAGTCGGTGCATGTGTGATGCGCTTCGGGTAGTTTTGAAAAAGTTATGATGTAATTCGTGCGCTGGTTAGGCAAGTTGGTTTAAGAGAACAAAGATAGTGTACTCTATGCGCTACAGGTCGTTTCGAAACAAACTTTGGTGCGCATGATGTGGGCAAGTTGTGTAAGCAAAGTTGGCTTCATTATGATATTTCATGCCATGCGAAACTCTACTCAAACATGTCTCAATGGTGGGGGAAAAAAAAGGATCATATACTATTTGAATAGCAAAAATAATGGAAGTACAGCATTTTTCATGCAAAAAATTGACAAGTAAGTATTAAATAACAAATAAAAAACATGCCAATTTATGCCAGAGTTGAAAAAAATAAATAAAATTGACCCGTGACTCAAAAATAGAATAAATGAAGGATAAGTTTAAAAGCCGGCTAGGCATAGCCTACCTTGTATATCTTGGCGCACACACAAAACAGCCATCGTTGGTAATAATAACACACGAGCTAAAACTTCAACACGCACTAATTTTATAAATATTTTCCAGGGTAGTTTCACGGAATGTACAGGCATGTGTGCAAGTATCCGAGAGCGGAAGATTGCGAGTGAGTGTACTTTCTATAATTCAAACATGTCATCAAGCACTGCTGCCATTTGTATTTTCAGCAAGTAATTTGATCGCTACGTAAGAAGAACACACGATTTCCAACAAAAATGGCGACGAAAGCCCTGCAAAGAGTCTTAAAGGTATCTGACTCGTATTACCTATTTCCGTTTCCCTTACGTTTAATCGTAGCGCGCTCCGGTATTACTGCTTCCACCGACCCAACATTTATCTAAGTAAAATCAAAAAACAAAATTATATGTTCGTCAATTTGTCACAGAATGAACTTGCTATGGTTTCCGCTCGATGATAATCAGTAGGGCCATTTATATTTCGCGAAAAGATTCAGAGATTAGCTGAAAGTTAAAACACTGTAGCATCGTCTGTGTCTCGTGATTGGGTGAGTTTCATTTAAGGTCAATATCGATTGTTTAAACACCAATCACAATAAGTCAGTGCGGAAGCAATCACGCCCTGAGTGGATCAGGTAAAAACAAGGCAACGACTTCTCTCGCAGACGTCCGCCAATCACAAGGAAGAAACCGCTAGTGTGAGTATAACTTGTTGCAGTCTAATAGGCGTTCAGTTTTGGATGATGTTATGCACAAATGAGTTAACCAACAAAAGAAAAAAAAAGTTATTGAAATAATTTTGTAGGTAAAATTACACTTTTAATTGAGCTAATTTTTTTTTTAACCGACATTCCTTGCTACTATGCCATCTTGCAACCAAACATCCAACGCACTGCCACAATACCGGTTATTGTGTGTTCAACTTTGAGCTTAAATAACTCACTTGAAAATATCTGTGGGTTGAACCATTTTTACATAACACCGTCCATTTATTCGCGAAAAATGCCTGGCCCTAATAATTTATGCCCGCACAACCACCATGAATAAAGACCGGAAAAATTCGCGGATTCATTTCGTGATAGTCTAGAATCCAAAAAAAAAAACGTTTGCCTTTTTTTACTGCATCAGTGATTGGGTCACAGTTCATCAGAATGGTACTCGGCCAGTTGAAAAACCTTCAACAAAAGATGCATAGAATCACTGGCGTCCCAATTAACAAGGTGTCACGAGTCAGTAAGCCAATGAGCAGCTGTAATTTTCCCGAGTGCATAGAGGATCATGGAGTATATCCTATAGGTTCTTGAAATCGCGAATTTTCTGGGTCTCTAGTCATGGATAAGCGCTGAAGTGCTGTGGCGCGAGGAGCGGTGGGTGAGCTCGCCACAGCGCCTCCAGTGTCCTCCCCTGCTGTCATCAGTTCGGCTCGCGGGCCGCTAGGTAGCAGGGCCAGCTCGTTCAGCATGCACAGGGTCGCGCCGCAGAGCCGTCCAGAGCTGCCGCTGACGAGGGTCTGGCGGCTCGATGCGGGTTCAGTCGTGCACTTAGCATACGACTCTAAGCTTGTTCGTGTTTATGACGGGTCGTGCACGAACCATACCATACCGGGACTTAAGACTAGGTGGGCATGCATAATTCGCGAAAAGATTCCAAACTAGATGAAATTTAAAAAAAACCGTAGCATCTTACATGTTTCGCGATTGGGTGAGTTTCTTTTCGGGTACACGTGGATTGTTACAACACCAACCACACAGTAATATGTATTTACAATTCATGAATATGTTTTCGTACTGTAAAGTCATTTTATTGTGGCTTGGAATGGAATATGTTAGCATTACATGACATAGTATTTATAAATTAGAGTTAAGTATCATCGATTCGGAATTGTGTATGGATTCTAGGTTACGAACTATATTGTAGTAATTTTTAAGTTCAATCGAAGCCATGTGTCTGGTTTTTCAACAAGTACATAACTAGTTTCATTATTTGATGCAGTTTTTTGGACATACGCCATTGCAGTTTTGCACTGTCATGGAAAAAATTCCGAAAAAAAATTGAAGATAAAAAATTCACAGAAAACAAGACTGAATCAGCTGATGTCGGACAAACGGAACCAAAGATGAAACCAAATAAGCATTATGGTTAACACAACGACGACAGCACGGACAAAATATCAGACAGCACAAGAATTCCGTTGAAGGAACTTAGTCATGGAAAATAATATAACGTCACAGACAAACACAGTGGGCTAACGAGACAGGTGACGAGAACAGATGTCAGTTCCCCAAACGTCGCAACTGTTGTCATTGCAAACCTTCTGTGTTCGTCAGTGATATTTGTGTTGTTCATAGTACTTGTTTATCTTCACCATTGTGTTTATATGTTTCCTGCGTTGCCTACATTCAATTTGTTGTGAAAGTATCGTTTTTTTTTTTGCCAGTAGGTTGTCGATCGCATTGTAAATATTAGCTGTGGGGTTAAAATAAACAAAGATACTAAAAGCAGAACACTGCGAGATCTCAGATCAGGATGAACTGCCAGTGTAACCATTTTTATGTAAGAAAAAAGTTTGTTCTTTTGCTAGGAAATTCCTTGAAAACTCAGTTGTCAACGATATCATTTGTAGAACTGCAAGGCAGAGCTTTGTACCATTTGCAATTTTACAAAGCTCTGGTTTGAAGTTTTACTAAGTGATGTCGTTGGCAACTGACTTTCCAAGGATTTTCCCTCGTAAAAGTACAGTAAATGATTTTTTTTTTAGAGTTTATCTCCACGTCATCTGCTAATTGCACAAATATTCGGGCAAATATTGACAGTAAAAGAACATCTGGCTTACCAATAGCAAGAGACCGGAAAAATTCGCGGGTTCAATGACCTCCAGGATAGACTCCAATATCCTCTAGACACTCGGGCAAATGCCAACTGTTCATTGGCTGCTGACTTGTGAGACGTCTCGACTGGGTGGCCTGTGATTCGACACTTCTATGAGTGAGGGGTCTCTAATTGACCCTCAGTCCTCCAGATCAACAGTGAACCACCAATATTGCAGAAGCAGCACTGAGGTATAATTGTTTGAATTTTTAGCAAAAACACGAAATCAACCCGCGAATTTTCCAGGTCTCTACCAATAGCATCGCGGTCACTCTAGAACAGGGCCGGTGCAAGGTAAATTGGCGCCCTAGGCGAAAAACCTTAATGCCCCCCCAGGCCGGACACCCCAAAAAAATTTTTTCCTCGCCTCAAAATACATCACTTAAGCCTGAGATTTTGTCAACAATCAAATGTAAGCAGGCTTGTGTTTTTTTTTGTTTTTACTATTTTACATATTACAAATCATAAAAAGGTCACCGTGGACTTTAAAATAATTACTTATGTCAATATAAACATTCCAAACTGTTATACAAAAATTCATTTTCATCTAGTTTCGATAATCGTTTGACATGTTATATGAGCTGTTATGTGTCGCGCTGCGCCGCCCCCAGCTACTTGGCGCCCTGGGCGGTTGTCTATAGTTCGCCTGTGTGGACGCGCCGGCCCTGCTCTGGGTGAAAGCCTTGGAAGTCGCGTGACCCGCTGCGGGCGACACGTGGCGGGCCGCGCCGTGCCTAATGGGTAATTGCTCCCCTCTCCCCTCTCCCCCACTCGCCCAACTCCACCCACCACTCTACCACCCGAGGACCCCGCAGGCAGGCGCGGCCACAGAACAACCAGTCCTGCAGAAGCGGAACTGCCCCCACCCGTCGCTACCGCGGGTGTTGTTTTACTAGTTCATTATTTCCAGAGACCGGAAAAAAATTCGCAGGATTCATTTCGTGATGGTCTAGAAACCAAAAAAAAAAACCTTTGCCTTTTTACCGCATCAGTGATTGGGCACTGAACGATACTCGGCCAATGGAAAAAACTTCAAGAAATCACTGGCGTCCCAGTTAGCAGGTGTCACGAGTCAGTAGCCAATGAGCAGATGTTATTTTCCCGCGTGCGTAGAGCATCATGGAGTCTATCCTACAGGTCATTGAAATCGCGAATTTTTCCGGTCTCTACTCAGGAGTTATTCTTTCACTACGCTCTACCGGCTGTTAAGAACTTGCACTTGAAACATCATATATGTATGTATGTATATATATATATATATATAATTGGTAGGGGCAAGCATATTTCTCGAAATGATTACGAGACTAACTGAAAGTCAGAACACTGTAGCATCGTTTGTGTCTCGTGAATGGGTGAGTTTCTTTCAGGTCAACATCGATTGTTACAACGCCAATCACAGCGAGTCAGTGCGGAAGCAAACACGTCCTGAGTGGCTCAGGTCAAACAAGGCAACGGCTTCTCTCGCAGACGTCCGCCTATCACAAGCGAGAAACCGCTGGTGCGGGTACATCTTGTTTGCAGTCTAATTAATAGGCGTTCAGATTTATTCGCGAATATTTCCGGTCTGTAATAATTGGTATGTGTCGTGTCTGCAGACTTCACGCAGGCAGCGGCGGACAGACGGCGGAGCGAGCAAAGAGCAGCCGGGGAACTCGCCGCGGGGAGGGGGGGGGGGGAGAGAGGCGACGCCAGGCGTCTTTGAGGAGGCGTCGCGACGCCTAGACTCGTGACGCCGCGCGCTGGAGAACAGCAGCTAACAGTTCAATTCTCCAGAGATTAAAACGTAAACTCACTTTGACAAAAAGAAAAAAATTCTATTAGAGAGGAAATGGTTGGGGTGGCCATTTACTACCCGTCACTCCGTAGACGAGAGGGCGGGGGAGGGCGGGGGAGGGCGGGGGAGGGCGGCGTAGCACAAAGAGAGGATAATCCGGTTCTCAATTTATGGGCGACATCAGAGAGGAAGACTGGCTTGCAGTCAAACAACAAAGCTGGCAGACGCGAGGAAGAATTATTGAGTCTATGTACATCCCGTAACGCTTTCAAAGTTCCGTCACCTTTCATCCAAGAAGTAAACTTAATACCTTTCCGAATATATAGAATTCACTTCAAATTTCATGTTAAAAAGCAGGGTCCAAGCTCTGTTTCACGCGACATTTAGATTTTTGATGTGTTAACACCTTAGCTCTCTCGGTATATGTAGAGACCGGAAAAATTCGCGGGTTCATTTCGTGTTTCGCTAAAATTCAAATAATTATACCTTAGTGCTGCTTCTGCAATTGGTTTAATGTCAATCTGGAGGACTGAGGGCCAATTAGAGACCTTCACTCATAGAAGTGTCGAATCACAGACCACCCAGTCGAGACGTCTCGCAAATCAGCAGCCAATGAACAGTTGGCATTTGCCCGAGTGTCTAGAGGATATTGGAGTCTATCCTGAAGTTCATTGAAGCCGCAAATTTTTCTGGTCTCTAGTCATTTGGTAGAAGTTATTTCGTGAATGGAACGAAAACGTGTAAACACCAAGGTGCTGCCATCTGTGGCGGATGGCGTAAAATAAAATAAAAGTTCACAAAGCCAGAAAGGAGAAGAAAGCTTTCACGTCTTTTTTCGCTTTTTATCGAAGCCGTTTCATTACATAGTTTAATATTTCGGTCTGCAAATCTAAAGATTCGATAGTCGACGTAGCTTCTCCAACAGAGAATTCTAGCGGTGGGCGCGGAAATTACGCGTGATTCGCGTCAGGAAATGTAGATGAAAACACAATTTGCGCTTTTGTGTATGTGTATGTATATATATATATATATATATATATATATATATATATATATATATACACATATATATACACATACATATATACATATATGTGTGTGTGTGTTTGTGTGTGTGTGTCTCACGCTCAGCATTATTTTAAGGAATTCTACGTTAAAATTCCGTGTCTGAGTTTCATATCATAAAGTTACAAATGAATTCGCTTGTTACGTAGGTTAGATGTTTATACATCACTGACGAATACTGAAAGACGCGAATTTTTTTTTTTCGTACGAAGGGCTATTTATAAAAATTTTAACGCGGTAATTCTCTTGCAGTTGTTTGTATTCTGAACAGATATTCGCTTGATGTAGTGTGACGGGGCGTAGGAAGTCGCGCAAGCCGTGATGTCTCCCGACACACACAGCCGCTACCTCGCAGATATCCCGGGTAGACCCGGCCGGGTCGTTACCACAACGCCGAACGTACAATAACGCCGAATACCATAACGTCCGAATGCCAAATTGACCGCAACGCCGACAGCTATAGAAAACTGCTGTGTACCACAACGCCGAAATACAGTAACGCCGAAAAATATTGTTGCGGGAAAGGGGGGGGGGGGAGGGCCACAGGAGCAAAATGAAAAACAACTGAATGAATTTGTGTGTGTTTCTTAAATGTATCTTAACGCCGAAATACCACAACCTAGCCCAACCTAGTCTAACCTAACCTAACCTTTGTGGCAGTCCTGCAATGACATTTTTCGGCGTTGTGGTGCGTCCCCGACTCGGCCACTGCTGTCGTCGCGACCCACTGAATATTAGCCGAGCATCGGAGTGGGCGGAGTCCCCGGGGGAGGTCCCAATTATCCGACCACTCCCTCCCCCCCCCCCCTCGCTGCGGCGAGTTTGACCCCTGGGGGCCGCCACTGCGCCGAATGGACTTCGACCCTCCGTCTTCAAAGAGAGTTAGTTGTTGGTTCGCCCGAGTTGTGTACCTGACTTCCACTCGCCCTCACACGAGGTCATCAGAACTATCCCGGCGGTGGAGTATCATCCTCAACACACACGAAAACAGCAAAATATAATAACTTTCGTTTACCGCAGACAAATAAAAAAAAAACTTGTATAAAACTATAAGAAGAAAAAAAACTTTTGAACTAAAAAAAACAACTTTCCGATTGTCAAATGCTCACTCACCGGCTTTTGCAGTTCGAAAATAATCCCTATAAACTGCAAACTAATATTGAAAATATAAATTATTTTATTAGATACGATTTCTCAAATGATCTAGAAGAAATCGTCACACAGTGGAAACTGGCAATCGTAGATTGTGACACGGACCTGGCGTGTAAAAGCCGCTAAATGACCTTGGTTCTGCACGATCACTTCTAGAAGAAGAAAGCCGCCTGCGTGCCGCAACACTCACGAGATTTTATTTTTTTGGGGGGGAGGGGGGGGGCGGGGGCAAGCGGGTTAGGTTGGGTTTGTCGTCCTTTTGGCATGTCCTCCCCCGGAAATTTTTTAAAAAATAACTATTTCAAACAAAAAAATTTAAACCCAACCTAGAACTTAAATTTTCGACGAAGGTTTTTTCCATAATTTATGTTACGAAATGTTGTTGATGTTCTTTCCCGTGATGAATCATCTTCGAGTCAGTTTTACAAACGCTCACAAACAAAATTCCGGTGGAATCACGTAAATTATACGTGGCAAAAAAAAAAAAAAATTGAAATGTTGTCTAATGAATTTGAAATTCGTACTGACCGGCACTTTTAAATCAATGTGCTAATAAAATTCTAATTTTTTTTTCCTTTTTCCCCCGATTAACGTTCCATATTTAAAAAAAAAGGAAGACTAGACAGACCAGTAGAATGAAACTGTAAGACTTCTACTCGGGAATGGCGGAGCCTTTTGTCTGGAGTCTGCATTCGGCGGGCCCACATCCCCCCCTCCTTAGCAAATGCCCCACGGAGCAGGGGCGCAGCAACTAAATTTCCAAAGTAGAGGGGGGGGGCCATATACCTTTTTATAAAGAATCATCGATCCCTTCTGTGAAGAGGGGGGTGGGGGGTCCTCCCCCGGGAAAATTTGTGTTTCAAGGTGGAAAATGGTGCTACTTAAGCAGTTTTACTATCTAAAAAATTGATTACACAGCACTTTCTTTCCCCCCGTTTGCCCCCACTTCAAGGATTCAGAGGTGGGGGGGGAAAAATACGTTTGCCCCCCCCCCCCCCCCCCGACGAGCACGATCATTATCGTCCGACCAGCGCAGCGGCACGCCAGTTCCCGTGGCCCGCTGCTGCAAGAACAACCAAAACCGCGCTGCCCTTCGAGAAATAAAAGGCCAGTTATATCTTTATTCCTTCCGTCCTCGTAAATATTTATACAGTCCTCTTGCGCGTTCGGCCCCAGACGCTCGCAAAGCACAAAAAAGGGCTATGAATTCATCTGGTCTCCGCCGCCACCACCGGAAAAACAAGGAGTCGCGTGGGTAGGGGGGAATGGGAGGGGAAGCCGCAAATGTATGCATTTATGCGGTCTCCGTCAGCGAATCCGGCACTTCGCGGCCGGGTGGAGAGGGGCGGACGGCGACTCAGGAGTGAGGAACACGGAGGGAGGGAGGGAGGGAGGGAGGGAGGGAGCAGGTTCCACTGGGATCCGCACGTGACTTAGGAACACACACCTCGGAGCACTTCGTGACTAGAACTGGTTCTAGAAAAACTCCCACATAACTTATAAGTAGAGCCACGGAATTTTCGCGTATTCTATTCATTTAGTCGCAAGCTAGAATGCAAACCTCCACACTGTCGGACTGTGGTCATGATTGGACCGCAGTTATCTGGACACGCCCCTCTACGACCGTGAGCCAACGATGTCCAGCTAGGAGAGAAGTAAGTGAATCAGTTAGTGCCAAATAACAAGGATAAAAATGTTCTCGCTAAGAAATCAGCCAATGGGAAAGTAAACATGGGTCGAGCACACCTATAACTTTTAATTCTATCCTAAGGCCAGAGGAATCCGCGAAATTTCCGGGACTCTACTTATAACTAGGGACTGGAAAAATTCGCGGGTTCGATGACCTCTAGGATGAACTTTATAGTTCTACATATACTCGGTCAAATGTCACCCTCTCATTGGCTGCTGTCTTGTGGAGGTGTCCCAATGTAGCACCTGTGATTCGATACAGCTTCGGTTGAGTGTTTCTCACTGGCCCAGAGACGTCCAGGTGAGTTGTGAGCCAGTAGTAGAGGCAGCAATGAGGTACAACTGTATGAATTTTAGGCTGTCGTGAAATGAATCCGCGAATTTTTTCGGTCTCTACTTATAACTGTCATGAGTTAGAACGATCATAGCTGAGAAACACAGAACGCAGAATCACACAACGTAGAAAGGTTGTAACTTAGACAAATAACAACTTAGAACTAGCATAACTTAGAAACACGTAATTTAGAACTCTCATAATTTAGAAACACACAACTTAGAAACTCGTCAATTAGAAACATACGTCAAACCACATCACTTAGAACTATTATAAATTACACAAACATACATTATTATTAAAGATAAAAAAATCATAAAATTTATTATTTCAATTTTTTCAGGGAACAAAAGTCTGAAGAAACTGATTTTTAGAGACCGGATAAATTCGCGATTTCAATGAACTGTAGGATAGACTCCATGATCCTCTATGCACGCGGGAAAATTACGTCTGCTCATTGGCCACTGACTCGTGACACCTGTTAACTGGGACGCCAGTGATTCGATACTTCTTTTGATGAAAGTTTTTCATTGGCCGAGTGTCATTCAGATAAAATTTGGCCCAATCACTGATGCAGTAAAAAGGCAAACGTATTTTGATTCTAGACTATCACGAAATGAATCCGCGAATTTTTCAGGTCTCTACTGATTTTGTACTAGGAAAGCAATCTCTGGTATAGACAGTATCAGTAAGTATGCTCTATGCCTGGGAGTACCCGAGCTCAGAAAAGGACACAATGGAGATTCAATTCGGAAAAAAAAAACCGATGGGCCGCGGCCGGTTATTACAAAATTTAGCTATTAAAAAAAATTATATGGCAAATCTCACCAAGGGGAAGGGAGGGGTCCAAATTAAAGGGGAAAACGCCTCACGTAATTAATTGACATCCCCAAAGTTTGTTTTAAGGACGCAATAGCGCCGGTCCCAGGCACTGAATCCTGAATCCAGACAGTCGCTAGCAGCGCCGCGCCTGAAAACCAAACCCTCTCTCACGAAACCTACGTCAGCGCGCACACACACACAAAAAAAAAATATTCGCAACACAAATGTTTATGAGCATCCGAGTCGGTCAACAGTCTAGCCTCGAAGCAGCTCGGTTTTATTCTTCGCTGAAAAAAAAAAAAAAAACTTTGAATGCGCCAGACAGTCAACGAGTTTCGCATTTTGCTCATCAAACTTTCCATCATATACCTATGTGCTCTTTAAAAAAAAGACTTTTTTAAAAAAAAATTACCAATAAAGTTTCGCCAAAAACAGCAGTCTATATCGTTCAGGCGTGCTAAAGAGAATTTGCAGCAGACTAAAAAAAAAAAAAAAAAAGAAGAAGCTGTTATGAAGAACAAAAGTGAAATAATTACTGCGAACGGAAACAAAAAAAAAACCGTATCCCCTGGCGCACGTTCACATCGTGGGAAATGATACGGGGGAAAAAAAGGGGGGGGGGGGGAAATCGCACACTGTTGCAGCAAAAGACTTGTAAATAAATATTAACGAGAGGGATGCTTTATCTGGCGAAGCAATACTCCGCTGCGAACAAAGAGAATCAAGCAAAATCTAAATAACCGGTGTTGTGCTGAAAGGTACGTGGTCCATTACCATACGGTCACGTTTTTTTTTTCTCGTAGCTATATATTTTTTTTTGTATACGGTGTTGATCAAACAATGCACTGCTGTGGCTGTTAGCTAGGACATCCGTGCCAGCACTTCAACTACGTGTTTGTGTTTTGTTTTCTTTCTATTTTTTGTGCTTGTCTATGTACTTTGCACAGTGCTAGCCCATTTTTGGACTATGTTACGAAACCCACGTAATATTAATAAAACAAACAGATCACTGCAGTCTCCACAGATATAATAACTGTGTGCATATTATAAACAATATATTATAAAACGTATTTGATAAATTTAAAAAAAAGTTTTCTATAAGTTGCATGTTCTCCCGTTCACATTGTAATTTTTTTTCAGTAAATGGAACACTAATATTCTTGTAAAATTACAGATATTTGTAAATTTGTACATTTACATGAAAACAGCTGTATAACTACCCAGTACATCCAATATTTAAAATTATTTGTAAACCATTCCCTGGATAGCTCTCCAGTATTTCATGTATGCAATAATAACCATAGGCTATAGACAGGAAAAAATCGCGATTTTAGTGACCTATAGGATAGACTCCATGATCCTCTATGCACGCGAGAAAATTACACCTGCTCATTGGCTACTGACTCGTGACACGTGTTAACTGGGACGCTCGTGATTCGATACTTCTTTTGTTAAAGGTTTTTCATTGGCCGAGTGTCATTCAGATGAACTGTGGCCCAATCACTGATTCAGTAAAAAGGCAAAAGTATTTTGATTCTAGCCTATCACGAAATGAATCCGCAAATTTTTCAGGTCTCTACATATAACTTTTTTTAAATTTTATTTTTAAACGAGTTGTCAAAATCAATTTCCCTCTCGAATCTACAAATAGAACAGTTCACACGTACGCTCGCATTCACACTAGCACCACTTTTACAATAAATTACGCTTTACTACTTTCTTTCCGACATTTCTCGCTCATGTTTGCAAATACGAATATGGACCTGAGAACCTTTTTAATGTATTTTTTTTTAATTCTCAGCAACTTTTGTTTGAAACGTTTTTTTTTCGATTAAACGCCTAAATTCTGATAAAAACTTATTCAAACCAACTTTTAACCCTTTACTCCAAAAACGTCACGTCCGATTGCAAAAAAAAAAAAAAAAAAAAAAAAAAAATTGCACCAATCGATTCAGCGTCATCGAATTACCCTTATATCAAGTTTTCAGGTCTGCTGGTAACACGTGCTTACTTTTCCTCTTGTTGACTGGCCTAAGTGTCAAGTTGAATATATTACAACTGATGGCTTTTCTGAACAACCAGGTACTGCAGTTGCAAATATATATATATATATACATATATACATATATATACATATAAAATAAACATGGATGTACAGTCTTCCGCACATCGATGTACTAAGAAATGTAGGTATAACATATCACTTGCGGCATTACGATAAAACATTTGGGAGCATGAACGTATTACTGGAAGGGGGGGGGGGGGAGAAGCTTGTGCTCAGGGCCGCAACTAGGGGGGAGCAAGCGGGGCATACGCCCCGGGCGCAAAGCTGTGGGGGCGCCGAAATCGCTTGCATTGTAATTCCTTCCTACTACAACTGGTAACTGGTAAAAAGTTTTTTTTAACTTGCATGCCAGGAATGTCTAATCTGATTTACAATATAACGTCTCAACATATTTAATGAACAACTCTAGTGATTATACGGACTACTTTATGGACATAGTGGGTTCATGCATGGAAGGTACAGTAGCACAGTAACTGTTACATGTAGGTATGGAAAATGCTTAAATACGTAGCACCATTTTCCCGTGGGAGGGGCCCCGGACCCCCCACTTTATTGGTGTGGTATGTGCAAATAAGAGGGGGGGGGGGGGCGCATGAATCCATTCATGCCCCGGGTGTCAGAGACTCTAGTTGCGGCCCTGCTTGTGCTCGCATAGTTGTGTTTATGAAAACCATCAAAACTATATTTTATGGAAAACTTTCTGTTTATTTTAATTTTTTTGTGCTTATTACGTGCACACAGGTCAGCATATGGGCAGTATACAATATGCAGGCACCGTATACGGATATGACATGTAGGTTAAGGGCCCGCCTACCTGGGCATACACACGGTGCGCAGAGCTTCAGGAAAAACAACGCGATTTCAAAACTACTCAGATATCCGAGTGGGGTATGTTTAAGAAAAACATTTAATAGTTCGCTGAGGCCCGAAAAGTACTTTTAATTTTGGATATGTTTTCAAACTGTATTTCTAGAAGAGTTAAAATGGCTAAAACGCATGTTTTCAGAGTAATCTTTAGGCGTAAAACAACCAGTACAGATTATTAAAAGCGCTTAAGGGACTTGCATTACACCTTTATCTTCATTTATAGGCCATATAATGTTACGGTCACCGCTAAAATTTCGCAATTATCCTGTGACGACGAGAAGACTGCGCGTCAATTCAGAGCCTTGCGCTTAGAGGCTATACCGCGCTGGAAGCACCAGCGAGCGTCGCGCTTATCATCCCGCCTCACTAACACACATACACCCCTGACGAGGCGGGCCCCTTAAGGCCGCATGCAATATCCGCTGGCGGGATTCGCGCCCTTGGGGATTCTCTGGCGAACCGCGCGAAAGGTCGTGTACGTGTTTGCCGCGTAGCGCCAGATCATCGGGGTGTTGGGTAACACAGGGCCAGCTCACAGCCGGGGGTAGGGGGGGGGGTTAAGGAGTAGGAGGAGGAGGAGTGAGAGTGATCACATCCGGGTCCAATTATCAGGACCACCCTCGCTGATTGAGTGTCCGGTGAGCAGAGCGCTCTGCCGGCCCGGCACGCTAACTTTCCCCCATTTGCCGGCCATTAGGGGCTTCGGCCCTTCGCTTCTCCCGGCGGCGGGGGGGAGGGGGGGAGCAACAACTGAGAAGAACTGCACAGCCCTCCCTCCAGACAGACAGACGCTCGTACGCCACTGACCTCGACCATAGACCCGGTCTCACACGCCATCTTGAAATTTTTTTTATTCCCAGGCAATTACTCCGCTAAGGGGCTATTTCTAAAAATTTTATCTTGATGCCGACCTTGCGTTTCTAGTTATGACACAGATATTCCCAACAGATATTTACTTAGTGTAATATCATGGGTGGAAAAAAAAATTCGCGCGGGTGATGATAGTTTCTATTGTTTAAAATTTACGTTAGTTTCGTGCTGCCATCTGCGGGTGATGGTGGCAAGCAACGTTAACGATTCAGGCAGTGAATTGTAGCGGTGGACGCAGAAAGTGAGTATGTGATTAGCGTCTTGAAATTTCGGTTTGTACTTGAAAATCGAATATTTTGTTGATCAGTATGTTTATCACACTCGGCATTAATTTTTAATAATTCTATTTAGAATTTCGTGTACTAGTCTCGTATTATTAGTTTATTTGCAACATGAACAACATGAAAACACGCGAATTTGCTTGCTAACGAAGTTAGATGCTTACACATCACTGGAAAATACTTAAAGACTAGCTCAATTTTTTTTTTTAAGAAATGCTTTAGATTTGCACCCCTGGCTGTAAGTATTCACTATTTTATTGTCCAAGAAAAATAAACAAAATAATAATTACTGAAAAAATTAAGACTTCTTATAACTATCGACCATATGCAAAATAAGAATGTCATGTAACTTAGGTTCACACCTCATAAATTCACCAATACTCCCCCAGGCATATGATCCCGTTAGGGTGTGGTCCTGGTTAGGAGAAAGATGGGTCTTTTACATGCCTGACACTGTTACCAGTGCCCAACATGGGTTCCGAGAACCGGGAAATAGATTCGCCATTGCCAATCGCGGCATGTTAACTGGCGAGCGCACGGCTAGGTCGAGAGGTTGAGGAGACCCATCCCAACTTCGGCCCCACCGACCCGCCCCCAGCTCCGCCGTGAACTACGTCCGGCAACCAGGGGCGTAGGAACCGAGGGGGAGAGGGGGGACGTGTCCCCCTGAACTTTTTGGGTGGAGGGGACTGTCCCCCCCAACTTTCTAGACCGTGATATTTTTATTTTATAATATTATTCTGCCCAACTTTATTTGTAGTTTCTTCACTCGTCAAATTTTATCTTAAGGAAACAATAATAATTTTAACATCGATGTATCCAATGGTTAGATACAAAAACTGCTTAAAAAGCGCTATATTGCACTTTTAAATTCAAAATTTTCCGGTGGAGGACCCCCGGACCCCCCGTCTTAGTAAGAGGGGAATGGGTTTACATGACATCAAAATCATTATTTGTCCCCCCCAACTTAATGAACACAGCTACGCCAATGCCGGCAGCCTAGGCGTGAGCTGAACACTAGAGCGAAGCTACTCCCGCGCGCCTGCTGCATAAGCAACCCGCCGCTCTCCGCTGCACTGCAAGCTGCCTGGCCGGACGCCGCGAGGGACCGCGACCCCAGCCGTGTTTGTGTACGTCAACCACGACGAGCGGGTGGGGGGAGAGGAAATGTAGGTTATGTTACTGCAGTGTAAACAAGCCGTCAGTTTCGGGGCGACGTTTTTATTCGAGCGAGGAATACCTCCGGCGCGAGTAAACAAAGGGTCGCGAGGGTGATGTCGTTCTCCGGGGCCCGCGTTGTTTACAGGGGTGTTTATGTGCCGCTGATGAGTGTTTACAAACACCCGACGTCCGTTTAAGGCCTGTTTACCGCAGCGGTTCGACAAGGCCAACTGCGCTCCACCAAAGCCACGGAAGACTGCGTTTAACTGGCCTACGCGCGACCAGGCTGATCTGAACGTCACCCCACAGACGTCATTAACTGGCTGAAACAGATACTAAACAGCCGGGCGTACCGTTTGAAAAAAATACGTACTGTTTTTACCTTTTCAGCAAGCTATATATTATATATATTACATATTACGTACTTATTTGACGTGACAACGTCTAATAAATCGATAAACGCCGGCTGCACGCACGAAAAAGTGTCCCGTTACGCACATGGTTCCGTTACGCTGTGTCCCGTTACGATCATTGTACGCTTGCGGCGCATCTATCTCTCTTCCACTCGATTGGCCTATGCGTCCGAGGAGAAGAAAGACAGCGGCAGCACACAACTTACATCTACACGTGAACTGTTTCGTCGACTGATTATAAAGTGAAGTGAAAAGTTAATGTGGTTTTTATTGCTTATTACAACAACAATTTCGGCAATAAAGGTTAATTATTCTTGCATTTTAAAAATCTGATTACTAGTATAATTTCGAGTATTTATTCTTTTATTATTAAAATAAAAATGATTCAATTTTATTCATAAAAGTATGCAATCATTTCATCAATGTTTTGTTATGACATTGTCACGTTTAACTATCGTCCGTAAACCGACTTTACAGACAACCAATTTTTTGGGGAATATAACACGTTTTCTCAGACTGAAAGGTAACAAGACAATACTTGTCATTTCACAGGAGGAACAAATGACTAGAGACAGGGATAATTCGAGGATTCATTTCGCATATTGGCTCACAGTTCGTCTGGACGACTCTTCCCCCAGCCAAAGAAGTATTGAACGTCAGGCAAACCAGTTGAGACGACTCACAAGTCAGCAGCCGATGAACATCGTTAATTTTTCCAGTCCTAGCTTTATTTAATTATGAACTAATGCAATAACCAAAGTTTAATATTAGTGTAATACTGTTCATTGATACAAAGATAATTAGCCGCGTCAATTAATCGTTAGCGTGATCTGCCCGTATCGCATAAATTGTAAGATAACCGATAAATTGTTATACCAAAGAACTTATAATTATTATGCTATCAGAGGTTATCTCACAGATTGGTACACACAAGAAAAATATTTATGTACTCTTACAAAAAAAATTCCTTTGGACACCGTTGCCAAGAAACAGTCTGTAACACTACAAGAAAGATAATGTAAATCTGTACAACACATGGTTGTGGTTATCTCTACATGATACGTTTTTCGAGATAATGCTGAGCATGTCTTACGAAAATTGGCGTATTATTTTATATTTTCATAGATGTTTCATTCAAGCTAAATTTTTATTTAAACAATGGGTAAGGTAATTAATCTAATATGAAATAACTGGACTTAATTTTTTATTACGCTTATTAATGTGCGCAATTAATACTGGAAAGCTATTCAGGAAACGGTTTACAAATAACTTCAACTATAGGAGGATATATATATAATTCTAAAAAAAAGAAGTATTATTCTTACATTTAAAATACAAATATTGTATCAAATGTTTGTTTTTTTCACGATAACTATCGTCCTGGAAATAGGAGTTTCCAAAAACAGTAGGTACATAGTTTTTTTTACAATCGTTTTATTTTTATTTTTGACTTGAAAACGTCTAATAAATCGATAAACGCCGGCTGCACGCACGAAAAAGGATAACTCATTGTCCCGTTACGCACATTGCCCCGTTACGCTCATTGTACGCTTGCGCCGCATCTATCTCTCTTCCACTCGATTGGAACAACCATCGATTTGACTTTTTCGAGGCACATTAAACTTGAAACACTCCCATTCGTTTCCTACTTTTCCTATCATCGTCCTATCATCAACAGAATAGCACAGATTGGAAGAAGTTAAATAACAAACATGTATAAAAGTTATAGTTAAAATAATCTCTTCGTTAAAGTAATAAACATATTTCAATTAATGAGTGCAAATAAAAGTATCAATTAAATTGTAGATTTCATTTCACTCCTTCTTTGTATCCATAAAAAATAGTGATAATTCAATAAAAATTATTCAATTTTATTCATAAAAGTATGCAATCATGTCATCAATGTTTTGTTATGACGTTGTCACGTTAAACTATCGTCCGTAAACCGAATTTACAGACAACCAATTTTTTTTTAAATTATTTTGGGTACTACTAAAGCAGTAAATGCTCGCGAAGGCCAGTCGGGTGCACTCGACGCAGTTGACGGCCACGGTATCGGACCAGGACGATCTCAGTGACAGACGTGATCGGGAATCACCGGACACCGGTCAATAACTTCTCTCGTGACCCCGGGAACGGACGGGAGGACAGAGAGAGAGAGAGAGAGAGAGAGAGAGAGAGACCGGGTAATCGATAGCAGCCCGTCGACAAGGGGTGGGAAAAGGCAGCGAGGGGAGGGAAGAGGCTGGGGGAGGGGTGTAAATTGATCCAGGGAGGAAAACAACCCTCCCGTCTGCCCGTCGCTAACAGGATTTGAATTCGGGAGATTATTCTCGGGCCGAACAAAGGAGACGAGAGGGGAGGAGCGAGTGTTGTGAGTAGCTGCTTCGAGGAGGGTCTTAGGAGACGCCTGGAAGAAGGATTGGGGAGAGGGTGGGGAACTCTAGGATTGGAATGAATGGGCGAGTAGAGCAAGGTGGGAAGGGGTGGAGGGGGTTCCAGTCCTGAGCGAAGACGGCAGGGCTCAGCTGACAAGATCTCCGGCGAGGAAAGGGAAGGGGTGGAAGGAGGGGACGAGGGTTGTTTGTTTTGGAAGGGGGAGAGATTTGATGGGCTTTAAACACGGTTTGTCCGCTTAGCAGCCAACACCTCCTCCTCACTTCCCCCTTCCAAACCCTCCGCCCTCGCGAGACTATAAAACAAACACGACTTGAATGGCGCTGTCAACTGAAGACCTCGTTAAGCCCTCCGGGAGGCGACAGCCACTGGCCCTCGAGAACAGAAGAGGGTTGAAAAGGACCACCTCGTGAGGAAAGACCTATAAAATAATCTACATTGGAATTTGGAATTTTAGAGGGTCCGGTAATTCTAGGTTCCTGTCATTTGATACTCTCTAAAACACGTTCACTTTAAAAAAAAAAGGCTGAACCAAGCCGATAACACAAAATATCTATAAATAGTAAACAAACAAGTTTATTTGTCGTCCAATAGGAATATGGAAATATTTTATTTATGCTCGAAAACAGAACGTCTGGTCGTTCCAATAAACTCAAGGAAAAAAAATTGTTTACTGTGTGCCGGCATGTTGTGTTATTGTATTAAATTTTTAACCCTGATGATGTCTGCTGCAATACAGAACGAAACGTCGCTGCAGTATTAACACTTCAACGAGGCTCGACTTTAAAATTCTCCAAATCGACATCACTTAAGCCCTCTGCAAGAGAGTTATACCAACCGAACGAGTAGCCTAATATGATCTTAGGTTTACTTTAGAAGTACCTACATCGACACGTACCCCCCCCCCCCCCCCCGAGAAAATAAAGTGAACTAAACTTAATATCTAGACACTTATAACTGAGCCTAATATTAGATCCAGATTACGTTCGTCTTCGGTAACTATTTTAATGTAAAAATAAGCCGGAAATTTACTTCACAGCTTTTTATCCATTGCATCGTTAACCTTCTGATGTCAACTGCTAAATGTAGGTATAACACCGCGTAGAAAAATACGTGGAAGAAATGACTCAGAACAGTATCACAGCAGATATCAACACAGCGGGCGGACGACGACGACGACGAACAAGAACAGCGAACACAGACAAACAACAAAACTTTGGACGTCGCGGCGACAAAACAGAGGAGCCCAGCGATGATTCAAAACAGATACCTAATCTGAACGATACAGTTGACGCGATTGTGAACACAGCGATGAAGTTAAACACGTATCCTGGACGCCACAAAGACGACAGCACAGACGAACAGTGTAAGATTCCACAGACGAAAGTTGATGAAAGCGTCTAGTGTAGCTCATCACGCAGGGCTCACTTGTGGGAAGACTTGCTCTGTAGTCTCTAAAGTGAAAGCAGAACGAGAATCTTTACTTAAAGTGTTTAATTTTCCGGACGTCATAAAATTAAATCTTCCCCTCTCTTTTTTCGTATTCAAGCAAAACTTTTTTTTTCCGTTATGCGAAAAATAACTTTGCCCGCGGGCATAATTGTTCGAATAGAACCATCGATCTTTCGAAAACTTTAGATGGCTATAAAAAAAAAAACAAATATGGCATGACTCGCTAACAGTCAATTTATTATACTCACTGGTAATTTTATTCTTAAGTTCGAGCAAGTTTGATGTTCGAAATGATATGCGCGCAGCTAACGGCAGAAAGTTTTTTTTTTTTATCTTAGGTCAAAAGCAAAATTTTCAAAAAAGTTTTCAGATTACAGCTGCAGAATTTCGTTGGAAATTCTCGTTGAAACGCAAAGTATCCCCGGGTAGAGCAACAAGAATACCAAGGACTGTGGAAGAGAATGACAAGAAGAGATATTAAAATACATCCGGCCATGTTCCGTTACACGATGACTTATGAGAAGCACGAGAACAGAACACAGTTAACATGTTACTGAAGACTCACGCTGCGAGATATAGAGCAAAAGAAAAAAAGGAAGGCACAAGACAGAGAATGATGGAAAACTATTAATTCCGCAAGAAGCCCAAGAGCGGAGAACGTCATAAAAGGAAATAAATAAGATATTACGTAATATTTTATGTGGTATGTTAATTAAAAACAAGATAAGAAAAATGGCTTCTTTCCTTTCGTATATTTACGAGCATCCTTACTCAAGAGACATTCTCGGAAGTACGTCGTCGTTTCAAGGAACTCCTTCTAAATCTAATTTATTTTGAATTACGTTTGTGTTTTTGAACTAGCACTTTTGAACAAACGCACTAAATATAGCCAATAAAAACGACGGACAACCAGCAAATTAAAGACGTTTGCACGCTATCGCGGCCATTGTCTGATAAATTATCAAGACTTTCGAGTTTGACTTCGCGTCGAAGTGGTAGCTCACTAACGTTTCGCTCTGCATTGCAGCAGACATCTTCAGGACTGAAAATCAAGTTGTTAAAATACAGAAATTTATTATAAATTTTTACATTTACAAGAAAAAAAAACTGTATCACTACAAAATAGTGTTCGCAGTAATACTGGGTTGGGATTCTTACACGGGCATTATTGCTTTGTGTTGCCTTACTAGCCTACCTCCAATATTAACAGTTATTTATGAACCGTTCCCTGAATAGCTTTTTAGTATTAACTGCGCACATTTAGAGCATAATAAAATAAAGTTAAAATATTGAACATTTAATTATCTTTTCCATGGTTTAAAAGAAATTTTCTTCAATGTAAACATCAATTAAAATATAAAATCATGCACCAATTTTCGCAAGAAATACTCAGTATTGTTAATATTTATGCGAAGAGAAATACTGGGTTCGTAAAGGATAGTCCAATTAGTATAGTGTTTTTATTAATGTCTACACTATAAATTTAATTACCGCACTCAAGATCTCTGCCCACAACAATTAGTATTACACTGGTCTATGAAACATCAACACTTCCCACCGGAGCTTGGCTCGACAGTGGCTCGCTCTTCTGTCCGCTTCCTTCGCCGCGCCGCAGCGCAGGCCTTCACTCGCAGGTATCGCCTCCCAGCCACTTGCCCTCTTCACCCCTCGCTGATAGCACGGGTGTCGCCGGTATCACTCCCCGAGGGGGAGACTCTCCGCTGCTCCCAGAACTATCCGAACCCTAGGAACCGCCGCGGAGGCCGGCGTCGTCACTTATATATACTCCTGGCGTCCTTCTGGAAGGGACGAGAGCGGCCGTGACGTGTCGCGTCATCCCGGGCCGACCCCGACGCCCGAAGCACCCAGAACCGCGACGCTTATTCACGCCACTCCTCGCCGGCGGCCGGCCGCTGTAAGCCCGGAGTTCCCCGGGCCGCTGAAAGCTGACAATAGCCCGAGGCAGGACGGTGCGTGGGGAGCGGAGGGGGGAGGGGGGTAGCGAGGACCCTTGCAATCCGGCCAGGCACGCGCGGCATGCCTTTACGTCCATGGACGGCGCGTGACGTCAGTGGCCGTGCGTGGCCGCCAGCCCGCTGCGTTCGTAACAGTATTATCTTGAGAGAAAAAAAGTATTCCATATACGCAAACAGCATTACAAAAATACTAGAGACCGGAAAAATTCGCGGATTCATTTCGCGATAGTCTAGAATCCAAAAAAGTTTCCCTTTATACTGCATCATTGATTGGGCCACAGTTTATCTGAATGATACTCGACCAATGAAAAACCTTTAACAAAAGAAGTATCGAATAACTAGCGTCCCAGTTAACAGGTGACACGAGTCAGTAAGCCAATGAGCAGGTGTAATTTTCCCGCGTGCAAAGAGGATCATGGAGTCTATCCTACAGGTCATTCAAATCGCGAATTTTTCCGGTCTCTACAAATTACTTCTCGGCAACTGGTTTCCAAGGGGAATCTCTTGTAGAAGCACAGGAAACATCGTGCTGGGTGTCACTCCTCGCGTCGACTGGTAGCGGATCGCGAGCCGGAGATAGCGCTCGGAGCGATCCTGGCGGCGCGCGGCGGCAGTTGTTTACCGACCAACTGCTGCCGGGGGGGGGGGGGGGGGGGTCGCGTCCTGGACTCGGGGTATTGCGGGAGTGTTTACACGACACAACCCCGGCATTCCAGCGGCCGCGTCCGTGCAACAGCGACACACGGCGCCGCCAAGTCAACTGCGTCTCCGCGTCCGGCAGGTGTGTGTGTGTCGGGAAGCCTGAGATGTACATCAAGTTCTGTCCCTGCCCGAACACGCCCGAATATTCACCTTCGGCCAACCTCGGGTTTATTTATATATATATATTTATATTTCTCTGTTTATTTTTAATGTAGCTATACTAATCCTAACTAACCGTCCATAGTTTTTTTAAAAGTGTTTTAATGTAGCTAAACCTAACCGACCACTTTTAATATTTGAATTCATTTTTTCCTGCGCAAAAATAAAAAACAAATCCCGAGGTTGGCCGAAGGTGAATATTCGGGCGTGTTCGGGCAGGGACACAGCTTGATGCACATCTTCGGCTTCTCGTGTGTGTGTGCATGAATGGATTTTTGTGTGTTAGTCTTCTGTTTTGCAAAGATAAAGATATAGATAGGAATATATAGACACAGACAGATAGATGTATAGAGAGAGGTATAGTGGGGAATATTGAGATAGAGGGAGATGTACACATATAGAGATATACGAGATATACGAGATATATATAGATATAGAAAGGAACATAGAGAGATATGAATAGAGGTATATAGATATATAGTTAAAGAGATATTTATATATAGAAAGAAATATAGAGGACATATAAAGAGAGATAGATGTTTTGTATGTGTACCTACTTCAAACAAAATACAAAAAAATATTTACAGAGGCATAGCAATGCTTGCCGGGCATTAGCTAGTAATGAATAATATTGAAGTGTTTATGACGGAATAAATTTATGTATTTACTAATTACTAAATGTTAGTATAAACATAAATTATTATTTAATATTATTGTTTTTTTAATGTGGGGGTTAGATGCAGTAATGTGTTACCCCTTCATCGCTTCTATAATAACTGAAGAAAATTGAATTAGCAGGTATAATATAGTTCATAATGTTAAGAATAACTTATTTTATAACTTAAAAAAAACCGTTTAGCGTTCTGAATTTGTATCGAGTATCCTGATCCTGGCAATACACAAGTTCAGAGGCGTTTATTATTGTTTAATTCTCTACAATGCAAGGCTGACGGTTATCTAGCGTCTTAGTTTGAGGTTTAAAAAAGCAATTGAAATTATATATAGTTTTTTTAAATACAATCTATCGTTACGCACTTCCTATCACGTTCTTCAATTGTAGATTCATCTTTGGCGGCGTAGTCGGTGATTGTGTGTGGGTAAAGAAAAAAAAAAGTTGTTTTTTCCAGTTTTTTTTTTTTTTTTTAGCTTTATTGTTGTTTGAGTACGAGCGCGTAATCTTCTTTCGGGATTGTGGTTCCGACACATTTTCCGTCGCACCGTTGTGTTTGAAGCGTTGGATGAAGATCATTAGGAACTACAAGATAGTACTCGGCATTTCTTACGAAAATAGGCCCATAATTCTATACTAATATTGGTATTTCATTCAAACATAATTTCTTTAAATGGAAAATTTAATCGAATGTTAATCGAATGTATATGCGCAGTTAATACTGTAAAGCTATACGAGGAAGGGTTTACAGATAACTTTATCTCTTGGAGGTACTGGGACAACACAAAGCATAAATGCCCGGGTAAGAATCGGAACCAAGTATTACTAAAAACACCGTTTTTTAGTGATACATTTTGTCTCATGTAAATGTAAAAATCTACAAACATATGTGATTTTACATGAATATTTATGTTCCATTGAAAAAAAAATTAGTGTAAGCTGATTCAAAACCCCGTACGTAGGATATAGTCCACTGTTGTTTCTCACGACTGACAGATCGTT
Organism: Bacillus rossius redtenbacheri; assembly: GCF_032445375.1. Classification (NCBI taxonomy): domain Eukaryota; kingdom Metazoa; phylum Arthropoda; class Insecta; order Phasmatodea; family Bacillidae; genus Bacillus; species Bacillus rossius. The sequence goes on along the minus strand of NC_086341.1, from coordinate 5,333,689 downwards.
AAAACAAACAGAGGAATGTTGCAATCCGCGCAGAAGCAACACGTTCATCGCGTTTCCCAGATCCCTCGCGCATAACCTCGCGTCCACGGCGCATGCGTGGTCGCGTTCCATATCTCTCTTGCCAGTCGCGTTCCATCTCCCTCTCGCCAGTCGCGTTCCATATTTCCAGTCGCGTTCCATCTCGCCAGTCGCGTTCCAAATCTCTCTCGCCAGTCGCGTTCCATATCTCTCGCCAGTCGCGTTCCATCTCGCCAGTCGCGTTCCATCTCGCCAGTCGCGTTCCAAATCTCCAGTCTAGTTCCATATCTCTCTCGCCAGTCGCGTTCCATATCTCTCGCCAGTCGCGTTCCATCTCGCCAGTCGCGTTCCATCTCGCCAGTCGCGTTCCATCTCGCCAGTCGCGTTCCATCTCGCCAGTCGCGTTCCATCTCGCCAGTCGCGTTCCATCTCGCCAGTCGCGTTCCATCTCGCCAGTCGCGTTCCATCTCGCCAGTCGCGTTCCATCTCGCCAGTCGCGTTCCATCTCCCTCTCGCCAGTCGCGTTCCGTATTTCTCTCGCCAGTCGCGTTCTATATCTCTCGCCAGTCGCGTTCTGTATCTCTCTCGCCAGTCGCGTTCCATATCTCTCGCCAGTCGCGTTCTGTATCTCCCTCGCCAGTCGCGTTCCATCTCCCTCTCGCCAGTCGCGATGCGCCGCCAGACGGCGCAAACAAACTGCTCCGGGCGCCGTGTGGAGTCGACGGAAGACTGCAACACGTGAGCGAGTCTCCTTCAGCGCTCGCCAGATACGAGTGACACCTGACCTCGGTGAAAGAGCAACAATCACGTGTTCTCGTGTCGCGAACACGCTTACAATACGAAACTCGGGCACGAAATTTAACGCAGAATTCTTCGAAATAATGCGGAGCCTGATAAATGTACGCAAATTGTGTTTTAAACCACAATTTCTGGACGCGAAACACACGTAGTTTCCGTACCCGCCGCTAGAATTCACTGCCGGAGCAGCTACGTCGACATTTGATTAGCAGATCGTAATTTTAAACGATATGTATAATGAAACGGCTCCGATAAAAGCGAAAAATAGTTTTAAAAAATAATAACTGAAACCCCGCTTTGGACCTGATTTTAGACAAGAAATTTTAATAAAATACTGCCCATCTTGTCAAAACATATTAAACAGTTAATACCATCAAGTTTCCCTTTGGCTTTAAAAATTTGTTCGCGCCATACGCCACAGATGGCAGCAACGTCATTACACATTTCCCTTCCAAGCGACTACCGTTCCATTCTCGAAATGACTCCACCAGATGCTGTATGCCAAGAGCTGGGATGCTACACATAAGAAAAACAATTCTACCAGGATGTGAGCTTTGAGATGTTCTATTCTTCTCATGACTTCCAAGTTGTTGATAAGCCAAACATTTCCTTCTCCTGATGTCACGTGTCAATGAATATTATGGCCAAAAAAATTTACTGTATGAAGACCAATATTCCAACACACAAAAATAAGGATTTAAGTGTTGAAAATACTACACCTGTGCTCTAACCGTATTCCTAGTGAACTATAGGACACGGCCAGTCCCTTATTTTTAGGGAACGGATTTTGGTTTCCTATCCGTTGCCGATCTGTTGCCCAAATTACGCGCATGCGCAGAGCTCAATTTTTCGTTGATTTCGTCCAGATGACTGAACCGCGTCTGGCGCCATTAACCCGTGTGTAGTAATTTTTGTGATCATTGGAGTACGTACCAAGCTTGTTTGGGGGTAGCAAATGAAACTTCATGATAGCGAAAATATCCTGTACACTTCAATTATCATAAGAACCAATAATCGCAAATTGAGAAAAAAATTAAAATTCACACCATTTAATTCGTGCGGAAGTGCTGCTATCTGTAGGAATTTTAGGCGTATCAAAAGTATCGTTGGTTTACCAAAACGTCCGCTAGAATGCATTGAAAATCAGTTTCTAGCCTCGCGCTAGAAACATGAATTGGGTTTGAACACGTTCTGTGAATTAAATTACGGTCGCGTCCCAACAAGGTAGTTCTTATTGGCTGCCTCACTCGGAGGTGTCGCGTCCCAACAAGGTAGTTCCCATTCGCTGCCTCACCCGGGGGCATGATGTAAAGAAGGGGAGGTGAAACCGTGCGCAGGTTTTCCCCCTCCACGCGCTCCCTCGCTACGTCACCTTGGTTGTAGCCAGCGCTCTTCTTCCAGGCGCTATCATCCATTTAATCTGCGTCTCGTGCGAACCTTTGTTATTGTTGGTGCTTAAATAATCCTGAGTGCTTTTATGTAGCTGTGCAGTGTTCGGATGCCACAATCATTTCAAATAGACTCTTGATTCTGGCATAAAATATTTTTCTTTTCCAAATAAATGAACATCTTTGCAATAAGTGGGTGAACGTATGCAAAAGAAAGGACACATTCTGTGTTAGCAGAAGTAAGTTTAAAAAAACGTGATTTTAAGTAGAAATGTCACTTGTTTTATAATACGAGTATTTATTTTTAATTTTTTTATATGATTAACTGTAGGTTAATATTAGGCCAAGGAATATATTTCGTGCAAAATACTGAGTTATTATCTATTCCTAAAGTCTTTCGCGGTAAAAAGGTTATTTATTGAATTAATTTATTAAAAATGAAATCTCAACATATATATACGTACCCATTAAAAAAAACTCAACTCAATTGTTTTTAAAATGTTTGTGTGTTCGGGCATCAGCGAGACCTACAGAATTTATTTCAATTTAACTTTTTTTTCTTGTTTGTTATAGCACTAACCCAAATACTAGGTTTGCAGTATTAATAAAGGGGGAAATATTTCATCAATGCATGTAAACAAATCGAATGAAAGTAGGAATGTGAATCCCCTATACATCAAAAAGAAACATGCGCATTTTTTCTATTCAAAATGTTCTCTTCAATGGAGTGGGGAGGACATAAGATATCATTACGTTTAAATATATTTAAGTATACACGCAAAACCGTGAGATAAGAATTAAAAAATATAGAAAAAATAAACAGGCTTACATACAACCACTTTTGAAATTCTGGGTCTAATATGTTTGTTTTAAATGAATTCGTTTAGGCTTTGGAAGAAGTTAATTTTTATTTCATTACGATATGTATTTAACTTAATAATGTTAAGGCAAAATACCGCTCAAAATGCGGTGCGTGAAAGTGAATTACTTTTCTTGTTACATGTGAGATACTGATTTTAATAATATGTTAGTTACCTAAAGGTATTTTAAGATTTCAGCATTACAATCTCTTTGTGTTGTGTTATGTTGTTGGTTTACACACAATAATGAAAATTAACGTAAATTAATTCATTGTTATCTAATGTTGTCTTTGCCAATTTTTCCATTCAAGCGTTTAGATAATAGTATAATTTTGTTTCGTCTCTCATTGTAAGAGTTTGTGTTTACGCCTTAAATAGCATTTAACGCGTTAAAAAAACTAACGTTTTAAATACTTAAACATAAGGTTTGCAGGGACCATAGCTCAGTACATTCTCAGCGCACGTGCGTGTGTGCTCCATAGGCGAATCCAGAAAGAGAAGGGGGGGGGGGGGGGTGGCACAGGGGCACGTGACCTCCCACCCATCTAAGGGTAAAATATACATTGATTAATAACGACTTTTGCAGTAATAAACAGGTATCATACTAGGCCCAGACTCACGGTCTCTCCACCCCCCCCCCCCCCCCAGTAATTCCTGGATCCGCCCCTACTGTGTCTACAATCCTAACACTAACAGAACTCGGCTATAACTAAAAACAGTGTAGCACATAAGTTTGCATGTTTGTAGGTATTCATTTTTCTAGATTCTATAACTATAAAGCGCATGAGATATATAAAAACACAGCTATGTATTGAAAATTGTACATGTGTACATTTGCAGCGCGGCCTTGGAATAGTAATTATGGAAGGAAGCGGATTTTCCGTAAAACTAGATATAAGTGGGAAAAATGGTATTTCCGATTTTAATGTTTCGACGATTACAATGATTTTATTATATTTCAATATATTTTTTTTTGTATTTTTAATGCTTTTATCACACCATTTCCCTTGAATTTATTGCCTTCAAATCATTTTAGTATTACAGAATCCAGGAGGAATTTTAAAACGCCAATTTTAAGGGGAATTAGATGAACTTAAGATATTTATTTTGTAATTTTTTTCCATGGAAAGGCCGTGACTCTCTTCAATTGTCTTATCAAATTATGCGAGTGCCTGCAAATGCACAATGTACGGTAGGTAAAACAATACTTATTTTGTTATAACATGGAATTCTCAGTAATCAAAATTATAGCAAGCAACATTTTTGAGTTTTCAGAAGTTAACGTTATAAAAATTGAGAAAAAAACACCTACAGCCAAGATACACGCGTTAAAATTACATTAAAATACCTATGAGGGACGGGAGTTCTTCAAGCCATTATGAATCGGTTTTGGTTTTAATAAAATGTAGCGTAGAAGGCATACGGGTTTTGTGAAATATTTACTAGCGAGTTATTTTGCAATTGAGTTATTTTTATTGATCAACCAACAATTATGTGCCATGTTTTAACGCACAATGTACTTGGGGGGATGTGAAAACTATTAGGTTTTTCCTCTCCAAGATAATAAACAAATCCAACCTTTTCCTTTTCTTTGCCGTGAAAAAATTTTTGTAATACCTGCAAGCTGTTTTTTGCTGAATATTGTAGAGCTATTTGGTTTAATAATATGTTTTAATAATTTTTTAAATATACTCTCTATCATTATTTACCCTTTTGTTTATTGTTTGTAACTAAATAAAATTAAAATTAGTAAATAAATTAAAAGCGCTTATGTTTATGTAAATTACAAATACGTATTTATAGAAACTTTGCTTTGTGTCAGATGCTTTTTTTTTTTGTAATATGTTTGTATTATTATTTGCCGCCTGCATCCTGAATGTTTATTATATCTATTTTATTAATATTAATAATAAATATTTTCGAAGTATATTCATTCCAATTCCCATTACCATTCTGTGTTTACAAGACCCAATCAACTTTTTGAAGTGATGAAACAGCAGAAAAATATTGCTTCGTTGATTTTATTATTAATATAAACCCCGAGTTTGGATGCTAATACATTTATTTAAACTGTATGTTCTAAATTGCATGATATACAATGTGCATAGCAAAGTATTTTTATTTACGCTTCGTGGTCACTCTTACTATTCAAACGATTGTAAATGAACTTTTTGCGTCGTATTCCCGTAAGCGCGCTGCGTGTAGACCGGGCGGTGCGACCAAGGTGACGTAGTGCGCAGCGGAGGACGAGTTTGGGCGGCCGGACGGTTTCACCTCCTCTTCTTTACATCATGCCCGGGGGTGTCTAGTTGACTGAAGTCGGGCCCGGAGGACTTAGGTCGCTCTTGCACGCGGCGGCTAGCCCGCATGTGGCCAAGGGCGCGACTCCTACACAACCGCCAGCTGTGGGCGACCTACTTGCCAGGACCTTCCTTCCCTGGCCTCTGTGTCTACACTGGCCCTTTTCTTGTAAATGGAACAGAAATATTCATATGAAGTTACGACATTTGTAAATATGTACATTTTCATTTTAAAAAAAACTGTATCACTACAAAATAGTGTTCGCAGTTAACACTGGGTTCAGATTCTTGCCCGGGCATTTATGCTTTGTGTTGTCCCAGTACAACCAATAGTTTTAAAGTATTTGCAAATCGTTTCCTGAATAGCTTTCCAGTATTAACTGCGCACAGTAATAAGAATACTTAAACAAAATAAAGTATAATTATTGAATATACTATTATCTTTCCCATAGTTTAAAAAAACACGAATGAAACGTCAATTAAAACATAAAATTACGCGGCAGTTTTTGTTAGAAATACTCAGTATTATCTTTAAGAAAACCGTATTTCTTATATGCAAAAATAACCATAGCCATGTGTTGTACAAAGTTACAATATGTTTCTTGTAGTATTACACGCTATTTCTTGGTAACTGGGTTCCAAAGGAATCTTTTGTACGAGTTTCAGAAAATATGTGCTGCGTGCATTTAAATAAACATTTAGCTCTATCTCTTTCCAATGCACGATTCCAGCCATTTAGGCTATCAATGTTTGTCTGCTCCGTAGCCAGATATACCCAAAGACCACAAAGTTTTAGACGCAACTTTATATTGTATGATAATGAAAAAATTTTAAAATGTAAAAAAAAACAATAGAACGAAATTTGTTGTTATTAAAAATTAAAAAAAACTAAATTAAAAATACCCCACACTTTTCAATTCTCACTTGAAGATACTATTAGTAATAAAAATGCATTAAACACTATCATCGTATTTTACCAATGTTTTGTTTTTGTAGTCTGTACCGTACTGCACCATCTACACCATACTGCACCAGGTCAAGGTTACCGTGTTCTTGCAATATCACTGAAGTAACAGGATACCAAATTTGGAATCGATCAGACCTGAGGAAGTTGCTCACATCCCTTCATCAACTAGGAAACAGCTGATTATCTTCAAACGGCTGAACCTCAACAGATGTTCTTGAACCATATCTAAGAACACTCTCGATTAAGTCACATTTGGAACATTAAAAAAAAATCAAAATCGATTCGTTCGTTTAGGAGCTATTATGCCACGGACAGATACACAGATACACTTGTTTAACTGAACACACCTCTCTGTTTGTGTCGGGGGTTGAAAAGTGACAGACTGCTGCAAATAGTTTCTCCTGTGGTGTTTAGAATTTATATTTTTTTTCTTCGTTTCCTTTAGGACGTATACACGTGTAATAATACTGTGGGGGAAAATGCCATTTTTTGGGGCTTATATAAATCAACAAAGAGAAAAAAAATTTAAAAAAATATTTTATACTTTGGAATAATATTTGACGACGTTAAATTATCTTGGTAGCAATGAAATAAACATGTGCGCAGTTAACACTGGGAAGTCATTCAGGGAAAGGTTTACAAATAACTTTTAACTATCGGAGGTTACTGGGACAACACAAAGCATAAATACTCGGGTAATAATCCGAAACCTGTATTACTGCGAACACTATTCTGTACAAATTCACAAAAACCAGTAATTTTGCACGAATATTTCTTTACACATTTTCTGTGTCGCCCGATCCCACGTGGTTTTCCGACCACTCTCGCCATCGAAAACGAGATGAGGTGCGTTGATAGAGACCGGAAAAATCCGAGAATTCATTTCGTGATAGTCTAGAATCCAAAAAAGGTTTGCCTTCTTACTGCATCAGTGATTGGGTTACAGTTTATCTGAATGATACTCGGCCAATGAAAAACCTTAAACAAAAGAAGTATCGAACCACGAGCATCCCCGTTAACAGGTGTCACGAGTCAGTAGCCAATGAGCAGGTGTAATTTTTTTCTCGCGCGCATAGAGGATTATGGAGTCTATCCTACAGGTCATTGAAATCGCGAATTTTTCCGCTGATAGAGCTGAACAAGCGGGTTTTCAGAGATCTCCGGGGATCGGAAGCAGGCATCTCCGGAGCTTCGTTGTCGCACGGCTAACCTTTAAGCGTCGCTTCCCCTTCGAGCCGCGAGTAAGGCTGGGTTCACAATTAAAAACATTAAGCGAGTGCACAGCAAGCCACCTGTGCACACGACCTGCGCGAACTGCGAAATCGGTTCACAATTGAATTCTTACTGTTAATTTCAGCCAATGAAATTTCGCGAACTATGCGACATCTGTTAGCAGTGTTAGTAAATAAACATGTTAACTTTCAAAATAACGATAATAACTATTACTATCTCGACATTTTCTTACCACAATACGGTTAGTAAATATAGAAATATATCTAGTCCAGCCAAAAAAAAAAAAAAAAAAAAACCACCCTGCTGTTCTCTCATTGGCTGTTGTGCCATGCGTACGCGACCGAAATAAAATATATATTCATCTCACTCCTATGCGCAAGACCTCGCTCCCATGCACACGACCAACTCTCTGCTATTGTGAATCGTTAGGTTAGGAAACATGGCGTTCATATCCTATGCACACGACCTACTGTTACTGTTGCTGTTATTTTTTTCAATTGTGAACCCAGCCTAAGACGTTATTTTTAAGCCCTCGAGGGTCGCCGCGTCTGGACCACCTGCACAAATCCCATCGCGCGGGGTCCGCAACAACGGTAGGCACTCAGGACTGTTTGCTCTGCTCGGCCACTCCGTCCGAACCACTGGGTGGAGGGTGGGAGGGGGGGTGTAGCGTCATCGTGATGAGTGGCCATTAGTCGCCGAGAAGGCGTGCGCTATTTATACGCACGCCTGCAGCACAGACAACACCGCTGCAGCAGTTCCTCCGGGACTAGTATAGGCGCGGTTTACAATGGCTCGTCGTCTGCGTCTGTCGGAGCGATTTACAACTTGACTTCATCCGTCCGTCGGGATGTTTAACGCCTCCCCCCCCCCCCCCCCCAAACCACCCAAAAAAAAAAGTGCTGCCAACAATTCATGTTTCATCTCTCGGAGATTCATAGATGTTGTATGCTTCTTATGTCGTGATTTTTTTTTTTTTTTTTTTTTTACGTATTTCGACGGGAAAATTTCAGAGTCGTGATTAAATTGTCCGGATATGAGGGTTAAGGTTTAATCTAATACTACTACTACCCATTCCTCGCATGATCAAAATTATTTTAATGACATTCCAAAGATAATTTTTTTTTTTGCACTGAGTTTCCGAATATTTTTTTACTTACAATGGTGTTGTTTATACTGATCTTTTTACAATTCTCTTACTTCTATTTCTTCCGTGTTTATTAAGCGTGTAGCACCCTGCAATACTCTATGTAGTAATAGATCGCGATTTCAGTGACCTGTAGGATAGACTCCATGATCCTCTATGCACGCGAGAAAATTACACCTGCTCATTGGCTACTGACTCGTGACACATGTTTTCTTTTGTTAAAGGTTTTTCATTGGCCGAGTATCATTCAGATAAACTGTGGCCCAATCACTGATGCAGTAAAAATACAAACGTTTTTGGATTCTAGACTATCACGAAATGTATCCGCGAATTTTTTTTCCGGTCTCTAGTGATTTCTTTTTCGCCAAGGACGCGGCTAACACCCAGAGGCCGGGCTACTTCGGACAATGGGGCCGTGAAAGACCTGCGAGGATTGTTTGGATGTGTTTCCGCGATGCCTGTCGGTGCGCAGCATCTTTGAATATATACACTGTATAGAAGTCGCGAGTGGATAGGATTTACTCTACGTTTTTCAGATGCGTATGAAGAGCAGCTTGGGAACTTCACCGCTGCAGTGCGCTGCCGTAACGCCCTGTATCGTCTTAGTTGTTATTTACACGTTAGAGCGCAGCCCTTTCGCCCGCTGTCATTACCCCCGCACCCCCCAACCTATCATTCACTGCAGCTCAAGGTCCTTCAGCGGGAGGAGGAAGGGGTGTTTAAAGAGTTCGACACTTGTCCGCTAGGGACCACCACAAGTCGATGCCCTAGAGATGGTGGCGATTGCGGCGGTGAATTAACCAACTACCTCAAAACCGTGTTAGAAATTTTAACCTGGGCTGGCGACTTCTATACAGTATATAAATTCCAAGGCAGCATCGACCCAGGAGCGAGACGAGAGCCCGGTATCAGCGGGCTCGTCCCCCGACAACAACCAGACACACTTCACAACCCCCGCGTGGCTGACCGCTCCCGCGCCCCATTAGCGGCAGCCACAAATTATGTCGCGGCGGCAGCGGTCCGCGGACGATCCAATCAGAATGCAAATACTCCCCTAATCCTCCCGCACGCCGGCGCCGGCCGGCGCAATCACAAGGAAACAAATCAAATTGGAGGGGGGAAGGGGTAGTTTGATCACTCGCAAATACCTCCCCTGATGCCCGAACGCGCGGGCAGTTAGATACGGGCCCGTCGTATCGCCGTCCAAATGTCAACCAATACCAATATCGGTGCGAAAATTATTAACAGCGTAACCTAACAGGTTCTATGGTTTCTATGAATCAGACTCGCATTAATTATTAATTATATACCGTCTGTTGGACAAACAAAAAGTAACACAGTGGTCGTCAACAAACAATTTTTTTTTTAAATCCTACCCTGTAACTGAATTGTGGTGACGAACACGTAATTCTTAAAGAGAATCAATAACACCGTTTATTACTACTTGAAATTTTTTTTAAAATCATTATTACGGACCGGAAATATTCGCGGGTTCAATGACCTGTAGGATTAACTCCATAGTTATACGTACACTCGTTCAAATGCCACCCACTCATTGGCTGCTGTCTTGTGAGACGTCCCAACGTAGCAGCCTGTGATTCGATAAAGCTTTGGTTGGGTGTTTCTCATTGGCCCAGAGTAATCCATGTGAGTTGTGAGCCAATAGCAGAGGCAGCACTGAACTATAACTATTTGTATTTTAGCCTATCGCGAAATGAATTAGCGAATTTTTCCGGTCTCTAATCATTATCAATGAATGAAAGATACAAACTTTTGCGGGTGCGCATGACTTGTATGACACGGCGAAAATCGTCTTAGAATTCGACGAACGGTGTTAATTTTTGCACGTTGTGATTTCTTTTTGACTGTGGTCGGTGATAGGTGCTCCACTGCACTTGACGGCCCAATGAGAACACGGCTAAACTACTTCCACGCGACCTTCATACACGCCACAACAGTAAGAAAAAGATGCCTTTTTTTTTTTTTTAAACGAGACCTTCTTTGCAGATACTTGGTATGACAATAACAAGCATGCAGGACGAGATTCTCCGACCTACTAGGCCTACAGCACGGGCTCAACATTGAAGATGTATTACAAGCATATGTGTAGGTATCTGCTTTGCGACTCGAGACGAAAAAAAAAAGGATTTATTTTGCGACAGGACAATGTTTTGAATACACATACCTTTGTGATATTGACTGACCAACTATACGTCTCTGTGCCAATGAAAAACCACCAATTAAGTAATACCACCTCAGGGGCTACCCATTTGAGACAACTGAGAGAAGTCAGCAGCCAATGAACAGGCGACACTTGCCAGGCATCCAGACGACTGCTGAGTGTTATCACAGAAAAGTCATGGAACATATTAATTTTCCCAAATCCTAGATAAAAAAAATAATAATGCTTGTTTGTTTGATAGGCATATGGGGCAATCTTTTTTTTTTCGTAACATAACCTGTGTTTCGTGTTTGGTTTAGTTGCTTTCAGATGCATGACTGCTGTTCACAGCTAATTCTGCACGGAAGCAAACACGTCCGGAATGTTCCTGCCAAATAAACCGATGACTTCTCTTGCGAATGGCCGCTATTTGTTTCAGGTCTAATGAGTAGAGACCGGAAGAATTCGCGATTTCAATGACCTGTAGGATATACTCCATGATGCTCTATGCACGCGGGAAAATTACACCTGCTCATTGGCTACTGACTCGTGACACGTGTTAACTGGGACGCTCGTGATTCGATACTTCTTTTGTTGAAAGTTTTTAATTGGCCGAGTGTCATTCAGATAAACTGTGTCCCAATCACTGATGCGGTATAAAGGCAAAGTATTTTTATTCTAGCCTATCACGAAATGAATCCGCGAATTTTTCAGGTCTCTACCAATCAGGGGCGTAGCCAGGGAGGGGGGGGGGGGGTTAGGAGTTCGAACCCCCTCCCCCCTCCTTAGCACCAAATCTTTAATTAATTTCTTATTCATCACTCAAACAAATTTCATATTAAAATTGATAAAAAAATTTACCATTACAATATTTAAATTTAAGTACCGAAAACTGCTAAAATAGCACTATTTTACACCTTAAAATCCAAATTTTCCCGGGGGAGGACCACTGGACCGACCCACTTTAATACGGGGGGGGGGGCATGCTTCTTAACACCCCCCTCATACACAAATCCTGGCTACGCCACTGCTACCAATGAGTAGGGACAGGAAAAATTCGCGGATTCAATGACCTCTAGGATAGCCGCCATTATCCTCTGCATTTCTCAAGTAAACACGCGTGTTCATTGGATACTAAATTGTGAGGCGTCTCCACTGGGTAGCTTGTGATTCGACGCTTCTTTGGTCGATAGTCTCTCATTGGCCCAGAGGGCTCCAGTTAAACTGCGAGCCAATAGCAGAACCAGCAGAATTGCACACATGTTTGAATTTCAGCCTATCACGAAATGAATCCGCGAATTTTTCCGGTCTCTACCAAATGAGTGTTTGGCGATCGGGGGCGCCGGGCGCCGGAGGAACCGCCGCCTGCCCCGCGCTCAGTGACCTTGACCTCCGCAGTCACGCCGAGCGGGGGACCGCCTTGTCAGACCGCGCCGGTCGCCACGTGGCACACTCACAGGGGCACGCAGGTTTCCCGAAAACATTCCGAGACTAATTGAAAGTTAAAACACTATAAGCATCGTCTGTGTCGTCGTGATTGGATGAGTTTCTCCCAGGTACTTATCGATTGCAACAACACCAATCACAGTGATTCATCGCGGAAGCAAAAAAACGCGTCCTGAGTGGCTCGGTCAAATAAGGCAACGACTTCTCTCTTCAGACGGCCCGCCAATCACAAGGAAGAAACCACAGGTGCTGGTATACCTTGTTGCAGTCTAATAAGTGTTCAGATCTTTTCGCGAAAAATAATGCCTGCCCCTACGTCATTCACTAGTCCCGCGCATCTGGTGCGTTCATAAAACATTGTACCAGTCCCAATGGTTAGAGACCGGAAACATTCGCGGGTTAGTAGTTGGAAATAGGGGGTTCAAGCACAGGCGGAGGAGCCAGGAGCCCGCCATCTTGGATGACGTCATCGGCGGCCATCTTGGATGACGTCATCGGCGGCCATCTTGGATGACGTCATCATGACCTTTGACCTTGACCTTGTCAATCTATGCTAATCTATGCTAATCTATGCCAATCTATGCCAATCTACGCTAATCTATGCCAATCTATGCCAATCCATATGCTAATCTATGCTAATCCGTATGCTAATCTATGCCAATCCGTATGCTAATCTATGCTAATCTGTATGCTAATCTGTATGCTAATCCATGCCAATCCATGCTAATCCATCCGCCATTTTGTATTTCTAGAAATTTCCACCAACTTCGAATCGTGACGTCACCGTTGCACTTTGTGTCACGGACGCCATCTTGGATTTGAATTTTTTTTTCGAACTTTGAAATTCGATGTAAACATCAACCGCCATCTTATTTTCGTCTGCTGGTGGCCGCCATCTTGTTTTCGTCTGCTGGTGGCCGCCATCTTGTTTCGTCTGCTGGAGGCAGCCATCTTGCGACGTCATATAGTTCTGTTGGTCGCCACCAGATAGCAGCAGGGATTATTTTATTTTTTTTCTTTAACTAAAATAATTTCAGTGCCGAGGCTGGGATTCGATCCATGGGACGTGAAAACGTCCAGGATGTCGTGGTTACGAGGCGGACACCTTGACCACTAGACCACGAGACCAATTGGGATATGGTGGAATAAATAATCTATATATGCCACGTACTGACGTCAAGTTTTATGATAAAAGGGGGGAGGGTGTCTTTGCCTTCCCAAATGCATGAAATTCAAATTATTATTATACCATCGCCATCTTTAATTCCAGCACAGACTACCAGATGGCGCCAAATTCAAAAATTAGTTGCCAGAGGCGCCGCCATCTTGGTTCTCAAGTTGGCTGGCAGGTGTCGCATGCCGCCATCTTGGTTCTCAAGTTGGCTGGTAGATGTCGCTAGTATCGCGCGCCAAATTCAAAAATTAGTTGCCAGAGGCGCCGCCATCTTGGTTCTCAAGTTGGCTGGTAGATGTCGCTAGTATCGCGCGCCAAATTCAAAAATTAGTTGCCAGAAGCGCCGCCATCTTGGTTCTCAAGTTGGCTGGTAGATGGTGCCACCGTCACCATATTTTAGTTCATACAATCGATACCAGATGACGCCACCATCGCCATCTTTAGTTCCTAGTGTTGCTACCAGAGTGTGCCACCGTCGCCATCTTTAATTCTTAAAGTTACTGCCGGAGTGCGCCACCGTCGCCATCTTTAATTCTTAAAGTTACTGCCGGATGGCGCCAAGTGTTATGCAATGTGTAACCAGTCGAGATAAGTTTGGAACCTGTAGCCATATTATTATTAATTAATAATGTATGTTTATTAAATATGATAGAGTATTTATAAAATATTGGTGTTGTGTAGAGACTCTCTCTTCTTCTCGTAGTGGCGGAAGACATCTCGAAGGTAGTGTTAGAATTTATGTATTAAAGCAATCACTCTAGCTGAGGAGACTAATAACTTATAGTTACAATTCAATAATATCGGCAATTTAATGTTTTGATATTAAAGCAAACAACGTAAATGTTAAACACATATTTATTTAAATCTTATTACAAACAGCAAGGGGTAAGAACAATCGATGATTTAAAAGAAGTAAATAACGAGTAATAAAATCACTTAATATTCACACACTACACATCATAGTGACAAAGGCAACATTAACTCGAGACCCAATTATACATAGTAGTATGGGTGGTCGAATAGCCAGAATTTAAGTAGCTGAACATTACAATGGGCGCAATGGAATTTGCCATACAGTTTTATACATTTATCCAGGCGGTTTCCATAAGTCTTTAAAAGTTTGTTGAAGCTAGGACAGTTTCTTTCATTATGTAAATCAACAATGTTGGCACTGCACAGTTCACTAAAGATACTTTTCTGTTTGTCTCCTAGGACGTATACTACATCTCCTTCTTCAGGGTTGACGATGTCACATAACACTGATGAGATTTGGTCAAAGCTCACTTCACCTTCGTTCCACGAGAGTCCATGCACTTCATAAGTCAGTTTACGATTCTCGCTTTGCGACAGCCTGTCTAGTTCGGACCAGTCACATGGTGGTTTGAATATGTATTCATAGGTCCTCAATACATCACCGTCCTCGATGAACATTGCTGCAAGTTGCTTAACCACATACCCCTTTTGTGATGTGAGGCACTGAATGTTGCAGAGAAATAATGACATTTTTTTTGCCAGTACTCACGATAACTGATGTGTGAAGCTGTGCTAGCTCTGCAAGGCTGATGCTAGTTCTACAGGTATGACTGCAAGGCTGCAGTGCTGATGTTGTCTCTAGGATGCTGAATGTCAGACTGGTTGTAACAACCTTTGGTGTCGTAGTACACACAAATTTACAATTCGTCTTCATCACTATCCCCCAAGCCACTATCCGTTCCTTCATCCACATCTTCGTTCACCTCTTGCGCTTCCTTTGCGGCCTCGATGCAGGTCATAACAGCATGATATAAATAGGTAATAAATATCTCTTCCTCAGGGAACTCAGTGAGAATGTTGAGGGTGGAGGATGTAAGGTGGTAATGTATATCATTAAAGTCCATACCTATGTAGCGACGTACTACATCCATTACAAATTCCCGAACACCGTCCATCGTAACACTGTTTAAATTACAATCGCAAACACTCTCCGCGTAAACACTGGTGGAAGCCATGATGATGAGAGCGTGGTTAGAAGCAGACTACCACGTTAGCGGAGCGATGCTGTGAGGCCCCAGACTCGCTCGAAATAACCTGCACAACACATTCCAAAAACATGATGTAGCCTATGGTTGACGGCACAAACACCCTGAGTGGCTCTGCGTGTTTCCTCCTGCCCGAACACGCGCTGCTGTGAAAGCCTCTTCCCGAGCACAGACGTCACTCCCGCAGCAGACAAAACAGGCGTATGCTACAGGAGCTAGAACAATTGAATAGCCAAATATATATTTAGACTACCCAACTTCATAAATGACATGAGATAATTCCTGTGCGATAATCATACTTTAAATGTTGTAATGTATGTATAAACAATAATCATGACTAAGTACTTGAAAAAAAATGTAAGTGAGGTGTTATTCACCTTTAGCGCTTCTCGATTTCTGTATCTGCTACCCACGAATTAAATTGAGACGGGAAACCCCACCATTTCACAAAAGACCGACCATTTCTTCGTTTGAGAACTTTCTCCACCAAATATGTGTCCGGATACATCGTAGACTGGATCTCTTCAGCATAGAAGCCACCACGAATAGGCTTGTGGTCCAAGTCTTCGAGGTAGTAGGTCCTGGGTTCCGATTCACGAACGTGTGTCACACGGAAAAGTTCAGAACTCCAATTCGCCGTGAAACCTTTCTCAAAGACACCTTTCTGCTTGGAGATTCTCACAATGTCACCAACATTAGCTTTATGCTTGCGTGTATCTTTCTTCTTCGTGTTGGTGAATACAGCCCCAAGTAGACGATCATCCTTTACATCTTTAGGCTTCATTTTCGTGGTAGAATGCACTGTGGAATTATATTCACTTATAAGTTTCGACAAAAGATCCAACCAAAAACAACTCAAAGTCTTTTACAAACATAATATTTATTACTCAATTTCTATCCTACTACAGAATCACTTGCGAAAGCCAGCAATCTTATAAACATTTAGCCCTGCATAGACGTGCAACAACTACTTCTTAGCTCCAAATGGCTCCAAATGCTCCAAACGGCCTTCAAATGCTCCAACAGCTCCAAAAAAAGGCTCCAAATGCTTGACAGCTCCAAATGGCTCCAAATGCTCCAAACGGCTCCAAATGCTCCAAATGCCTCCAAATGGCTCCAAATGCTCCAAACGCTCCAAATGGCTCCAAATGCTTCAAAAGACTCCAAATGCTCCAACAGCTCCAAAAAAGGCTCCAAATGCTTAACACAGCTCCAAATGGCTCCAAATGCTCCAAATGGCTCCAACAGCTCCAAAAGGCTCCAAATGCTTCAAAAGGCTCCATCTTCAATTGGTTCCAACTGATTCCAATTACTTTTCTTATCGAACTTGGCATGATTACTAACATGTCTTTATTAGTATACATTTTGACTGGCAGTGGTAACGTATTTTGCACCTTTAAGTTATAAGTTTTATTTAGAAATCATATTTCGATAAATGGTAGATACCATTTGGAAAGAAAATATATTAATTTATCTTTAAGTTTATACACATACATTTAATTTAAGCCATTATTGTATGTAGCCAGCTTCCCTCAGTTCTTTGAGTATGAAGGATATTTCTTTAATGTTCGAATAGTTTCCTGCACAAAGCGATCCATGTAGTAGTCGTAGCCTGTCAACCAATATGTTAGGATCTCCCCATGAGGTATAATCAAACTCTTCTGCTGCGTTCATCATCCTTGCATGTTTATAATAAATATTATCTCTGGTGTCTATCGTTTTAACACCAACCTCAAGGTCACTTTCGTCATCGTGCCAGAAATTATCACAAGCTTGATCAGGATAATTTATTTTATTACGACGTTTCCATCGTTTTGGTCTCAAACCACCATCACAGTCTTCACTCTTGCATGCTTTTGGTGCTTCAGCACAATACTCAATCATGTCAGCCTTAGATGTGTCAGCACAGTCTTCGTTCACGCCAGCTTCTGATGTGTCACCACAGTCTTCAATCATGTCAGCACCACAAACTTGATCAGGATAATTTATTTTATTACGTCGTTTCCATCGTTTTGGTCTCAGACCGCCATCACAGTCTTCGATCTTACCTGCTTTAGGTGCTTCAGTACAGTACTCAATCATGTCAGCCTCAGATGTGTCACCACATTCTTCAATCATGCACGCTTCAGATGATTCATCAAAGTCTTCGACCTTGTAAGCTTCAGATGGTTCTCCATCTTTCTCATTTTCATGGAGACGACTAGATATTGGAGTAAATATATTTTCATTTCTAATGTGGTTACAACTACCTTCGTTTGTTTTAAATTTTAAATTATTATCTTCATCTAGATCAGTAATTTTAGCATTAGCTTTTTCGCCTTCGTTCCTCTTCCGCGATGTTGTAGCCCAGTCTTCGTTATCTTTATTCATCTTAATTGTACAGGTCTTGTAATGTCTATCCAAGTAATATCTTCTACCAAAGGATTTCTGACACTGACTGCAATGAAACGGTTTTTGACAAGGACCCAAATTACACTCGCTTCTCTCATGTCGTTTAGCATTCTTTCTCAAGGTAAACACCTTGCTACAGTATCTACAGTGATGACGTTTCGTTACAGCGTCAGATCCTAAATCGGAATTCATATTAGTTACCGAGACTAATGCCAGATGCAAACTAAGAGTTTTAAATTAGATATATTACTTAAATAGAATTTTTTTAATTATTTCATCAGCGAGAATTAATTTATCTCATTCAAAGGTACTTGTTGCAAGTAGTTCTGCTTTTCAACAACAGATGTCGACACGTATTGCTTGCAGGTAAATATTATTTCTTTCTTTCATGCAGGATGCAGGATTCTCACTAACGATCGCAATAGAGGGATGGCATCGCTATACTCCAAGGAGAAGGTAGTTTGTTCTTCCAGTTAGTGTTTCTCAGGGTATATATTATTATTTGACTGAATAATGATTTTTTTTTAAATTCCACCTAATAAAAATAAAATAGAAGCACTCAGAGTAAACCATCAGGGATGATGTCGGTTATAAACATCATAAATTACCAATTTTTTTTTAAAAAAGTCCAAATTTAATCCTACTTAAGCAACATGAGAGTTCTAGCACAAGCGGGCTTGTGAACTCTTTGCTTAAGCAACATGAGAGTTCTAGCACAAGCGGGCTTGTGAACTCTTTGCTTAAGCAACACGAGAGTTCTAGCACAAGCGGGCTTGTGAACTCTTTGCTTAAGCAACATGAGAGTTCTAGCACAAGCGGGCTTGTGAACTCTTTGCTTAAGCAACATGAGAGTTCTAGCACAAGCGGGCTTGTGAACTCTTTGCTTAAGCAACACGAGAGTTCTAGCACATGCGGGCTTGTGAACTCTTTGCTTAAGCAACACGAGAGTTCTAGCACAAGCGGGCTTGTGAACTCTTTGCTTAAGTAGGATTAAATTTGGACTTTTTTTAAAAAAAATTGGTAATTTATGATGTTTATAAACGACATCATCCCTGATGGTTTACTCTGAGTGCTTCTATTTTATTTTTATTAGGTGGAATTTGAAAAAAAATCATTATTCAGTCAAATAATAATATATACCCTGAGAAACACTAACTGGAAGAACAAACTACCTTCTCCTTGGAGTATAGCGATGCCATCCCTCTATTGCGATCGTTAGTGAGAATCCTGCATCCTGCATGAAAGAAAGAAATAATATTTACCTGCAAGCAATACGTGTCGACATCTGTTGTTGAAAAGCAGAACTACTTGCAACAAGTACCTTTGAATGAGATAAATTAATTCTCGCTGATGAAATAATTAAAAAAATTCTATTTAAGTAATATATCTAATTTAAAACTCTTAGTTTGCATCTGGCATTAGTCTCGGTAACTAATATGAATTCCGATTTAGGATCTGACGCTGTAACGAAACGTCATCACTGTAGATACTGTAGCAAGGTGTTTACCTTGAGAAAGAATGCTAAACGACATGCGAGAAGCGAGTGTAATTTGGGTCCTTGTCAAAAACCGTTTCATTGCAGTCAGTGTCAGAAATCCTTTGGTAGAAGATATTACTTGGATAGACATTACAAGACCTGTACAATTAAGATGAATAAAGATAACGAAGACTGGGCTACAACATCGCGGAAGAGGAACGAAGGCGAAAAAGCTAATGCTAAAATTACTGATCTAGATGAAGATAATAATTTAAAATTTAAAACAAACGAAGGTAGTTGTAACCACATTAGAAATGAAAATATATTTACTCCAATATCTAGTCGTCTCCATGAAAATGAGAAAGATGGAGAACCATCTGAAGCTTACAAGGTCGAAGACTTTGATGAATCATCTGAAGCGTGCATGATTGAAGAATGTGGTGACACATCTGAGGCTGACATGATTGAGTACTGTACTGAAGCACCTAAAGCAGGTAAGATCGAAGACTGTGATGGCGGTCTGAGACCAAAACGATGGAAACGACGTAATAAAATAAATTATCCTGATCAAGTTTGTGGTGCTGACATGATTGAAGACTGTGGTGACACATCAGAAGCTGGCGTGAACGAAGACTGTGCTGACACATCTAAGGCTGACATGATTGAGTATTGTGCTGAAGCACCAAAAGCATGCAAGAGTGAAGACTGTGATGGTGGTTTGAGACCAAAACGATGGAAACGTCGTAATAAAATAAATTATCCTGATCAAGCTTGTGATAATTTCTGGCACGATGACGAAAGTGACCTTGAGGTTGGTGTTAAAACGATAGACACCAGAGATAATATTTATTATAAACATGCAAGGATGATGAACGCAGCAGAAGAGTTTGATTATACCTCATGGGGAGATCCTAACATATTGGTTGACAGGCTACGACTACTACATGGATCGCTTTGTGCAGGAAACTATTCGAACATTAAAGAAATATCCTTCATACTCAAAGAACTGAGGGAAGCTGGCTACATACAATAATGGCTTAAATTAAATGTATGTGTATAAACTTAAAGATAAATTAATATATTTTCTTTCCAAATGGTATCTACCATTTATCGAAATATGATTTCTAAATAAAACTTATAACTTAAAGGTGCAAAATACGTTACCACTGCCAGTCAAAATGTATACTAATAAAGACATGTTAGTAATCATGCCAAGTTCGATAAGAAAAGTAATTGGAATCAGTTGGAACCAATTGAAGATGGAGCCTTTTGAAGCATTTGGAGCCTTTTGGAGCTGTTGGAGCCATTTGGAGCATTTGGAGCCATTTGGAGCATTTGGAGCTGTCAAGCATTTGGAGCCTTTTGGAGCTGTTGGAGCCATTTGGAGCATTTGGAGCCATTTGGAGCTGTGTTAAGCATTTGGAGCCTTTTTTGGAGCTGTTGGAGCATTTGGAGTCTTTTGAAGCATTTGGAGCCTTTTGGAGACATTTGGAGCGTTTGGAGCATTTGGAGCCATTTGGAGCATTTGGAGCCGTTTGGAGCATTTGGAGCCATTTGGAGCTGTCAAGCATTTGGAGCCTTTTTTTGGAGCTGTTGGAGCATTTGAAGGCCGTTTGGAGCATTTGGAGCCATTTGGAGCTAAGAAGTAGTTGTTGCACGTCTATGCAGGGCTAAATGTTTATAAGATTGCTGGCTTTCGCAAGTGATTCTGTAGTAGGATAGAAATTGAGTAATAAATATTATGTTTGTAAAAGACTTTGAGTTGTTTTTGGTTGGATCTTTTGTCGAAACTTATAAGTGAATATAATTCCACAGTGCATTCTACCACGAAAATGAAGCCTAAAGATGTAAACGATGATCGTCTACTTGGGGCTGTATTCACCAACACGAAGAAGAAAGATACACGCAAGCATAAAGCTAATGTTGGTGACATTGTGAGAATCTCCAAGCAGAAAGGTGTCTTTGAGAAAGGTTTCACGGCGAATTGGAGTTCTGAACTTTTCCGTGTGACACACGTTCGTGAATCGGAACCCAGGACCTACTACCTCGAAGACTTGGACCACAAGCCTATTCGTGGTGGCTTCTATGCTGAAGAGATCCAGTCTACGATGTATCCGGACACATATTTGGTGGAGAAAGTTCTCAAACGAAGAAATGGTCGGTCTTTTGTGAAATGGTGGGGTTTCCCGTCTCAATTTAATTCGTGGGTAGCAGATACAGAAATCGAGAAGCGCTAAAGGTGAATAACACCTCACTTACATTTTTTTTCAAGTACTTAGTCATGATTATTGTTTATACATACATTACAACATTTAAAGTATGATTATCGCACAGGAATTATCTCATGTCATTTATGAAGTTGGGTAGTCTAAATATATATTTGGCTATTCAATTGTTCTAGCTCCTGTAGCATACGCCTGTTTTGTCTGCTGCGGGAGTGACGTATGTGCTCGGGAAGAGGCTTTCACAGCAGCGCGTGTTCGGGCAGGAGGAAACACGCAGAGCCACTCAGGGTGTTTGTGCCGTCAACCATAGGCTACATCATGTTTTTGGAATGTGTTGTGCAGGTTATTTCGAGCGAGTTCTGGGGCCTCACAGCATCGCTCCGCTAACGTGGTAGTCTGCTTCTAACCACGCTCTCATCATCATGGCTTCCACCAGTGTTTACGCGGAGAGTGTTTGCGATTGTAATTTAAACAGTGTTACGATGGACGATGTTCGGGAATTTGTAATGGATGTAGTACGTCGCTACATAGGTATGGACTTTAATGATATACATTACCACCTTACATCCTCCACCCTCAACATTCTCACTGAGTTCCCTGAGGAAGAGATATTTATTACCTATTTATATCATGCTGTTATGACCTGCATCGAGGCCGCAAAGGAAGCGCAAGAGGTGAACGAAGATGTGGATGAAGGAACGGATAGTGGCTTGGGGGATAGTGATGAAGACGAATTGTAAATTTGTGTGTACTACGACACCAAAGGTTGTTACAACCAGTCTGACATTCAGCATCCTAGAGACAACATCAGCACTGCAGCCTTGCAGTCATACCTGTAGAACTAGCATCAGCCTTGCAGAGCTAGCACAGCTTCACACATCAGTTATCGTGAGTACTGGCAAAAAAAATGTCATTATTTCTCTGCAACATTCAGTGCCTCACATCACAAAAGGGGTATGTGGTTAAGCAACTTGCAGCAATGTTCATCGAGGACGGTGATGTATTGAGGACCTATGAATACATATTCAAACCACCATGTGACTGGTCCGAACTAGACAGGCTGTCGCAAAGCGAGAATCGTAAACTGACTTATGAAGTGCATGGACTCTCGTGGAACGAAGGTGAAGTGAGCTTTGACCAAATCTCATCAGTGTTATGTGACATCGTCAACCCTGAAGAAGGAGATGTAGTATACGTCCTAGGAGACAAACAGAAAAGTATCTTTAGTGAACTGTGCAGTGCCAACATTGTTGATTTACATAATGAAAGAAACTGTCCTAGCTTCAACAAACTTTTAAAGACTTATGGAAACCGCCTGGATAAATGTATAAAACTGTATGGCAAATTCCATTGCGCCCATTGTAATGTTCAGCTACTTAAATTCTGGCTATTCGACCACCCATACTACTATGTATAATTGGGTCTCGAGTTAATGTTGCCTTTGTCACTATGATGTGTAGTGTGTGAATATTAAGTGATTTTATTACTCGTTATTTACTTCTTTTAAATCATCGATTGTTCTTACCCCTTGCTGTTTGTAATAAGATTTAAATAAATATGTGTTTAACATTTACGTTGTTTGCTTTAATATCAAAACATTAAATTGCCGATATTATTGAATTGTAACTATAAGTTATTAGTCTCCTCAGCTAGAGTGATTGCTTTAATACATAAATTCTAACACTACCTTCGAGATGTCTTCCGCCACTACGAGAAGAAGAGAGAGTCTCTACACAACACCAATATTTTATAAATACTCTATCATATTTAATAAACATACATTATTAATTAATAATAATATGGCTACAGGTTCCAAACTTATCTCGACTGGTTACACATTGCATAACACTTGGCGCCATCCGGCAGTAACTTTAAGAATTAAAGATGGCGACGGTGGCGCACTCCGGCAGTAACTTTAAGAATTAAAGATGGCGACGGTGGCACACTCTGGTAGCAACACTAGGAACTAAAGATGGCGATGGTGGCATCATCTGGTATCGATTGTATGAACTAAAATATGGTGACGGTGGCGCCATCTACCAGCCAACTTGAGAACCAAGATGGCGGCGCTTCTGGCAACTAATTTTTGAATTTGGCGCGCGATACTAGCGACATCTACCAGCCAACTTGAGAACCAAGATGGCGGCGCCTCTGGCAACTAATTTTTGAATTTGGCGCGCGATACTAGCGACATCTACCAGCCAACTTGAGAACCAAGATGGCGGCATGCGACACCTGCCAGCCAACTTGAGAACCAAGATGGCGGCGCCTCTGGCAACTAATTTTTGAATTTGGCGCCATCTGGTAGTCTGTGCTGGAATTAAAGATGGCGATGGTATAATAATAATTTGAATTTCATGCATTTGGGAAGGCAAAGACACCCTCCCCCCTTTTATCATAAAACTTGACGTCAGTACGTGGCATATATAGATTATTTATTCCACCATATCCCAATTGGTCTCGTGGTCTAGTGGTCAAGGTGTCCGCCTCGTAACCACGACATCCTGGACGTTTTCACGTCCCATGGATCGAATCCCAGCCTCGGCACTGAAATTATTTTAGTTAAAGAAAAAAAATAAAATAATCCCTGCTGCTATCTGGTGGCGACCAACAGAACTATATGACGTCGCAAGATGGCTGCCTCCAGCAGACGAAACAAGATGGCGGCCACCAGCAGACGAAAACAAGATGGCGGCCACCAGCAGACGAAAACAAGATGGCGGTTGATGTTTACATCGAATTTCAAAGTTCGAAAAAAAAATTCAAATCCAAGATGGCGTCCGTGACACAAAGTGCAACGGTGACGTCACGATTCGAAGTTGGTGGAAATTTCTAGAAATACAAAATGGCGGATGGATTAGCATGGATTGGCATGGATTAGCATACAGATTAGCATACAGATTAGCATAGATTAGCATACGGATTGGCATAGATTAGCATACGGATTAGCATAGATTAGCATATGGATTGGCATAGATTGGCATAGATTAGCGTAGATTGGCATAGATTGGCATAGATTAGCATAGATTAGCATAGATTGACAAGGTCAAGTTCAAAGGTCATGATGACGTCATCCAAGATGGCCGCCGATGACGTCATCCAATATGGCCGCCGATGACGTCATCCAAGATGGCGGGCTCCTGGCTCCTCCGCCTGTGCTTGAACCCCCTATTTCCAACTACTCGGGTTCAATGACCTTCAGGATAGACTCCAATATCCTCTAGACACTCGGGCAAATGCCAACTGTTCACTGGCTGCTGACTCGTGAGTCGTCTCGACTGGGTGGTCTGTGATTCGACACTTCTATGAGTCTGGGTCTCTAATTGGACCGCAGTCCTCCAGATTAACAGTGAACCAATTGCAGAAGCAGAACTAAGGTATAATTATTTGAATTTTAGCAAAACACGAAATGAACCCGCGAATATTTCAGGTCTCTACCAATGGTACATTTACCACAGCAGTTTAACTTAAACTGTTTGCAACAGATCGTACATCGATATGTATTCTTACCGATGTTTAGAGACCTGAAAAATTCGCGGATTAATTTCGTAGTAGTCTAGAATCCAAAAACGTTTGCCTTTTTACTGCATCAGTGATTGTGCTACAGTTTTTCTAAATGACACTCGGCCAATGAAAAACTTTCAACTAAAGAAGTATCGAATGATTACCGTCCCAGTTAACAGGCGACACGAGTCAGTAGCCAATGAGAAGATGTTATTTTCCCGCGTGCATAGAGGATCACGGAGTATATCCTACAGGTCATCGAAAACGCGAAATTTCCGGTCTCTAGAAATCACAGACGTTTCGGTCGACAATATTGTAGTCGCCATCATCAGGGAGCAGTTACCTACTAAGGTCAATCCTCAGTAGACCTCAATTAGTGGTCATAGTAAATGGTAGGGGTGTAAAATTTAGATAAGACACTTGCTTTTTTTTATGTGTTCCGGAAATAGTTCTGGATAATAAAGGCTTATTTAATTGCTCATTTAATTACACAATTATACCCATACATTGGTTAACGCGTTTGTCTTTTCAATTCTGTGTCTCGACTCCGGCAAATCATTAGGTAGCGATGGAACGTAGACGCGATCGTTTATAAAGCCTACTAAAAAAGGGGGGGGGGGGGGAATCGCATGACGCTATGAGCTCTGTCGTCCCGATCATTACGACCAATACAACGGTCAGGGACTTGGATGTTCGACCACTCTCGTGCAAAGAGATTCCATCATGTTGCCAAATAAAGTTTACAGGTTCATCCTCTACTAATCGCCGTTTTGCATAGGTGGCGCTGCGAACGCTTATCAAAAACTGTTTTGGGTTATTCTTTAATCGTGACTTTGAACAAAAACTCTACAACTCTTACAGTTGATACCATTAAAATTTATAACTGGTACATTATTTTATGGACATACTGTACATAGATCGTTACTTTACTTGAGAGAGTTACCTATTTAATAAAACTCACTGACTGCCAGTCAACGCACCACCTAGAAGCATCAAATTTATCATAGGAGTTACTTACATAACGTAAAAATAAAGAAAGGATTTTTAAAAATTCATCCTCTAAGGGAGTTAAACAGGGGATGAAAGTTTGTATGGCAGTTGGTAGAGACCGGAAAAATTCGCGGATTCCTTTCCAGACAGGCTGGAATCCAAACTCGTTTTGCTTAATGCTGCGTCAGTGATTGGACCGCAATTTACCTGAAGGACTCTGAGCCAATGGCAAACACTCAACAAAAGAAGTATCGCATCATAAGAATCGCAGTAAACAGCAGGTGTCCCGAGTCGGTAGCCAATGACCAGGTGATAGTTGCCCGAGTACATAGAGAATCGTGGAGTCTATCCTAGTGGTCATTGAAACCGCGAAATTTTCCAGTCCCTAGCAGTTGGTCATTTTGGAAGTTAGAAATATGGACATTGGAGTTTAGGCTTCTGTTTATTTATAAATAACAATTAGTTGTATCATCGTTTTCGGTAATTCATCAACAAATAAGGATCAAATACTTTCCCATCGAGTACACCGCAAGTGAAAAATAAAGCTAGATTGGAAATTGTATTAAAGGATTTTTTTATACATTTCTTGAATATTTAACCAAACCTTTTATGTAAACGAGTTTCACAAATGCAAAAATAACCATAGTCATATGTTGTAAAAAGTTACAGTATCTTTCTCGTGGTATTTCAAACTATTTCTTGACAACTGGTCTTTTATGGTTCTAGTTAGCGACATTGCCAAGTTACGTGGTTCACCTTTGTGTGCTTCTGAAGTTATGATGGTTCTATGTTGCGTGTTTCTGAGTTACGACGATTCTTTGTTGCGTGTTTCCAACTTACGCCAGCTATAAGTAGAGACCGGAAAAATTCGCGGATTCATTTCGTGATAGGCTGGAATCCAAAAAAAAAAATTGCCTTTTTACTGCATCATTGATTGGGCCACAGTTTATCTGAATGATACTCGGCCAATGAAAAACCTTTAACAAAAGAACTATCGAATCACGAGCGTCCCAGTTAACATGTGTCGCGAGTCAGTAGCCAATGAGCAAATGTAATTTTCCCGCGTGCATAGAGAATCATGGAGTCTATCCTACAGGTCTTTAAAATCGCGAATTTTTCCGGTCTCTACTCATGTGTTGTAAAAAGTTACAATATCTTTCTTGTAGTATTTCTAACTATTTCTTGGCAACTGGTCATTTATGGTTCTAGATAGTGACATTTCTAAGTTAGGTGGTTCACCTTTGAGTTTTTCTAAGTTATATGTAGAGACCTGCAAAATTCGCGGATTCAATGACCTCCAGGATAGACTCTACTACACCCCACACACTCGGGCAAATGCCACCTGTTCATTGGCTGCTGACTTGTGAGTCGTCTCGACCGAGTGTCTGTGATTCGACACTTCTATGAGTGAGGGTCTCTAATTGGCCCTCATTACTCCAGATTAGCAGTGAACGGATTGCAGAAGCAGCGCTAAGGAATACTTATTTGAATTGTAGCATATCACGAAATGAATCCGCGAATTTTGCAGGTCTCTAGTTATATGTTTTGGCATCGTGTACTTCTAAAGTTATGACGGTTCTATGTTCTGAGTTTCGAAGATTCTTTATTGCGTGTTTCCGACTTACGCCAGCTTGTGGGTTGCGGCTGTGTGTAGGTGACGTGTGTGCCACGGGTGGCGACGCCGGGCGACCAGGGGTCGAAGCAAGGACGCCTGAGCGTCGAGAAGGTCACGCCCCGGTGGAGGCAACACAAGAGGAACGGTGGCCAACCGAACAAAAACAAAAGCCCCTAATGAAATTTCCGGGAATTGTTCTCCGGCGTGCGCGCGGGCAGCCAGGAGGCGAACCTTGAGACACGAGGAGGTCAGCTCATCAAGAGTCCGGCGCCAGATACGCCGCAAAAAAACATAAAATAAAAACTACTTTTTTTTACCGCTCGCAACTCAGCCTCCGACAAAGATAATTCAGGACGAGTTTTCCGCGGGATTTCAATTCAGTAATTAATACTTGCTAGAGACAGGAAAAATTCGCTGATTCATTTCGTGATAGTCTAGAATCCAAAAACGTTTGCCATTTTTGCCGCATCAGTAGGGGCATGCATATTTCGCGAAAAGATTCCGAGAATAGCTGAAAGGTAAAACACTGTTGCATCGTCTGTGTCTCGTGATTGGGCGAGTTGCTTTCAGTTCAATATCGATTGTTACAACACCAATCACAGTGAGTCAGTGCGGAAGCAAATGCGTCCTGAGTGGCTCGATCAAATATGGCAACGACTTCTCTCGCAGACGTCCGCCAATCACGAGGAAGAAACCGCTAGTGTGAGTATAACGTGTTGCAGTCTAACAGGCGTTCAGATTTATTCGTGAAAAATGCCTGCCCCTACGCATCAGTGATTGGGCCACAGTTTATCTGAATGACACTCGGCCAATGAAAAAACCTTTAACAAAAGAAGTATCGAATAACTAGCGTCCCAGTTAACAGGTGTCACTAGTCAGCAGCCAATGAGCAAATGTAATTTTCCCGCGTGCATAGAGGATCATGGAGTCTATCCTAGAGGTAATCGAAATCGCGAATTTTCCCGGTCTATAATACTTGCACTAGCCTACTAAACTAGTAAAAAAAACTGCATAGAAAAAAAATAATTTCTGTACTGTGCAAAAGATTTCCTTTGGAAACCAGTTGCCAAGAAATAGTTTGTAATACTTCAAGTAAGATATCGTAAACTTGCACAACACATGGCTGTGGTTATTTCTGCATACACGTTTTTCGAGATAATACTTACTTTTCTTACGAAAATTGGCGTAAATTTTTTTTTATTTTAATTTAAGTTTCACACAAGCATTTTTTTCAAGCAAAGTAAAATATAATCAAAAGCACAACAATGTGATTTCATTTTGTTTTACCGTGCTTGTTAATGTTTGTGTTTTAGTTAATAAAAGAAAGCTATTCAAGGAGCGGTTTACAATGCCCGGTGAAGGTAGTAAGTTATTTTGGGTGATGCAAGGTGAGATGTTACAACACCGATACACCGTTTACTAATTTCAGAGACACCATAAATCCATTATTCATTGCAAAACCAGAACGGTGTGATGTGTGTTGGAAATGATAAGGTATCTGTTCAAACTCCTTGTTGTTTTTAGAGCACAATAAATCTTTTTTTTTTTTTCAAATCTCCTCTAGAAATACATTCTTGTATTTGCCACTGTAACAGGTGTGTTATTCGTAAATTTAAGTTGAAAATATTGAACCGAGTACAGAATATCCAGGCTTCATTTAAAAATTAAAAAGACAAAAAAATAAAAAGTAAAACTTCTCCCAACCGAAGCTTTTGGAACGTAACATTTTAGCGAAATACGTGATAATTTATCATACGAAAGTATTTTTAGATACGCTTTGCTTGTAACTCGAACAAAAAGTCTTGTTTTCTGTTTATTATCATATTTAAGTGACGCCATAAATCCACCCTTCATTTCAAAAACCAATTAAGTCTCAGTTTGGATCACACTCTGAATAAATAAAATAAGAAACGTCACTCGCACTTATATGTTTCTTAAGTCTTAATAAAAGTGTATTTACGACAGTGGCAAAATCGCAAAAATTGATATTTTCTAAGCATAAAATAATAATAGGCACTGGTTCGCAACCCGAAAAAAAATAATCGTTTGTCGCGTAAAATGAAATCACATGGCCACTTCCCAAGTTCCATAGTTGCTGACTGCAATACATGTTCATAGAGGTGACGAGACGCTTGGTGTGCGTGCTGATGTTGACCTTACGGCTCACTCGGACCTCAAACGAGAACAATTCCTCCAACGACTACGCATATTTAATTGCTGGTTTTAATTAAATATTTTTGTCGTGACAACGTCTAATAAATCGATGAACGCCGGCTGCACGCACGAAAAAGTGTCCCATTACGCACATTGTTTCCGTTACGCGGTGTCCCGTTACGCTCATTGTACGCTTGCGCCGCATCTACCTCTCTTCCACTCGACTGTTTATAAAGCGAAGTGAAAAGTTAATGTGGTTTTCATTGCTTATTACAACAACAATTTCGGCAATAAAGATTAATTATCCTTGCATTTTAAAAATATGATAACTAGTATAATTTCAAGTATTTATTATTAAAATAAAAATGATTCAATTTTATTCATAAAAGTATGCAATCTTTCATCAATGTTTTGTTATGACGTCACGTTAAACTATCGTCCGTAAACCGTATTTACAGACAACCAATTATTATTATTTTTTATCTCTCAGAGACGCCAACCTCTTACTTGAAGGAAACAACGACACATACAGGGGCCCGCCTGATCAGAGTGCATGATAAATGAGCGGTGACCGTAACATTATATGTATGGCGGAGAAACGAAGAAAAAGATGCAATGCACGTCCAGTGATGGTTTTCCAGAATCTGTATCGGATGTTTTATGGCTAAATAAAATGGTATTAAAAAAACATGCCTTCTACAATACAGTACAAAAACTAAGTACGCAAACAGTACTACTCATCGCCCTCAAAATATTCTTAAATGCTTTTCGTAAATAGTTACCACTCGGATACCTTGAAAAAATTGAAATCATGTGGTTTATGGCCCGGGGGGGGGGGGGGGAAGGGCGAGGTCCCTCAATTTCTTCTTTTTTTTTTTTCAAGCACGGGCAATTTCTTGATGAGTCGACGTGTTTATAATTTTCTACCACTCGGATACCTTGGAAAAAAAAATTGAAATCACGTGGTTTAAGGCGGGGGGGGGGGGGGGGGGGGGATGTTTGGTGTGTTTGGCCCATAATTTTTTCTTCTTTTTTTTTTCAAGCACGGGCAATTTCTTGATGAGTTGATGTGTTTTTTTTAAATATCTTACGCAAACCGCCGTATCGCGTACGATCCAGACACTGCACTCGCGTCTGTTCCAAACAAGGGCAGTTTGGCAACGCCGCGCGCCGGGCCACCGGGCGGGCCCAGTTGCGCAAGGCATGGAGAGGGGCGGGGGCGGGTGGACGTGGTCACGTCTCGTCCAGCAGACCAGGCAGTCCTCCAGTTGTTGCGGGGGGCAGGTGGGGGGAGGGGGAGAGCTCCGCACGTGTGGTCTCCGGACACGGTGCCTGCGCGCATGCAATAGACACCGGAAAAATTCGCGATTTCGATGACCTCTAGGATAGACTCCGTTGATCCTCTATGCGCGCGGGGAAAATTACACCTGCTCATCGGCTTACTGACTCGCGACACCTGTTAACTGGGACGCTCGTGGTTCGATACTTCTTTTGTTGAAGGTTTTTTCATTGGCCGAGTGTCATTCAGATAAACTGTGGCCCAAACACTGATGCGGTAAAAAAAAGGCAAACGTTTTTTTTTGGATTCTAGACTATCACGAAATGATTCCGCGAATTTTTCCGGTCTCTAGGCATGCAAAAAGCAGGGAACTTCAAAACACACAGACAATAGTTTTTGTGCCGCGGAGTTGGACGTTCCGTAACTCCCGACGTGAACCTGGGACCCCGGGTGCGCATTCGGCCTCAGGAAGGACTCTTCCCTCGAGCCGCTGGACACTTCGTGTAGCGGTCCCCGCCTGTCAGGGAGTCGCACTCCGGACAGGTTTAAACACCGGGAATAGCTGCGTGCAATGCACACATGGAGGAGGGGCAGGCATTTTTCACGAATAAATAGAGATCGGAAAAATTCGCGAATTAATTTCGCGATAGGCTAAAATAAAAATATTTATACCTCAGTGCTGCTTCTGCCATTGGCTCACAACTCACCTGGATGACTCTGGGCCAATGGGAAACACTCAAACAAAGCTTCATCGAATCACAGGCTGCTACGTTGGGACGTCTCACAAGACAGCAGCCAATGAGTTGGTGGCATTTGACCGAGTGTGCGTAGAACTATGGAGATCATCCTGCAGGTCATTGAACCCGCGAATTTTTCCGGTCCCTACTCAATGGCTACTGACTCGTGACACCTATTAACTGGGACGCCAGTGAATCGATTTGGTGAAGGTTTTTGATTGGCCGAGTATCATTCAGATAAACTGTGGCCCAATCACTGATGCAGTTAAAAGACAAACGTTTTTGGATTCTAGACTATCACGAAATGAATCCGCGAATTTTTCCGGTCTCTACGAATAAATCTCCACGCCTATTAGACTGCAACAAGGTATAGCCCCCCCCCCCCCCCCACAAGCGGTTTCTTCCTTGTGATTGGCGGCCTTCTGCGAGGGAAGTCGTTGCCCTATTTGACCTGAGCCACGCAGGACGCGTTTGCTTTCGCACTGACTTACTGTGATTGGTGTTGTAACAATCGACGTGTACCTGAAAGAAACTCACCCAGTCACGAAACACAAGACGATGCTACGATGTTTTTAACTTTCAGCTCATCTCGGAATCTTTTCGCGAAATATGCATGGCCCTAGTTATCTGGCTGCTGGCACATATGTAGGTTTTTTTTTTCACTGCCTAAAGTCATTCAGGTCGTGTCTAAAACATGTGGTCCAATGAAAAGAGAAGTTCAAGCGGGGGAAAAAAAAAAACTTTGCATTCTAAAATTTCGACAAATAATACGTGAATTCTGTAGGTCTTTATACTTATATACATATATACATACATATATATAAGTATAGATCGAAAACATTTTGCGGTTTCATTTCGTGATACGTTAAAATTCGAACAATTATAACTTTGTGTTCCTTCTGTTCACTGTTTATCTGGAGGACTGTGGAGCCAATTAGAGACCCCTCAATCAAAGAAAAATTCAATCACAAGACACCCAATTGAGATGCCTCTCAAATACAGCAGCCAATGAGCAGGCAAAATTTCCCTAAGTATGCGGAGGATCGTCCTGTCTATCCTGGAGGTCACTGAAATAGCAGAGTTCTCCTGTCTCTGCTAATGATGAGATTTCCTTAACATGTAAGTGGTTGTTTATATTTTATGATAGCATAAGTACATGTATTTATATTTGCATCGTAATATTAAATTTTCAAAGTTTTTTTAAAATTAAAATAAATCTTTTCATTTAAAAATATATGCTCTTACAAAACATTACGTTTTGAAATATTTACGAGTTTTTGTTGAGTTTTTTTTTTTTTCGTAGTTTTGTCAGTTCTAGTACTTTATGCAGTTTTTCATTTTTATTATATGGATAGTTAAAATTAGAAAGAAACAGCACGTAGCGTAAAAAGACAAGTAGCACCCACGCACAAGCTTGCTTATGTGAGTGTATGGCTGAAAACACCGAGGGTGATTGTGTACATCTGTTACATAATATCTCCACCCAGCTCACTGTTGTTGTAACAAGAGTCCGGGACGATTGCGCATTCCGGGGTATTGTCTCGTTCGAAAGCAACATGTTGTTCCAGTGCTCAGCTGATGTGCGCGTCG
The DNA here is from genome assembly GCF_032445375.1 of Bacillus rossius redtenbacheri. Taxonomy (NCBI): domain Eukaryota; kingdom Metazoa; phylum Arthropoda; class Insecta; order Phasmatodea; family Bacillidae; genus Bacillus; species Bacillus rossius. Next base: position 5,300,217 of record NC_086341.1, on the reverse strand, counting down.
GGTAACGACACACAGGGAAAAAAAAAGTTCCCGTAATTTTACAAAAGATCCCTTGGGAAAACAGCTGCCAAGAAATACATAGTTTGAAACACTACAACAGAGATATTGTAAATTTGTACACAACATGGTCATGGTTATTTCTGCATATATGAAATACTTTATTTATCCTTTGAGATGATACTGAGTATTTCTTACGAAAAAAAAACCTTGTCTTTATTTCGTTTTGTTGTACGCAGGAAAGCCAATCAGGGAACGTTTCACAAATAACTTGAACTATTGGCAGTTCTGGGACAACACTAAGTATAGGGGAACGAATCCGAACACAGTATAACTGCGAAATCTATTTTGCAGTGATAGAGTTGTTTTCGTGTAAATGTAGAGATTTACAAAAAGATCTTTACGATTACGTGAATATTTCTGTTTCAATTACAAAAATAAAAAACCTAAATTCACAGCGCACAGAGCGGGGCAGCGCCCAGATAATGTCACAACTTAGAAACACATAACTTATATTTCTAAGTTATGACTAGAGACCTGCAAAATTTGCGGTTTCGATGGCATTCAGGATAGACTGCACATACTCCTGTACACTCGGGCAAATAACGCTTGTTCATTGGCTGCCGACTTGTGAGTCGTCTCAGCTGGTTTGTCTGTGATTCGATCCTTCTTTGGTTGAGGGTTTATAACTGGTTGAAATTCGTCCAGATGAACAGTAAGCCAATAGTAAAATTATCTAAGAGGTATATGTGTTTGAATTCTAGCCTATCACCGAATGAATCCGCGAATTTTGCAGGTCTCTAGTTATGACTAGGGGCAGGCATTATATGGGCGTAAAAAAAACGCCTATTAGACTGCAACAAGGTATACACTCCCTCCCCAGAAGCGGTTTCACCCTTGTGATTGGCGGCCATCTGCGAGAAAAGTCGTTTCCCGTATTTGACGGAGCCACTCAGGACTCGTTTGCTACCGCGGTGAATTACTGTGTGGTTGGTGTCGTAACAATCCACGTGTACCTGAAAATAAACTCACCCAGTCGCGAAACATGAAAGATGCTACGGTGTTTTAACTTTCATACTGGTCTCTGGTATTTTTTCGCGAAACATGCATGCCACTAGTTATGCTTATGACATTTATAAATTACTTCGTTTCTAAGTTGTGTCTATTCTAAGCTACGATCGTTCCAATTCATTGCAGTTCTAGGTAGAGACCGGAAAAATTCGCGATTTCAATGACCTATAGGATAGACTCCATGATCCTCTATGCACGCGGGAAAATTACTTATGCTCATTGGTTACTGACTCGCGACACATGTTAACTGGGACGCTCGCGATTCGATACTTCTTTTGTTGAAAGTTTTACATTGGCCGAGTATCCTTCAGATAAACTGTGGCCCAATCACTGATGAGTAGAGACCGGAAAAAATCGCGGGTTCAATGACCTTCAGGATAGACTCCAATATCCTCTACACACTCGGGCAAATGCCAACTGTTCATTGGCTGCTGACTTGTGAGTCGTCTCGACTGGGTGACTTGTGATTCGACGCTTCTATGAGTGATGGGTCTCTAATTGGCCCTCAGTCCTCCAGATTAACAATAAACCAATGGCAGAAGCAGCACTAAGGTATAATTATTTGAATTTTAGCATAACACGAAATGAATCCGCGAATTTTTCAGGTCTCTACTGATGAGTAGGGACCGGAAAAATTCGCGGATTCAATGACATCTAGGATAGCCTCCATTATCCTCTGCACTTCTCAAGTAAACACGTCTGTTGATTGGTTACTAAATTGTGAGGCGTCTCCACTGGGTAGCTTGTGATTCGACGCTTCTTTGGCCGATAGTCTCTCATTGGCCCAGAGAGCACCAGTTAAACCGCGAGCCTATAGCAGAACCAGCAGGATTGTACACATGTTTGAATTTCAGCCTATCACGAAATGAATCCGCGAATTTTTCCGGTCTCTACTGATGCGGTAAAAAAAAAAAAAAGGCAAACGTATTTTTGATTCTAGACTATCACGAAATGAATCCCGCGAATTTTTCAGGTCTCTAGTTCTAGGTTATGTGGTTATATTTTTTTTTGCGAGAGAGAATGCCGAGTAAACACTAAGTCGCGTGCTGTTTCTAGTTGACGTACGTGCGGATCCAGGGGCCGCCTTGTCGCGGGACGCGTGACGGAGACAAACAAGTATACTGGGTGGTCGAGGAGGGGTGTTGTTCGCCACCGGGGGATGGGAGATGCAGAGGGGGGGGGACGCGGGGTATAAGACAGTCGGACGACCGCCCGGACGCCAGCAGCGCGCCGCCATGCCCGCGGAAGGACGACTGCTGCTGGTCGCCGCGACGACCCTGCTGGCGCTGGCGTCGACCCTAGCGCGTCGCCCGCCGCCGGGGAGTCGAGGTGCCGCGTGGTTCGGCGACCACGCTGTAAATACTATTATTGTTTTTAAAAAATAAGGGGGATTGTCTGTAAAGTCGGCTTACGGACGATAATTTCACGTGATAACGTCATAAGAAAACATTGATGTAAACTTGTATACTTTTTAATTTTCAAATATTATTTACATTTTTTTTTTTTGCAAATTTAATTTGAATAATTTGTTTAAATATAATCACGAACAATTAGTAGAGACCGGAAAAATTCGCGGATTAATTTCGTGACAGTCTAGAATCCAAATAACGTTTGCCTTTTTACTGCATCAGTGATTGGGCCACAATTTTTCTGAATGACACTCGGCCAGTGATAAACCTTCAAGAAAAAAAAAATCGAATCACTAGCGTCCCAGTTAACAGGTAACACGAGTCAGTAGCCAATGAGCAGATGTAATTTTCCCACGTGCATATAGGATCATGGAGTCTATCCTACAGGTCATTGAATCCGCGAATTTTTCCGGTCTCTAGTCCTTGGTAGATGGTCACTAGAAGGAGTACAAGAACAGGGGGATGTCCTTGCGCAGGGTGCAGAGACGCCTGACGAGGAGGACCTGTCGGGCGCCGCGGAGACGGAGCAGGACGCGGAGGAGGGCCTATCTGCGTCCCGGCGCGGCTACGGCGCCGGCTTCTTCGGACCGCGGCCCGCGCGGGCCCCCGTGTTCCAACCCTTCCCAGCGGCGTCGCAATAAACCTCTACCTCTCGCCAACCAGCCGGGCTCGTTTCTTCCCCCGAACACACTCCCCTCTCCTGTAACAGCAGTCTCGTGTCCGGCGACCTGGAGAATAATCCACGGATTCTTTTCCACGAAAGTCTGGAATCCAAAACGTGTTTGCCCCCCCCCCCCCCTTTTTTTTTTGCTGCTTCAGTACGGGCATGCTCAATGAGTAGAGACCGGAAAAATTCGCGGATTCATTTCACGATATGCTAGAATCCAAACAACTATACCTTTATATTGCTTCTGTGATTGGCTTACAGTTTATCTGAAGGACTTTGAGCCAATGGAAAACCTTCAACCAAAAAAGTATCGAATCGCAAGCGTCCCAGTTAACGGGTGTCACGAGTCAATAGCCAATGAGCAAGTGGCATTTGCCTGAGTGTGTAGGGGGTTGTAGAGTCTATCCTAGAGGTCATCGAAAGCGCGAATTTTTCCAGTCTCTATCAATGAGTAGGACACCTGTATTTCGCGATTTAATTTAGGGTCAAGGTATTTCTCAAAACACTGTAGCTTTATCTAAGAGTCGTGGCAAATTGTGAGGGTGCAGCAGTACGGTGACCACATTCTCTTTGGCCCCGTCAAGAGCGGGACGACACCTCTCACCGACCTCAGCCAATAACCACAGGAGAAAAGCTACAGTATTTTGTGAAATACCTTGACACGAAATGTATTCGCGAAATACAGGTGTCCTTATCAAAGAGTAGAGACCTGAAAAATTCGCGGATTCATTTCGTGTTATGCTAAAATTCAAATAAATATACCTTAGTGCTGCTTCTGCCATTGGTTCACTGTTAATCTGGAGGACTGAGGGCCAATTAGAGACCCTCACTCATAGAAGTGTAGACTCACAGGCCACCCAGTCGAGACGACTCACAAGTCAGCAGCCAGTGAACAGTTGGCATTTACCCGAGTGTGTAGAGGATATTGGAGTCTATCCTGAAGGTCATTGAACCCGCGAATTTTTCAGGTCTCTAATTTCTTAGCGAGAACATTTTGATCCCTGTTATTTGGCACTACCTGATTCGCTTACTTCTCTCCTAGCTGGACATCGTTGGCTCACGGTCGTAGAGGGGCGTGTCCAGATAACTGCGGTCCAATCATGATTACAGTGCGACAGTGCGAAGGTTTGCATTCTAGCTTGCGACTAAATGAATCCGCGATATTTCCGTGGCTCTATCAATGAGCTTTATAAAAAGTCTTGATTAAAGCGTAGAAACCAATGGAAAACAGCTATCAAAATAGCTGATCGAATCGTGTGCGACGCAGAGACAAGATGTAATGTGGCATCATCCAATGAACACTTGACATCGACTTGTTTACGCACACGTCTGTAGATCCTAGTATGGTACTAGATTCTCAGACTAGCTGTGTATTAAAAATTTGTAGCATTTTTTTTTTGTTCCGTGGTTGGCTGCGTGTCTACTGTCAGCTGCACCAATCACAGCTGTCCAGTGCTGAAGCAAACGCGTCCTGAATGGCCCAGCCAAATAGCTTCTCTTGCAGAACGACTGCCCAATCACAAGGAAACAACTGCCAAAACAGTCTAAAACGAGCGATCAGATTATTTTCGCGAAAAACACATGCGCACTAGTTCTTAGTAACAAATGTAACCACAATTTTTGTAACTATTACAAACAAAACCCCAGGATAGAGACCGGAAAAATTCGCGATTTCGATGACCTGTAGGATATACTCCATGATCCTCTACGCACGCGGGAAAATTACATTTGCTCATTGGCTACTGGCTCGTGACACCTGTTAACTGGGACGCTAGTGAATCGATACTTCTTTTGTTGAAGGTTTTTCATTGGCCGAGTATGATTCAGATAAAACTGTGGCCCAATCACTGATGCGGTAAAAAAAGGCAAACGTTTTTGGATTCTAGACTATCACGAAATGAATCCGCGAATTTTTCCGGTCTCTAACTATTACAAACAAAACCCCAGGATATTCACGGGTTCATTTGCCTTTTACTTCGGTAAACTTCGGTACTATTCGGGCTGTGGTCGTGGCCCTCATCCTTGTGATCCATGGACCGGCGGCCTGGAGTAGATCATGTTTTATCTCTCCTGCTGTTTCTTAAGAGCCGGTGGGGTCGTCCAGAAGGGGAGGCAGGCAGTCGTACTAGCACCTCTGTGGTGAGGGGATAGGGGGAACCCCCAGGTGTCCACGACTGTGTGAAAGCCGCCTCCACAAACGCGCATGCGTGCGATCGTCCAATTACCTGCTGTCTCACCAAGGCGATCTTGTATTATAATGGCGCGAAAGCAGCCACGGAATTACCCCCCCCCCCCCCCCCACTCTTCCACTCCCACTCCCTCACCCCACAACACCTCATAAATACTTGAAACTAACGACGTTACAACACGTAAAGTGCGCCGATAAGTTATTACGTATTTATGAACTGGGGAAACGATGCCATCTAGCACGTGTGTTCCCCGCGGGAGTTCCTGGGGCGGCAGCAATTTGGTGCGTCACGTAAGGTAAGGTTTGCTAGAGTCGTCCGAAGCACAGCTCACGCACGATTCAGCATTTTCGGTTTCGTTTATGTAGGCATGTTCATTTTTTTTTTCAATCATATAATATTCTGGCATGTGGCGAAGTTAAAGGCTTTCCACTGAATCACCGGAAGTTTTCAGTGAATTGGTTATTTTTGTTTTTAACAAAGCGCACAACATTTTTGTGTACTCGTTATCAAGGACGTATCCAACTGGGAAAAAAAACAGGGGAAAAAAAGGGGGGGGGGGCGCATTTTTCAAAATTCAATATTTTTTAATAAGGGAAGAGTGTCGATACAATAATAAACAATAATTATTTTTAGGATAGTTATAAATTTTCTAATTACATTTCCTTGCTTCTTGTGTTTCCACTTCGGTAAAGAGTTGAGGAAAGAGATTAGCTATCTCCCCCTTCCCTGCGCCTTGGATACGCACTTGTTTGTCGTACTTCTTTCCTTGCAGTGATACGTTCTCACGCAATAGGCTGGATACGAAACTAAAACACAGTCGCGCACTCACGTGACATTCCTCGGTGGCTATCCTTCCCTGACGTCATCGACTTACCTGAAATACAAACAAAATATACAGTCATTCTCAGTTTTACATTTATCCACAAACAGTTAATTAACACTGCAAGGCAAACAATCTAAAGACATGACATTTTTTTTTACGGGTACTTGTAAACTGAAGATAACATTTCGAAAAATCACCTGAAGAAACGTTTATTTACCTACTGTTACTGCCTTTAAAAATGAATACTCTATTAGCTTTACGTGTTTCCAGTCACTGATATATTTGGCGTCAGTTCTCTCGAGACCATGTGCATTTATAGTATAATATAGTAAACTATTCAATGCAAATTGAATATTATAAAAAAATTTTCTTCGTGATATTAGTAGGGACAGGAAAAATTCGCGGGTTCAATTACCTGTAGGATGAACTCCATAGTTCTACGTACACCCCAGAGTCATCTAGGTGAGTTGTGAGCCAATAACAGAGGCTGCATTGTGGTATAACTATTTGTATTTTAGCCTATCGCGAAATGAACTCGCGAATTTTTCTGGTCTCTAGATATAAGTTTACTAGACATTTAGGGGGAAGAACAAAGTTAATCAAATCACTTAAACCAAGGAAGACTTGTATAGTGTATGGTCGTAAAAGCTTCATCTACGTTTGATCTGCCCGATGACAAAAGTGATGACTAGAGACCCGTGAATTTCGCGGATTCAATGACATCCAGGATAGACTCCAATATCCTCTACACACTCGGGCAAATGCCAACTGTTCATTGGCTATTGACTTGTGAGTCGTCTCGAATGGGTTCCCTGTGATTCGACATTTCTATGAGTGAGGGTCTCTAATTGGCCCTCAGTCATCCAGATTAACAGAGAACCAATGACAGAAGCAGCATTAAGGTATAATTATTTGAATTTTTGCATAACACGAAATGAATCCGTGATATTGACGGGTCTCTAGTGATGACGTGTACAGTAGGTACCTTACTTCTAAGGGCAAGATTTTTAAGTTAGCAAAAAACATTGCCTATAAATATCTGCAGCAGTTACTGAGTATTTCTTACACAAACAATACATAAAAATACACAGCTGGGCAGTATTTTTTTAAAATGTGATATGTTTTCTCCTGTGTGTAGTTTACAAACAAAATCCGAAAATTATTTTGGGAAGAGTCCATAAATCGAGAAAAAATTTGCGATGAAATACGTATTCCAAAATTAAATACGTGTTATTTTGTTTAAATTACTATTCATATATGTGTTAATAATCAGTTATTAACTTAAAAAAAAACACACACAAAGTTATTTATCAATTTTTATTTACTCCCCGGATTTCAAGCTCACAGACGCTAGCTGAAGAAGGATAGGAGCTCACGCAACTCAGACCGGTGGGTAATTAAGGTCGAGTTTATAAACTACACAAGAAGCAAAGAGTTCAGTGACGACGTTTTCAAATACTCGACCAACTCTCGACTTGTTGCGAGTACTCGGCTTCTATCGGTGGCACGGAGCGACGTAAGCGGAAGAGCTCGGCATTGACGAGCTAGCTCGTACGGGTCCGTGTCCGCCTGCGTGTCACTGTAGGAAGGGCCTAACTCGTACACTTCCGCAGCGCAAAGTGGCTGGCCGGTCCCAGTAACTCCAGTAGTTAAAAGTTATCTGTAAACCGTTCCCTTAATAGCTTTCCGATATTTAGGATTGTTTAGAGTGTAAATTAGCAAAATTCATTATAATTGTAAACTTGACTATTTTATCGCAATTTTAACTGTTTAATTTTTGTTTATAATGTGACAAGGCCTATATCCCTTGAGCTGTTGGCTCATGTGGGGATCTGCAGGTGGATTTAAAATAAATAGGTAAAATAAAATATTAACTGCACACATTGAACACCACACAATAAAATCAAATGAAGGCCAATATTTGAATATTCGATAATATTTTTCAGGGTTTCAAAAATATTATGATTGGATGAAAACATCAATCAGAATATAAAATTATCCCCAACATTCGGGGAAAAAATCTCTCTCTTCTGCCAGAAAGAAACTCACAAACACTATATAACTTTTTGGTGGAAAAAATCATCTATTTATGGAACAAAATGCAGAAAGTTATAATTCAATAATTCTTATATTATGCCATGTTTTTAAAACGGACTACGCGTATAAAATATATTTTCATAGCTTTATAACCCCATAGTTTCCTAACCCTATTTCAGAATGTCCTGAAGATTTGTGATTGTGAAGTTTTTAATACATATGAAAATACTTGTAAGTTTTAAAACGAAAACCACAAAAAAAAAGTGGGGCGCATGCAATGGAATATGAATAGTTCACCGAGGTCACTAACAATTTTATTGCACTGCAAATGATATGAGCTGTTGTGTCAATTTCCTCAACGACAGCTACTCCCTACATTCCTCACTATTATCTATTGCATGCAAACCACGTTTTTAGTTTTAAATCGTACAAGTATTTTCATAAATATTAAAAATTTACAATCAAAAATTGAAAGGACAATCTGGATGGGGTTAGGAATCTTCATGGGGCTATGAGAAATTATGTTATACTTTTTAATCAGTTTTAAATACGTGGTATATTAAAAATTAATAATAGTTTTAAAAAAATAAAAAACACGTTTTATAGAAAATCTAAATAAAAAATAGAAAATAAATTTTAATAAATTTGAATTAAGACTAGTGTAAATTTTTTTAATAAATACCAATTAAGAAAAGGAGTCTTTTTTTTCCCCCTGAGCAAAAATTTATTTGATCGTCTCAGAAATAAATACGTTCGTGTTGGCGCAACTTGAACAACAGCTTGCCTGACGCAATCCTTCTCACCCCCCCCCCCCCCCCCCCCCCCCCCCCACTTTTTCACAGCGAGCGAGCTGGGCCAGTCACGTGCTGCCATCTACAGTCACGATTATACAACTACGTCGCCGAAAACGTGCGACGAGAGAAGCGGACACACGGACAGACGGGCGGCGGCTGAGTTACGACCGGAGCGTTTCCCCATGTCACCCCCTCCCCTCCCCTCCCCGCAACTCCTCGTGACATCACCGTGACAAGATCGGCGACGTTGCCAAGCTTCCTGGCAACCCAGAGCTTTACGCTGTTGAAGACAATACAGCAAACCTAAGGACCTTTCAAACAAGAATGCACCTGGAGTAAACGCAAGAGTTCTTCGTAATTGAAGATAAACTGGGTGTCTCTTCGTAGAATCTGCGCCGTACTTCAACTGTCGTAATTCTGTTTCTTTCGGAGTGAACAGACTAAACGCAATCGTGGAAGGGGGAAAAAAAAGTGTTTATGCATGAGTCTTAACCAGATCTGGTATTATTATTATTATTATTATTATTTCATATATCAAGATTATTATGGTTAGAGACAGGAAAAATTCGCGATTTCAATGACCTATAGGATAGACTCCATGATCCTATATGCACGCGAGAAAATTACACCTGCTCATTGGCTACTGACTCGTGACACCTGTTAACTGGGTTGCTCGTGGTTCGATACTTCTTTTGTTAAAGGTTTTTCATTGGCCGAGTATCATTTAGATAAACTGTGGCCCAATCACTGATGCAGTAAAAAGGCAAACGTTTTTGGATTCTAGACTATCACGAAATGAATCCGCGAATTTTTTCCGATCTCTAACTATAATCAAATAATGTAGACCAAAGAGCTAAATGCAGTTGGTTGATACGCAAGAGCTGGTATGCTATCACGTGAATCCCACGATGATGGAAGTACTTACTTTAAATATCGCTGGTTTATTATTTAATGAAGTGCCCATATAGTGCACGGAAGATTCATGCGGCTCGTTCGAGAATCCATTGCACGGAGTAACGGAACGATTCCCGCCGGTACATATGCACATTCGTACCTTCGTGCAAGTAAGGGGGACTCGGTCCCGCACACACACACAAACACACAACAACGCGCGCGCGCGCGCGCCCATATTCGTCCACGCTGTTTACTTTTACAGGGTAAGGTCGGCATCGAAGAGTAAAGTGCGGTTTGATGTTACAAAGTTTGTAATTCGATGACAAGTCACATTAGCCGAGCGGAGGATTTATTCGTCGCACTGACAGAAAGAGTGACAAACCGAGTATCGGTCCGTCATTACTCGCTGTGTCACTCTTCACTGCAAGAAACCTTCAAACGTCACACAGGAAATAAGGCCAAGTAAGTATGTTAGTTCTCCAGGAAAGCATTTTTGGGAAACTTTCCCAGTAATTGACCAGAAACGTTTCTGCAAATTCCGAAAATTGTCAATCGAGTTATACTTTCACGAAAACACACCAAAAAAATTTATCAACCTTTTTTCATACAATCAGAAACCAATAAAACATACTTTTTTGTGTTTTTCTTTACCTACCAATCTGTACAGTACATGTCTCTCGAGAATAAAATACGCACATTGATCACAATCAAACATGTAAACAATTTATCTAAAATAAATCACCGAATATGAAATAGCAACCGCACAGTGTGACACCGGCCTAAAGGGCATAACCAACTATGAAATTCTTTTCAATGGGTTAGCTGTAATGGGGTGACAAATTTTTGCGTAGCGATACCCTCGTGCTGACCAAGGGCGGACGCAAATGGTGGTCAGGGGAGGGCAGGATTAAATTTTCTAATTCAATTTTAGTACATTTACATTTGAAATATTTAGTGTATTTGATTTATGGTTCAAAAAACGTCATGTAGTCTATAGCACTACGCAAAATATAACTTAAGGTAGGTTTAGTGAATTATGATAAGGAATTGAGAGCAATTTTAAAAATAAAATTCATGATTCAAGGAGGGCATGGCACTATAATCCCCCACCCCCCTAAAAAAAAGATCCAACAATGGTGTTGACGACATGATTAAATTTTCTAATCAATTATAGTACATTTAAATATTTAGTGTATTTGATTTATGGTTCAAAAACGTCATGATGTCTAAAGCACTATGTAAAATATAACTTAAGGTAAGTTTATTAATTATGATAAGGAAATGGGAGAAATTTTTTAAAAAAATATTCAGGATTCAAGGGGGGCATGGCACTATACTCCCCCCCTAAAACAAAGGATCCTCCAGTGGTGTTGACGACATGATTAAATTTTCTAATTCAATTATAGTACATTTAAATTTTTAGTGTATTTGATTTATGATTCACAAAAGTCCTTTAATGTATATTATCTATAGTACTACGAAAAAAAATACTTAAGTAAGTTTAGTGAATTATGATAGGAATTGGCAGATATTTTAAAAAATGATTCAGGATTCAAAAAGGGGGGGGGGGAAGACTCTAAACCTCCCACCCCCCCCCCAGGGCCAGAGGTGGTGACGACATGCCGCGGTGTCCCAGGTACGCAGAGGTCGGTGCAGCGGGCACCTTGAATCCCGAGAGCGAGTTATTTCGGCGGCGCCTGGCATGCAGCACCTGCGCCAGGTCCCGGGAGGGGAGAAGATGAGGGGGAGTGAGGAGGCGGAGGGCAGGCCATTAGGCGCGTCACTAGCCCGGCCCTGACCCTGGCCCGCCTACCCGCTCCCTGCATTAGCGCACCGCCTGGTGGCGACTGTTCCGTTCCCTCGTCACTACCACGGCCCTGACCCTGGCCCGCCTACCCGCTCCCAGCATTAGCGCACCGCCGGGTGGCGACTGTTCCGTTAGCTCGTCACAAGCACGGCCCTTTCCCTGGCCCGCCCACCCGCTCCCTGCATTAGCGCACCGCCTTGTGGCGACTGTTCCCTACCCTCGTCGCTGGCCCGGCACTGACCCTGGCCCGTCTACCCGCTCCCTGCATTAGCGCACCGCCTTGTGGCGACTGTTCCCTACCCTCGTCGCTGGCCCGGCACTGACCCTGGCCCGCCTACCCGCTCCCTGCATTAGCGCACCGCCTGGTGGCGACTGTTCCATTCCCTCGTCACTACCACGGCCCTGACCCTGGCCCGCCTACCCGCTCCCTGCATTAGCGCACCGCCGAATGGCGACTGTTCCGTTAGCTCGTCACAAGCACGGCCCTTTCCCTGGCCCGCCCACCCGCTCCCTGCATTAGCGCACCGCCTTGTGGCGACTGTTCCGTTCCCTCGTTGCTGGCCCGGCCCTGACCCTGGCCCGTCTACCCGCTCCCTGCATTAGCACACCGCCTGGTGGCGACTGTTCCGTTCCCTCGTCACTAGCACGGCCCTGACCTTGGCTCGCCTACCCGCTCCCTGCATTAGCGCACCGCCGGGTGGCAACTGTTCCGTTCCCTCGTCACTAGCATGGCCCTGACCCTGGCCCGCCTACCCGCTCCAAGCATTAGCGCTCCGCCTGGTGGCGACTGTTCCGTTCCCTCGTCACAAGCACGGCCCTTTCCCTGACCCGCCCACCCGCTCCCTGCATTAGCGCACCGCCTGGTGGCGACTGTTCCGTTCCCCCGTCGCTGGCCCGGCCCTGACCCTGGCCCGCCTACCCGCTCCTTGCATTAGCACACCGCCTGGTGGCGACTGTTCCGTTCCCTCGTCACTACCACGGCCCTGACCCTGGCCCGCCTACCCGCTCCCTGCATTAGCGCACCGCCGGGTGGCGACTGTTCCGTTAGCTCGTCACAAGCACGGCCCTTTCCCTGGCCCGCCCACCCGCTCCCTGAATTAGCGCACCGCCTTGTGGCGACTGTTCCGTTCCCTCGTCGATGGCCCGGCCCTGACCCTGGCCCGTCTACCCGCTCCCTGCATTAGCACACCGCCTGGTGGCGACTGTTCCGTTCCCTCGTCACTAGCACGGCCCTGACCCTGGCTCGCCTACCCGCTCCCTGCATTAGCGCACCGCCGGGTGGCGACTGTTCCGTTCCCTCGTCACTAGTACGGCCCTGACCCTGGCCCGCCTACCCGCTCCCTGCATTAGCGCTCCGCCTGGTGGCGACTGTTCCGTTCCCTCGTCACAAGCACGGCCCTTTCCCTGACCCGCCCACCCGCTCCCTGCATTAGCGCACCGCCTGGTGGCGACTGTTTCCTACCCTCGTCGCTGGCCCGTCTACCCGCTCCCTGCATTAGCGCACCGCCTGGTGGCGACTGTTCCCTACCCTCGTTGCTGGATCGGCCCTGACCCTGGCCCGTCTACCCGCTCCCTGCATTAGCGCACCGCCTGGTGGCGACTGTTCCCTACCCTCGTCGCTGGCCCGGCCCTGACCCTGGCCCGTCTACCCGCTCCCTGCATTAGCGCACCGCCTGGTGGCGACTGTTCCGTTCCCCCGTCGCTGGCCCGGCCCTGACCCTGGCCCGCCTACCCGCTCCCTGCATTAGCACAACGCCTGGTGGCGACTGTTCCGTTCCCTCGTCACTACCACGGCCCTGACCCTGGCCCGCCTACCCGCTCCCTGAATTATCGCACCGCCGGGTGGCGACTGTTCCATTAGCTCGTCACAAGCACGGCCCTTTCCCTGGCCCGCCCACCCGCTCCCTGCATTAGCGCACCGCCTTGTGGCGACTGTTCCGTCCCCTCGTCGCTGGCCCGGCCCTGACCCTGGCCCGTCTACCCGCTCCCTGCATTAGCACACCGCCTGGTGGCGACTGTTCCGTTCCCTCGTCACTAGCACGGCCCTGACCCTGGCCCGTCTACCCGCTCCCTGCATTAGAGCACCGCTAGGTGGCGACTGTTCCGTTCCCTCGTCACTAGCACAGCCCTGACCCTGGCCCGCCTACCCGCTCCCTGCATTAGCGCACCGCCTTGTGGCGACTGTTCCGTTCCCTCGTAGCTGGCCCGGCACTGACCCTGGCCCGTCTACCCGCTCCCTGCATTAGCGCACCGCCGGGTGGCGACTGTTCCGTTCCCTCGTCACTAGCCCGGCCCTGACCCTGGCCCGCCTACCCGCTCCCTGCATTAGCGCACCGCCTGGTGGCGATTGTTCCGTTCCCTCGTCGCTGGCCCGGCCCTGACCCTGGCCCGCCTACCCGCTCCCTGCATTAGCGCACCGCCTGGTGGCGACTGTTCCGTTCCCTCGTCGCTGGGCCGGCCCTGACCCTGGCCCACCTACCCGCTCCCTGCATTAGCGCACCGCCTGGTGGCGACTGTTCCGTTCCCTCGTCACTAGCCCGGCCCTGACCCTGGCCCGTCTACCCGCTCCCTGCATTAGCGCACCGCCGGGTGGCGACTGTTTCGTTCCCTCGTCACTAGCACGGCCCTGACCCTGGCCCACCTATCCGCTCCCTGCATTAGCGCACCGCCGAGTGGCGACTGTTCCGTTCCCTCGTCACTAGCACGGCCCTGACCCTGGACCGCCTACCCGCTCCCTGCATTAGCGCACCGCCTGGTGGCGACTGTTCCGTTCCCCCGTCGCTGGCCCGGCCCTGACCCTGGCCCGTCTACCCGCTCCCTGCATTAGCACACCGCCTGGTGGCGACTGTTCCGTTCCCTCGTCACTACCACGGCCCTGACCCTGGCCCGCCTACCCGCTCCCTGCATTAGCGCACCGCCGGGTGGCGACTGTTCCGTTAGCTCGTCACAAGCACGGCCCTTTCCCTGGCCCGCCCACCCGCTCCCTGCATTAGCGCACTGCCTTGTGGCGAAAGTTCCCTACCCTCGTCGCTGGCCCGGCACTGACCCTGGCCCGTCTACCCGCTCCCTGCATTAGCGCATCGCCTGGTGGCGACTGTTCCATTCCCTCGTCGCTGGCCCGGCACTGACCCTGGCCCGTCTACCCGCTCCCTGCATTAGCCCACCGCCGGGTGGCGACTGTTCCGTCCCCTCGTCACAAGCACGGCCCTTTCCCTGGCCCGTCCACCCGCTCCCTGCATTAGCGCACCGCCTGGTGGCGACTGTTCCCTACCCTCGTCGCTGGCCCGGCCCTGACCCTGGCCCGTCTACCCGCTCCCTGCATTAGCGCATCGCCTGGTGGCGACTGTTCCATTCCCCCGTCGCTGGCCCGGCCCTGACCCTGGCCCGCCTACCCGCTCCCTGCATTAGTACACCGCCTGGTGGCGACTGTTCCGTTCCCTCGTCACTACCACGGCCCTGACCCTGGCCCGCCTACCCGCTCCCTGCATTAGCGCACCGCCGAATGGCGACTGTTCCGTTAGCTCGTCACAAGCACGGCCCTTTCCCTGGCCCGCCCACCCGCTCCCTGCATTTGCGCACTGCCTTGTGGCGACTGTTCCATTCCCTCGTCGCTGGCCCGGCCCTGACCCTGGCCCGTCTACCCGCTCCCTGCATTAGCACACCGCCTGGTGGCGACTGTTCCGTTCCCTCGTCACTAGCACGGCCCTGACCCTGGCTCGCCTACCCGCTCCCTGCATTAGCGCACCGCCGGGTGGCAACTGTTCCGTTCCCTCGTCACTAGCACGGCCCTGACCCTGGCCCACCTACCCGCTCCCAGCATTAGCGCTGCGCCTGGTGGCGACTGTTCCGTTCCCTCGTCACAAGCACGGCCCTTTCCCTGACCCGCCCACCCGCTCCCTGCATTAGCGCACCGCCTGGTGGCGACTGTTCCGTTCCCTCGTCGCTGGGCCGGCCCTGACCCTGGCCCACCTACCCGCTCCCTGCATTAGCACACCGCCTGGTGGCGACTGTTCCGTTCCCTCGTCACTAGCCCGGCCCTGACCCTGGCCCGTCTACCCGCTCCCTGCATTAGCGCACCGCCGGGTGGCGACTGTTTCGTTCCCTCGTCACAAGCACGGCCCTTTCCCTGACCCGCCCACCCGCTCCCTGCATTAGCGCACCGCCTGGTGGCGACTGTTCCCTACCCTCGTTGCTGGATCGGCCCTGACCCTGGCCCGTCTACCCGCTCCCTGCATTAGCGCACCGCCGGGTGGCGACTGTTCCGTCTCCTCGTCACAAGCACGGCCCTTTCCCTGGCCCGCCCACCCGCTCCCTGCATTAGCGCACCGCCTGGTGGCGACTGTTCCCTACCCTCGTCGCTGGCCCGGCCCTGACCCTGGCCCGTCTACCCGCTCCCTGCATTAGCACACCGCCTGGTGGCGACTGTTCCGTTCCCTCGTCACTACCACGGCCCTGACCCTGGCCCGCCTACCCGCTCCCTGCATTAGCGCACCGCCGGGTGGCGACTGTTCCATTAGCTCGTCACAAGCACGGCCCTTTCCCTGGCCCGCCCACCCGCTCCCTGCATTAGCGCACCGCCTTGTGGCGACTGTACCGTCCCCTCGTTGCTGGCCCGGCCCTGACCCTGGCCTGTCTACCCGCTCCCTGCATTAGCACACCGCCTGGTGGCGACTGTTCCGTTCCCTCGTCACTAGCACGGCCCTGACCCTGGCCCGCCTACCCGCTCCCTGCATTAGCGCACCGCCAGGTGGCGACTGTTCCGTTCCCTCGTCACTAGCACGGCCCTGACCCTGGCCCGCCTACCCGCTCCCTGCATTAGCGCACCGCCTTGTGGCGAATGTTCCGTTCCCTCGTCGCTGGCCCGGCACTGACCCTGGCCCGTCTACCCGCTCCCTGCATTAGCGCACCGCCGGGTGGCGACTGTTCCGTTCCCTCGTCACTAGCCCGGCCCTGACCCTGGCCCGCCTACCCGCTCCCTGCATTAACGCACCGCCGGGTGGCGACTGTTCCGTTCCCTCGTCACTAGCACGGCCCTGACCCTGGCCCGCCTACCCGCTCCCTGCATTAGCGCTCCTCCTGGTGGCGACTGTTCCGTTCCCTCGTCACAAGCACGGCCCTTTCCCTGGCCCGCCCACCCGCTCCCTGCATTAGCGCACCGCCTGGTGGCGACTGTTCCCTACCCTCGTCGCTGGCCCGGCCCTGACCCTGGCCCGTCTACCCGCTACCTGCATTAGCGCACCGCCTGGTGGCGACTGTTCCGTTCCCTCGTCACTAGCCCGGCCCTGACCCTAGCCCGTCCACCCGCTCCCTGCATTAGCGCACCGCCGGGTGCCGACTGTTACGTTCCCTCGTCACTAGCACGGCCCTTTCCCTGGCCCGCCCACCCGCTCCCTGCATTAGCGCACCGCCTGGTGGCGACTGTTCCGTTACCTCGTCGCTGGCCCGGCCCTGACCCTGGCCCGCCCACCCGCTCCCTGCATTAGCGCACCGCCTGGTGGCGACTGTTCCGTTCCCTCGTCACTAGCACAGCCCTGACCCTGGCCCGCCTACCCGCTCCCTGCATTAGCGCACCGCCTTGTGGCGACTGTTCCGTTCCCTCGTAGCTGGCCCGGCACTGACCCTGGCCCGTCTACCCGCTCCCTGCATTAGCGCACCGCCGGGTGGCGACTGTTCCGTTCCCTCGTCACTAGCCCGGCCCTGACCCTGGCCCGCCTACCCGCTCCCTGCATTAGCGCACCGCCTGGTGGCGATTGTTCCGTTCCCTCGTCGCTGGCCCGGCCCTGACCCTGGCCCGCCTACCCGCTCCCTGCATTAGCGCACCGCCTGGTGGCGACTGTTCCGTTCCCTCGTCGCTGGGCCGGCCCTGACCCTGGCCCACCTACCCGCTCCCTGCATTAGCGCACCGCCTGGTGGCGACTGTTCCGTTCCCTCGTCACTAGCCCGGCCCTGACCCTGGCCCGTCTACCCGCTCCCTGCATTAGCGCACCGCCGGGTGGCGACTGTTTCGTTCCCTCGTCACTAGCACGGCCCTGACCCTGGCCCACCTATCCGCTCCCTGCATTAGCGCACCGCCGAGTGGCGACTGTTCCGTTCCCTCGTCACTAGCACGGCCCTGACCCTGGACCGCCTACCCGCTCCCTGCATTAGCGCACCGCCTGGTGGCGACTGTTCCGTTCCCCCGTCGCTGGCCCGGCCCTGACCCTGGCCCGTCTACCCGCTCCCTGCATTAGCACACCGCCTGGTGGCGACTGTTCCGTTCCCTCGTCACTACCACGGCCCTGACCCTGGCCCGCCTACCCGCTCCCTGCATTAGCGCACCGCCGGGTGGCGACTGTTCCGTTAGCTCGTCACAAGCACGGCCCTTTCCCTGGCCCGCCCACCCGCTCCCTGCATTAGCGCACTGCCTTGTGGCGACTGTTCCCTACCCTCGTCGCTGGCCCGGCACTGACCCTGGCCCGTCTACCCGCTCCCTGCATTAGCGCATCGCCTGGTGGCGACTGTTCCATTCCCTCGTCGCTGGCCCGGCACTGACCCTGGCCCGTCTACCCGCTCCCTGCATTAGCCCACCGCCGGGTGGCGACTGTTCCGTCCCCTCGTCACAAGCACGGCCCTTTCCCTGGCCCGTCCACCCGCTACCTGCATTAGCGCACCGCCTGGTGGCGACTGTTCCCTACCCTCGTCGCTGGCCCGGCCCTGACCCTGGCCCGTCTACCCGCTCCCTGCATTAGCGCATCGCCTGGTGGCGACTGTTCCATTCCCCCGTCGCTGGCCCGGCCCTGACCCTGGCCCGCCTACCCGCTCCCTGCATTAGTACACCGCCTGGTGGCGACTGTTCCGTTCCCTCGTCACTACCACGGCCCTGACCCTGGCCCGCCTACCCGCTCCCTGCATTAGCGCACCGCCGAATGGCGACTGTTCCGTTAGCTCGTCACAAGCACGGCCCTTTCCCTGGCCCGCCCACCCGCTCCCTGCATTTGCGCACTGCCTTGTGGCGACTGTTCCATTCCCTCGTTGCTGGCCCGGCCCTGACCCTGGCCCGTCTACCCGCTCCCTGCATTAGCACACCGCCTGGTGGCGACTGTTCCGTTCCCTCGTCACTAGCACGGCCCTGACCCTGGCTCGCCTACCCGCTCCCTGCATTAGCGCACCGCCGGGTGGCAACTGTTCCGTTCCCTCGTCACTAGCACGGCCCTGACCCTGGCCCGCCTACCCGCTCCCAGCATTAGCGCTGCGCCTGGTGGCGACTGTTCCGTTCCCTCGTCACAAGCACGGCCCTTTCCCTGACCCGCCCACCCGCTCCCTGCATTAGCGCACCGCCTGGTGGCGACTGTTCCGTTCCCTCGTCGCTGGGCCGGCCCTGACCCTGGCCCACCTACCCGCTCCCTGCATTAGCGCACCGCCTGGTGGCGACTGTTCCGTTCCCTCGTCACTAGCCCGGCCCTGACCCTGGCCCGTCTACCCGCTCCCTGCATTAGCGCACCGCCGGGTGGCGACTGTTTCGTTCCCTCGTCACAAGCACGGCCCTTTCCCTGACCCGCCCACCCGCTCCCTGCATTAGCGCACCGCCTGGTGGCGACTGTTCCCTACCCTCGTTGCTGGATCGGCCCTGACCCTGGCCCGTCTACCCGCTCCCTGCATTAGCGCACCGCCGGGTGGCGACTGTTCCGTCTCCTCGTCACAAGCACGGCCCTTTCCCTGGCCCGCCCACCCGCTCCCTGCATTAGCGCACCGCCTTGTGGCGACTGTACCGTCCCCTCGTTGCTGGCACGGCCCTGACCCTGGCCCGTCTACCCGCTCCCTGCATTAGCACACCGCCTGGTGGCGACTGTTCCGTTCCCTCGTCACTAGCACGGCCCTGACCCTGGCCCGCCTACCCGCTCCCTGCATTAGCGCACCGCCAGGTGGCGACTGTTCCGTTCCCTCGTCACTAGCACGGCCCTGACCCTGGCCCGCCTACCCGCTCCCTGCATTAGCGCACCGCCTTGTGGCGAATGTTCCGTTCCCTCGTCGCTGGCCCGGCACTGACCCTGGCCCGTCTACCCGCTCCCTGCATTAGCGCACCGCCGGGTGGCGACTGTTCCGTTCCCTCGTCACTAGCCCGGCCCTGACCCTGGCCCGCCTACCCGCTCCCTGCATTAACGCACCGCCGGGTGGCGACTGTTCCGTTCCCTCGTCACTAGCACGGCCCTGACCCTGGCCCGCCTACCCGCTCCCTGCATTAGCGCTCCGCCTGGTGGCGACTGTTCCGTTCCCTCGTCACAAGCACGGCCCTTTCCCTGGCCCGCCCACCCGCTCCCTGCATTAGCGCACCGCCTGGTGGCGACTGTTCCCTACCCTCGTCGCTGGATCGGCCCTGACCCTGGCCCGTCTACCCGCTCCCTGCATTAGCGCACCGCCTTGTGGCGAATGTTCCGTTCCCTCGTCGCTGGCCCGGCACTGACCCTGGCCCGTCTACCCGCTCCCTGCATTAGCGCACCGCCGGGTGGCGACTGTTCCGTTCCCTCGTCACTAGCCCGGCCCTGACCCTGGCCCGCCTACCCGCTCCCTGCATTAACGCACCGCCGGGTGGCGACTGTTCCGTTCCCTCGTCACTAGCACGGCCCTGACCCTGGCCCGCCTACCCGCTCCCTGCATTAGCGCTCCGCCTGGTGGCGACTGTTCCGTTCCCTCGTCACAAGCACGGCCCTTTCCCTGGCCCGCCCACCCGCTCCCTGCATTAGCGCACCGCCTGGTGGCGACTGTTCCCTACCCTCGTCGCTGGATCGGCCCTGACCCTGGCCCGTCTACCCGCTCCCTGCATTAGCGCACCGCCGGGTGGCGACTGTTCCGTTCCCTCGTCACAAGTACGGCCCTTTCCCTGGCCCGCCCACCCGCTCCCTGCATTAGCGCACCGCCTGGTGGCGACTGTTCCCTACCCTCGTCGCTGGCCCGGCCCTGACCCTGGCCCGTCTACCCGCTCCCTGCATTAGCGCACCGCCTGGTGGCGACTGTTCCGTTCCCTCGTCACTAGCCCGGCCCTGACCCTAGCCCGTCCACCCGCTCCCTGCATTAGCGCACCGCCGGGTGCCGACTGTTACGTTCCCTCGTCACTAGCACGGCCCTTTCTCTGGCCCGCCCACCCGCTCCCTGCATTAGCGCACCGCCTGGTGGCGACTGTTCCGTTACCTCGTCGCTGGCCCGGCCCTGACCCTGGCCCGCCCACCCGCTCCCTGCATTAGCGCACCGCCTGGTGGCGACTGTTCCGTTCCCTCTAAGCTGGCCCGGCGCTGACCCTGGCCCGCCTACCCGCTCCCTGCATTAGCGCACCGCCTGGTGGCGACTGTTCCGTTCCCTCGTCACAAGCCCGGCCCTGACCCTGGCCTACCTACCTGCTCCCTGCATTAGCGCACCTACGGGTGGCGACTGTTCCGTTCCCTCGTCGCTGGCCCGGCTCTGACCCTGGCCCACCTACCCGCTCCCTGCATTAGCGCACCTACGGGTGGCGACTGTTCCGTTCCCTCGTCACTAGCCCGGCCCTGACCCTGGCCCACCTACCTGCTCCCTGCATTAGCGCACCGCCTGGTGGCGACTGTTCCGTTCCCTCGTCGCTGGCCCGGCCCTGACCCTGGCCCACCTACCCGCTCCCTGCATTAGCGCACTGCCTGGCGCCAATTAGCGTTCCGTTTCTCCGCCAATGAGCGGACGTCGCAATTAACGGCTCTCAGTGGCATAGGGACCTGGCTGCTGTAGAATTTCTGATCGACGTAATGAAGTAAGTAGCCGGCCAATCAGGGCAGCTGCAGCCTGACATTAGTTGGCGCGGACCTGAAGACGACACGGACCTGAAGACGATACGGACTTGAAGAGGACACGGACTACCAGCGGGGTAAGTTGAAAGGAGCCGGCGCGAGGGGATCGCGCGGGCAATTAGCGGCGCGGCGCAGCGGCCCGGGTGCGAACGACGCCAGGAGATGGCGCCAAGGAAGCGTCGGAACGCTTCCACTGGCAGCCTCGCCAGCGCCTCGTCTCCGACAAAAGAGAGTGAACCAAGCGTGAGGATGTACGATATGTGACAGAAGACTTCACAGACAGCCACAGGCATATCAGATACCAAGTGTCACGAGACAATGGACAATGAGCAGGTAATTCAGAGTGCATAGAGGATCATTAGAGACCGGAAAAATTCGCGGATTCATTTCGTGATAGACTAGAATCCAAAAACATTTCCCTTTTTACCGCATCAGTGATTGGGCCACAGCTTATCTGAATGATACTCGACCAATGAAAAACCTTTAACAAAAGAAGTATCGAATCACTACCGTCCCAGCTAACAGGTGTCACGATTCAGTAGCCAATGAGCAAATTTTATTTTCCCGCGTGCATAGAGCATCATGGAGTCTATCCTACAGGTCATTGAACTAGCGAATTTTTCCTGTCTCTAAGGATCATTGAGTCTATTCTATAGGTCATTGAATTCACGAGTTTTCCCGGTCTTTACACATAAACATACCCTCGAAAATAAAAAATAAAAATAAATTTAGGGTTGTGGAGGGTTTCCCCCTCCCATTTTTTTCTTCTGTTAACTGGACCACATTCTGTAACAAATAAAAGTGAAGAGACCGGGAAAAAAATATGCGATTTCAACGACCTTTTGGATAGACTCAATGATCCTCTACGTACTCGGGACAATTACACCTGCTCATTGGCTGCTGATTCGTGAGACCTGTTAACTGGCATGCTCGTTATTCGATACTTTCTTTTGTTGAAGGTTTTCCATTTGGCCCCAGAGCCCTTCAGGTATATAGTGTGCCAATCACGGAAGCAGATGAATGCCAATGGATTCCAGGCTATCGCGAGATGAATCCAAGATATTTGTAATGTATAATGTGTCTTTCGAAACGGAATGACAGTTTCACGAGAGAGGAAAGGTTGGATTCGAGTGAGAACAGGCGGGCGGAAACGGGCCTACCAACAGTTAGAGACCGGAAAAATTCGCAGATTCATTTCGTGATAGGCTAGAATCCAAAAACATTTACCTTTTTACTGCATCATTGATTGGGTCACAGTTTATCTGAATGATACTCGGCCAATTAAAAACCTTTAACGAAAGAAGTATCGAATCACTAGCGTCCCAGTTAACAGGTAACACGAGTCAGTAGCCAATGAGGAAATGTAATTTCCCCGCGTGCATAGAAGATCATGGAGTATATCCTACAGGTCATTGAAATCGCGAATTCTTCCGGTCTCTACCAACAAGTCTTTCAACCCCCCAGTCGTGTGTGGAGACAGCGCCGCCGTTTCCTCATATGCTCGGCCGGGAGCGTGTGACAGCGATACCGGGAACTCTTACGTTCCCATAACTCGCTATGTGGGTGCCAATATAAATAGTGCGACCCCGTCACTTTGTTCGAATCATTGGAAACGACGGCGGGGCGCGAAGTGTGCGATTTTAAGATTAAAGGTGGCTCACGGTCCAGAAAGAAGTGGAGACAGCGCAGAGAAATAGAGATAGAGAGAGAGAGAGAGAGAGAGAGATTGGGAGAGAGAGAGAGAGAGAGATTGGAGCGCCCACCGCGAGGCGAGGACTTGGAACGAGCTGTGTGGAAACGGGAAATGGAGTCTGGAGAGGGGGAGAGAAAGCGCGCTCTGCGCTCTCCCCCAACCCCCTCCAGCACTTGTGGTCCGAGATCCATGATAGGAGGGAGGGGTGAAAAATAATGCACTTCTCACAAAGAATGTGTATTTATAGTACTGCGCACACGGGGGTCGGCGCGAAAGAAGCAGTTTGGGGGCGGAAATAAAAAAAAAAAAGAGTGAGACCCCGAAATGAGCGCAGCTATAAAACAACACACCCAAAGGGTTAAAAAAAAAAAAAAAAAAAAAAAGGCAGACGCAGAAAAAGGCATGGGGAAGAAAGTGAAAAATGCGGCGCGGTTGGTAAACAAAGGCACGAGCCGCTAATAAAATGAAGCACTGCTACGCGGGCGGAATACAGACTAATATATCGCTTCCTCCGTGATTCATCCGACAGTGGGAGAAGTCTATTGGGCGATAAAGGTTTCCTATTCGCTGTGGGCGGGGAAACACACAGGCGAGAACGAGGCAGTTCTTTGTGGTGGTTCCCTCGAGTGTGATACTACCCACCAGCAGTCTGGGCAGAGCACCGCGGTGGTCGAAACAGGCGCCGGCTATTCATCTTACGAACTGCAACTTTGCAAATGAACAACTCGAAAAATCATTGAAAAAATTATCCACACGTACGAAAAAACCCAAATACCAGAGACTGAAATAAAAGTCCCATTTTTTAAAAAACCTCTAGGATAGACTTCACAAGTCTTCTTTGTAGTTGGTAAAATGTCACCTGTTCATTGATTACTGGCTTTTGCGACGTCTCAACCGGCCAGAGTACTCCGTATAAACTGCGAACCAATAGCAAGAGCAGCAATATTCAACTGATGAATGCTAGCCTATCGCGAAATAAATTAGCAAAATTTTTCCTGTCCCCACCAAATACACAAAAACGAAATTTTAAAACAAATATACATTTGAATAATTTATTCAATGCTGTGGAAACACAATAAATTGGCAAATTTAGATTCAACAAACGAATAGAGACCGGAAGAATTCGCGATTTCAATGACCTGTAGGATATACTCCATGATCCTCTATGCACGCGGGAAAATTACATTTGCTCATTGGCTACTGACTCGTGACACCTGTTAACTGGGACGCTAGTGATTCGATACTTCTTTTGTTAAAGGTTTTTCATTGGCCGAGTATCCTTCAGATAAACTGTGGCCCAATCAATGATGCAGTTTTTGGATTCTAGCCTATCACGAAATTAATCCGCGAATTTTTCCGGTATCTACAAATGAATGTCTGATTTGCATTTTAAAAAAATGTTCCAATGTCTTCACATAATCAGAGCGAAAAGCGAGAAGCCAATGCAAAAACATTTCCAGATATTTGTGGCCCGTCCTCCCCCCTACTCAACCATATACTTTTTTTTGTCAAAGTGCTGCGCTGTACAGAGATGATAAACTAAAGTGTGTTCATTGAGAATGTGCAGATAAGTGACACAACTCTGTAGCAGGAATGGGTTAGGAGGTTGCATCAACCAAACGTCTGTATTATTTAAGAGCCATTGGTAGAGCGTTTCTACAAGCTACAATCGTGCTGAAAAGAAATGAGTAGGAGCATTCGTTGAATAACGTGATCGCTAGAGACCGGAAGAATTCGCGATTTCAATGACCTGTAGGATATACTCGTGACTGACTCGCTACTGACTCGTGACACCTGTTAACTGGGACGCCAGTGAATCGATACTTATTTTGTTGAAGGTTTTTCATTGGCCGAGTACCGTTCAGATAAACTGTGGCCCAATCACTGATGCAGTAAAAAGGCAAACGTTTTTGGATTCTAGACTATCGCGAAATGAATCCGCGAATTTTTCCGGTCTCTACTCATGAATCAGGATCCAACAAGCAGCGCTCGGTGTGCAGAGGACTTTGAAGTCTATTCTGGAAGTCACTGAACCCGCTAATTTTCCCCCCAGTCCCTAAATATTACTAGTCCTGTGCAATTAATGTCGTTACCTTGTTTGAAAATGGCTGAAACGCACCTATTATTAGAGACCGGAAAAAATTCGCGGATTCATTTCGTGATAGGCTGAAATTCAAACATGTGTATAATTCTGCTGGTTCTGCTTTTGGCTCGCGGTTTAACTGGCGCTCTCTGGGCCAATGAAAGACTATCGACCAAAGAAGCGTCGAATCACAAGCTACCCAGTGGAGACGCCTCACAATTTAGTAACCAATGAACAGACAAGTTTACTTGAGAAGTGCAGAGGATAATGGAGGCTATCCTAGAGGTCATTGAATCCGCGAATTTTTCCGGTCCCTACCTATTATCTAATCTTACCAGTATATATTTATTTACGTATTTTGTTTGTTTATTTATTTACGTGCTACGTAGCGGCACGCGCATCAGGGTATCCCCCCCCCCCCCCCCCTCGAAAATCTTCGTAAACATCCCACGGCCGATCCGGGCGCCTCGCGCCACTGCGTGTTGTTTTGGACGAAAGGGCGTGGGACGGGTAGGTATTTTTACCCCGGTGCTCGAGATATTTTCGGCCGGCGCGTGGTGGCAGCAGTGATTGACGCCGCGCGCCGCGACTGGACAGCCGCCCTGTTGACTCGCTTGCCAACAGCGGCGCCTCCATTATCGTAAAAAAAATTATAAACACTGAACACACACACAAACACACACATCCCCCCCCCCCCCCCAAATTTGACTAACAATCTAACAGAACGCATGCACAGGCATCGAAAGTAATCAAAGAGTGCGTGTACTTATGATCGCAACGTTTTATGTTATACTTATTCAGCATTATTAAACAAAGCAACATAAAAAAAACAATAGTAGCCTAGATGTTGCGGTGCCCTGGCCTATTTACTTTTACAAAAGCCCTCCCCCTGAAAATTTGAAAAAAAAAAAAATATATATATATATATATAAATATTTCAAACCACATTATTAGAGACCGGAAAAATTCGCGGATTCATTTCACGATAGGCTAGAATCAAAATACGTTTGCCTTTTTACTGCATCAGTGATTGGGCCACAGTCTATCTGAATGACACTCGGCCAATGTAAAACTTTCAACAAAAGAAGTATCGAATCACTAGCGTCCCAATTAACAGGTGACACGAGTCAGTAAGCCAATGAGCAGACGTAATTTTCCCGCGAGCATAGAGGATCATGGAGTCTATCCTATAGGTCATTGAAATCGCGAATTTTTCCGGTCTCTATTTATAATACGTTATCACGTCAAAAAGTGTAAGTAGTTGAAGCTATTGGTTCACATTACAAATACACTCCACTGCGCTCGTGGGGAGCTTCGCCCACAAATCCCCTCCAGGGGTTGTACATATAGAGGTGTGAGACTTTAGCTGTGTAGTTAGTTGGAAAATAAATATTTTGCGTTCTAAATATGTACTATATTGAAAAATATATTTTCACACACATGCTTAAAGGACAGCTGGCCATAATATTTGACAGGCACATCTGCACGTCCAAAAAATATGAAATATAATTATAATAACATTACACGTAACATCAATATTTTAATATGAAAAATAATAAAATTTAGTAAGGCAGGTGAAAAGAAAAAAAATGTCAACTAGAGTGTACAACTAACCCTCACAATCAAAGTCTGTTCAAACTCGGTTGGCCATTGGGATATAAATCGTACACTACAGTGGACGAATACACTAAAAGGGATAATAAAAAAAAGCAACAATTGTTTTTAATGACGAAGTAGTTTTTTTTTGCTATGCAGAAAAGATTGTGTTGCATTAAAAATTATTGTCTCAAATATATGATGATGATGATATGATGAGTCATTTAAGCTCATTTTTGGGTGTGGTAGCACACGAAACGCTAAGGTGCCGCCCAGGCAGGATGATTCTGCAATGGTTTAGCATTGCCTTCTGCGGAATGAAGGTGAAAGGGGGATCACAAACATGCAGTCCTGGACCCAGGGTAAAGGTTATTGGAAATCCCCTCCCCCCCCCCCCCCCCGGTTGGGACTCGAACCCGGGACCCTCGGCAGCCAGACACACAGTCACCAGACCAAGTGGACAGACCTCGAAGATATATTACTGCTAAAAAAAAACCCAAATACATACAAACTATTTACTGTCATTAATCATTAGAGACCGGAAGAATTCGCGATTTCAATGACCTGTAGGATATACTCCATGATCCTCTATGCACGCGGGAAAATAACATCTGCTCATTGGCTACTGACTCGTATTAACTGTTAACTGGGACGCTAGTGATTCGATATTTCTTTTGTTGAAGGTTTTTCATTGGCCGAGTATCATTCAGATTAACTGTGGCCCAATCAATGATGCAGTAAAAAGGCAAACGTTTTTGGATTCTAGCCTATCACGAAATGAATCCGCGAATTTTTCCTGTCTCTATTAATCACATACATTTATTTTTCTATGTAATGTTAAAATAAGTGTAATATCTACTCAATTAAACTCCAACACTGACCGACAGACAACGCACAGTCTAAACCAGTTGACCTGGAGTTTTTAAATTTAGGAAATATTCCTTGAGTACCTAGGGGTGCAATATGGAGGGATTTTTTTTTTTAAATTCTCTCCCTAAAGGGGTGAAAAAGGGGGTAAAGTTTGTATGAAGCGAAAAACTACTCAAAGACTCACTCATGGCTAGAGACCGGAAAAATTCGCAGATTCATTTCGCGATAGTCTGAAATTCATCCACGCATACCTTTAAACTGCTTTTGCTATTGGCGTTCGTCTGGGCTACTCTGGGCCAATGAAAAACCCTCAACCAAAGAAGTAACGAATCAAGGGCAATAACAGTCGAGACCACTCACAAGTCAGCAGCCAACGAACTGGCGTTATTTTCCCGAGTATACAGAGGACTGTGTAGACTATCCTGAAGGTCATCGAAACCGCGAATTTTTCAGGTCTCTACTCATGGCGAATTCTCCAGAACTGTAAGACCTACAGACTTGGAATTTGGCACGTGTATTCCTTTTGCTAAGCAGACATCCGCTAAGAAAGAATGTTCACGAAAATTAGCTGCCAAGGTGGGTTTCAAGGGCGTTAAAGATCAAAAGGTCCATATTTTTCAGTGCTATTTGCATTGTCGATGCCTTCTGCGTCTCCTGGCGACGTCTTTTACATTTTGAATCTCCACTCACTTTCAGATATTTATCATCAGCTACCAAGGCGGGTCGCAAAGCCGTTAAAGGTTAAAAATTTTCCCGTCTTTCAAGTATGTGTCCTATACAGACTTGACCTGGTGTGTAAAGCCCAAACCAAGCAGCCAGTAAATAATAAATTTATTTGTGGATATTTTATTTTCCTCTTGCCATAAAAATGAGGAGAGTGGCTTTACAGTGCAAGTTTATCTGCGACATGTCGCAACGTATGGCGCAAAAAATACCCCCCGCTGATTGTATCGCACCAGGTGCTTGCTGCTCGAGAGCTGAAAACCAGATTCCACAGGAGAAAAAAAAAAAAAGAAACGGCCAGAGCCGTTATTATTCTTGCTTTCGCTGCCCACACGGGTATAGTAGCTACACAATTCTCGTTGCGAATTACAGCTCTCTCTTTTTTTCTTTCTTATTCCTCTGGAGTTAGCCCGCGAGGCGCTTCTTATGTGGTAATGATCGCCGGGGCGGGCTATATTTAACGAGGCGCTGGTTGGCCGCGTCCTATTATAGAGCTGGTCATTGTCCAGTCGCTTCCAGGGACTTCCTACAAGCCGCGAGGGCCCGCATTACAGGCAACACTGGGGCTCGTTCCCGGGCTCTGTTATGGGCGCGCCTCCTGTCCAACAACATCGCTATAGGCATAATGAGGGTAACCCGTGAGCCCACACGCCTTTCCCACACCAATTTCAAAAAATCAATTTGTAAAATTATATGCAAAAAAAAAAACAGAACAGAATGAATTTTCTTTTTTTTAAAAAAGGAGCAGAATCTTAAAATAATTTTGCTTCCATAATTTTGTGGTGGATTTTTTTTTTTACGTGTAACGTCCCGGGAGCAATTTTTCGTGAATGGAATGGAAGTCGCGCGGAACGGAAACGCGTAGCCTCGGTGCGGTGCTGCCATCTGTGGCGGATGGCGCGTACCGATGTTCGCAAAGACAAAGGGCAAAACTTTGTTTGTAGTGTCAACATGGGTAGTGAATTGTAAAAAAGATGGGCAGTTAGCTTTAATAAAATTCCTTGTCGAAAGTCAGGTTCAAATACCGGAGATAGGTTTTTTGACGTGACAACGTCTAATAAATCGATGAACGCCGGCTGCACGCACGAAAAAGTGTCCCGTTACGCACATTGACCCGTTACGCTGCGTCCCCTTACGCTCATTGTACGCTTGCGCCGCATCTATCTCTCTTCCACTCGATTGGAACAACCATCGATTTGACTTTTTCGAGGCACATTAAACTTGAAACACTCCCATTCGTTTCCTACTTTTCCTATCATCGTCCTATCCTTAACAGAATAACACAGATTGAAAGAAGTTAAATAGCAAACATGTATAAAAGTTATAGTTAAAATAATCTGTTCGTTAAAGTAATAAACATATTTGAATAAATGAGTGCAAACAAAAGTAAATTCATCAATAAAATTGTAGATTTCATTTCACTCCTTCTTTGTATCCATACAAAATAGTGATAATTCAATAAAAATGGTTCAACTTTATTCATAAAAGTATGCAATTATTTCATCAATGTTTTGTTATGACGTCACGTTAAACTATCGTCCGTAAACCGACTTTACAGACAACCATTTATATATATTTATATATATTTATATATATAAATATATATATATATGTTCTTTTTTTCAACTCTTTTTCACTTTTATCGGAGCAGTTCCATTATATACATAGTTTAAAATTTCGGTCTGCCAATCAAAACAGCTGCTCCGGAAGCGAATTCTAGCCGCGTGACTGCGTGCGAGTAGCGTGAAGAAATGTAGTTGAAAACACATGTTTTCATTTACTCGGCTTTATTTTAAAGAATTTTACGTCGTGTCCGAGTTTCGTATTATAAGTGTATTTGCAACATCAGAACACACGAAATCGCTCGTTACCGAAGTTAGATCTCTTTCGAGTACTGAAAGACTGATTCACATATTTTTTCTTATTATTTAAAACACTTTTCTTAATATAATTATCGTTATTGGTTAATAAAATGATTAATTTATACGTATTTATTTTCATATTTTTTTTTAGAAACTAAAAGGGCACTATTTATTTCAACTGTAGCATGAACTAAGATCATGTAATCGTGTTGGATACAGTTAAAAAAAAATTGGCTGTGTGGAGCTTTTGTCGTGTAGTATACCTAATGTTTCGTATATCATTCATAAAAATAATTAAAAATTGATTTTTCCCACAATCCTACAAACCTAAGTTTTTCAAGGTTTTGAGAAATCCAAATGTCAATTGATTTTTGAATGATGTACAAAAAATTAAGCAATACATGTCAAAGGCTACACTCAAACTATTTATTTAAAACTATAGCCTATACAACGCGATTACATGATATTAGTTCATGCTAAAATTGACATAAAAAATATTTACTTAATATGTATTAAATTGATAAAACACTATATAAAATATTGACAATAGTTGAATAATGAATTTATTTAAAATGAAAAAAAAAACACGAAATTATGGAAGCAAAATAATGCAAGATACTAAGATACTATCCCCTTAAAGGTCATACGTCAAAAAAAATTTTATGATTGATATAATCTAATAATATACAATTCCATTAAATTATGTGCTATGCTAAAAACAATTTTGTACATTAACTATATAATAAATTGTTGACAAAAGAGTTGGAACCTAAATCGCATTTTTTTTAAGTTATGTCTTCTTCGAAGTACAAATTCAATATTATCACATGATGCTCATGATGAAATGTAAATTCCAAAATTTCATTACATAATTTTCCTTTTAATAATACATTTTTAATACATTAAAAATATCCGTTACTTGATAAAGACGTGTCTGAAACTGTTCTGCTCTATGACATATATCTGGCAACAGAGCATACCTAAACAAGGACAGCGCTCTTATCGGATATTGTGCATTGGAAAGAATAAATGCTTATTAAAATTCCCACTACAAACTAAAAAAAAATCCCTTTCGCCACAGCCTACAGGCGTATGTATATTATATTTATAGATGTATAATTTATATATAAGTATAGATAACTTATATATAAACTCTTGAGTTGACGATGGTTTTGCGGTCTATGAACCATGAAATGAAAAACTATATTAAATATATTCGAAAGTCGCACCATGGTAACGGCTACAATAGATAGTATTTATTTGAAATCTCCCTAAAAGAGACATGCTATGGAAACACACACAGGTTGTAGAATTTTTCATTAAACTAAAAATTATATGGAAAAGTTGTTTAGCGCTTTACAGTGGGTACTCACAGAAAGGGCTAGTTCTATGTAGTATCAACCTTTAGATAGGAGCACTATACATAATTGCTACTGTCGTCTCTCTCCGCGGTAGATAAATATGACTAAGTAAGTCACCAGTATGAAATATTGTGTTGATAAGACAGGGAATTTTTCTTTTAATGTATGAAACTTATATTACACTGTAATTTATTTTTTTGTAAATGGAACAGATGTCTCAGTACCGCCAATACTTATAGTTATTTCTAGAGACAGGACAAATTCGCGATTTCAATGACCTGTAGGATATAATCCATGATCTTCTATGCACGCGGGAAAATACATTTGCTCGTTGGCTACTGACTTAACACCTGTTAACTGGGATGCTAGTGATTGGATACTTCTTCTGTTGAAGGTTTTTCATTGGCCGAGTATCATTCAGATAAACTGTGGCCCAATCACTAATGCAGTAAGAGGGCAAACGTTTTTGGATTCTAGAATATCACGCAATTAATCCGCGAATTTTTCAGGTCTCTAGTTATTTGTAAACCGTTTCCTGAATAGCTTTCCAGTGTTAATTGCGCACATTAATATGCATAATAAAACAAAATAAAGTTCAATTATTGAATACTCTATTTTATTTTCCATGGTCCTAAAATTAATTAATTCGGACATGTCGGCTCACTCAATGTCGATTCCAGATCGCTGTCCATGAACCACCCCGAGTGTCGGTTCATGTCGATAATTCCAATGATCTTCGTTCAGCTTTCAAAACAAATTAGTGCAACACAAAATGTGGTCGAACCACGATCAACCGGTTTCTGACGGTAGATTACTAGAGACCTGAAAAATTCGCGGATTCATTTCATGATAGGCTAGAATCAAAATACGTTTGCCTTTTTACTGCATCAGTGATTGGGCCACAGTTTATCTGAATGACACTCGGCCAATGAAAAACTTTCAACAAAAGAAGTATCGAATCACGAGCGTCCCAGTTAACATGTGTCGCGAGTCAGTAGCCAATGAGCAAAAGTAATTTTCCCGCGTGCATAGAGGATCATGGAGTCAATCCTACAGGTCATTGAAAACGCGAATTTTTCCTGTCTCTATAGATTACTCTTAACGATGCAACTGGCCACCAGAGGGCCATCCCAACAAATGAAACAGAGGAGGGGTATGCGTACGAGGACGGGCCTAGCCAACAACGGCGGTGTGGATTGGTACCAAGTGTCACTTGTGCCTGTCTTGCGCCCACAGTGGTCCAGAACCGACACGCTCCCTCTACTCACTCCACTGACCGGTCGCGGTCTAAAGAGCTGGCGTCGACCTAGAGACCCCGTGGCGATAAGGTCGTAGATGGAGAACGAAAAAGGAGGGGGGGGGGAGGGGGAAAACTGGCCGCGCTGCTAATATGGCAACGCCGCGCCGGCGAAATGTTGCCAAATATAGCGAACACCGGCAGCCTGCCGGTGCCAGGAATTACTCAAAACAGACCAGGGAAATTTGGCGCGCTAAGTTGGCGACAGTCCAGACGCCAAAAACTCGCGTGTTCATGCTGCGCCTGCTACAGTTAGGCAGCCATGTAAGCTATGCACGTATAACTCATTAAACTCAATTTTTATTTTCACTCTGCTATTCAATTAAACATTTTCAGAGTTCCCACGCGTAATAAATTAAACATTTGTGATAATTTTTGCTTAAAAAAATGCATTTTTAATGTGTTCAAACGTAAATTAAAAAAATTATTATGGAAGCAACTAAACAATTAAACAAATTTCAAAAATTTCTAATACGTTAATACTTGACACGCAAGAATCTAGCTGACATTTGGAGGTCATAATTTCCTCCGTCCGTCATAAGTATGAAGTTAGCCAACTTTTGACGGACAGACGGGTGGGATTTTTCTGGCCATCTTATTGGCTGCAGGTCACGCAGACACTATTTTATAACCTTATGAAAATTAACAAATAGTAAAATAAATATATATGAAAACTTATTATCAATCATGTACAAAAAAAATTGGTTGTCTGTAAAGTCGGTTTACGGACGATAGTTTAACGTCACAACGTCATAACAAAACATTAATGAAATGATTGCATACTTTATGAATAAAATTGAATCATTTTTATTTTAATAATAAAAGAATAAATACTTGAAATTATACTAGTAATCAGATTTTTAAAATGCAAGAATAATTAACCTTTATCGCCGAAATTGTTTTTGTAATAAGCAATGAAAACCCCATTAACTTTTCACTTCACTTTATAAACAGTCGAGTGGAAGAGAAATAGATGCGGCACAAGCGTACAATGAGCGTAACGGGACACAGCGTTACGGAACAATGTGCGTAACGGGACACTTTCGTGCGTAAGCCGGCGTTCACCCATTTATTAGACGTTGTCACGTCAGTAAATTTATGGTTAACAGTGGACGCCATTTGCTGGAACATGAAAATGAAAATCGACGTGTAGTTTCCCGACACAGGCAGGGTCCGCATGGATGGAACGGGGCTGACCGAGGGACAGACCTGTCGTTCCGACGAGCCTGGTGAGATGAGGTGGGGCGTGGAGCGGCCACGGAATGAGTTGGTGGGTGAAACGGGGGAGTACCCGGAGAAACCCCGCAGCAACGTCCGCCACGTTTTCCCGCTCGAGAAAAATGCTGGTTTCGACCTCGCCGGGAATTAATAGTGCTATGCATATCCCGCGAAAAGATTCCGAGATCAGTTATAAGTTAAAACACTGTAGCACCGTCTGTGTCTAGTGATTGGGTGAGTTTCTCCCAGGTACACGTCGATTGTAACAACACCAATCACAGTGATCCAGTGCTGAAGTAAGCGCGTCCTGAGTGGCCCGGTAAAATATGGCAACGATTTCTTTCGCAGACGGCCGCCCTTCACAAAGAAGAAACACCTGGTGCGGGTATACCTTGTTGCAGTCTAATAGGCACTCAGATTAATTCGCGAAAAATGTCTGTCCCTAGGAATTGAGCGGGACGCGGGTGTACAAACTGCGCGATTATCACGGACTATACTTGCCGGCGCAAGAAGTATACAAGTAAGCAGAGGGTTCACTCCCAGGTTAAAACACAAAATTTTTTTTTGACGTGACAACGTCTAATATATCGATGAACATCGGCTGCACGCACGAAAAAGTCTCCCGTAACGCACATTGTCCCGTTACGATGTGTCCCGTTACGCCCATTGTACGCTTGCGCCGCATCTATCTCTCTTCCACTCGTTTGGAACAACCATCGATTTGACTTTTTCGAGGCACATTAAACTTGAAACACTCCCATTCGTTTCCTACTTTTCCTATCATCGTCCTATCCTTAACAGAATAACACAGATTGGAAGAAGTTATAGCAAACATGTATAAGAGTTATAGTTAAAATAATCTCTTCGTTAAAGTAATAACCATATTTGAATTAATGAGTGGAAATAAAAGTAAATTCATCTATTAAATTATAGATTTCTTTTCACTCCTTTGTATCCATATAAAATAGTGATAATTCAATAAAAATGATTCAATTTTATTCATAAAAGTATGCAATCATTTCATCAATGTTTTGTTATGACGTTGACATGTTAAACTATCGTCCGTAAACCGACTTTACAGACAACCAATCTCTCTCTCTCTCTCTCTCTCTCTCTCTCTCTCTCTCTCTCTCTCTCTCTCTGAAAGCGGTCACTAACAATTACTACACTTACCAACCAAACATCATAAAACAAAACAAAAAAAAAAAAAAAAAAGTTTATTTTTGTCCCGAACGATATCAGGATCTAGGGTGTTGCCTACACAATTCTTCGATTTCAGGATCTAGGACTTGATAATATATTTATACGTTTTAATAAAATATCGTCTAATTTGTATTTCTGTGTCTTGATATTCATGACAGGAAAAATGAGGATTCTCGTAACATTTGATTAGAGTCTGGAGGTGGCGTTCTTTGATGGTCTAAATGAATGTTAGGTTAACCTACTTGTTTCACAATACATAACCATCTTCAGATCGTAACATCGCAATATTTACACAAAAGCCGCAAATAAAAACATGTGAATGTACTTTCATGAACTGATATATTCAAACACACACAGGCACACAACAATCAAAGTAAATGTTGGTAGCCTATTTAAACATAAACGTTTACCTTGGTCTCCCGAGTCCTTTACATTTAAGGGGTTCAATATTATTAAATATTTACGCATCCTATTTATTATTCTAAATACCACAGACAGGCATTTGACACCGTGATTAAAAAAAAAAACAAAGATTCCAACCTGACTGCGTAATGTTTGTTGATTTGCACATTGTTGAAAAAAAAAACTTACCTAAAATTGTTTCCTCAACGGTAAAACGTTATACGAGTCAAAACGATCGTATCAAGAAATTCAAATTACTGTTTGTTCACAAATCACATCGTTTAAAAAAAAAAGGGTGCGTGTACTTAGGTACGCGCGTGAGAAGTTATACTTCTTTGGCATCATTAAAAAATAGTTTTTAATTGTATGCAAAAATAGTGCGTGGAGTCCCTCCAAACGGAAGAAGTGAAACTTCGTAATGTAGAACTGAAAATAGGAAGGGGTAGAAATTGATTTTTAGTGAAATCATATTGTATCAAATCAGACTAAAAAAAAAAAAATAATAATAAATCATGAAATCTTTCAACGATAAAAGCTGTTTATTTAATTAAGCGGACGGGTTCGCCCCAAGGAGAAAATTGACGCGGCGAGACCTCATGGACATAGAGAAATGACACACACTCACTATTTATGTGTCTATGAAACATGATTTTTTTTCTTCTGCAATTTAAATTGTAATATACAAGTTGTATTTATTGTTTCAGCTGTCGAATGCTAATATGTAGAGACCGGAAAAATTCGCGATTTCAATTACCTGTAGGATAGACTCCATGATCCTCTATGCACGCGGGAAAATTACGTCTGCTCATTGGCTACTGACTCGTGTCTCCTGTTAATTGGGTAACCAGTGTTTCGATACTTCTATTGTTGAAAGTTTATCAATTGGCCGAGTGCCATTCAGATAAACTGTGGCCCAATCACTGATGCGGTAAAAAGGCAAACGTATTTTGATTCTAGCCTATCGCGAAATGAATCCGCGAATTTTTCCGGTCTCTACTGATATGGCAACACGAGGAGGTTAGGTTGGTCTGCAGGGAACGGTTGGTCGCTACGCAGCGGGCGAGAAGGAGCTCCTGCGCATGCGCACAGGGTCAAGGTCGCCGGTGGCCCACATACCAGCGGGCGGCGCGCGCCATCTGGCCAGCATGCGACACCACCGCTCCCTCCCTCCTTCACCCCTCCCCCACACCAGCTCCTGGATTACACACGCGCGCAGGGCTGCCAACTGAGCGCGCGCGACAAGAGTCTAGCGGCAGCAATGCTACCTTCCTACAACTGGCCGCAAATGCCGATCCTTTCCGAAGTTAGCCGATCGGGAGCGCCTACCCCCTGGATGTTTTTTATTTTTAAGCGCGCGTTTATTCTCTCCAGTATAAAAATGCCACATAGACTGTTTAGTGGATGGTTGGTTATATTAGGTAAGTATAGCTACATTAAAAATACTGTAAAATCATTTTATGGTTGCTTAGCAAATAACTTTTTAATATGTAGCTATCCAGCGCTAGGAAACAGTTTACATGATTTCACAGTATCTTTAATGTAGCTATCCTAACCAAATCAACCGTCCACAAAGTTTTAAAGTATTTATAATGTAGCTAACCTAACCTAATTGACCATTAGTAGAGACATGCAAAATTCGCGGATTCATTTCGCGATAGGCTAGCATCAAAACAACTATACCTTCGTACCGCTTCTGCGATTGGCCTACATTTTATCCGGGGAACTGCGAGCCAATGGGAAACACTAAACCAAGAAAGTGCCGAATTACGGACAGCCCAGTTGAGACGTCTCACGCGTCAGTAGCCAATGAACAGGTGTCATTTCCGCGAGTATTTAAAGGACTGTGGAGTCTATCCTAGAGATAAATGAATCCACGAATTTTGCAGGTCTCTAACCATTAGTTATCATGCCCTTACCTGAAAATTACAATTTAATTAATAAATTTACTTTTATTTGCATTCATTATTCAAATAGATTTATTACTTTTGAAATTATACGTGCTCGTATTTATTTATACAAGTACAAAAAAATTCGCACATGCCGGGATTCGAACCGTCAACCTTACGATTAGAAGATAGCGCCGCTGAGCGCTCAGCCACGAGGCCATATTCGAGAAATGGAAGTTTCAGATGACATATGATATTGCCGCCGGCCCCGGAACGAGCCTGAGCGGTGCGGCAGCCGGCCCCGGAACGAGCCAGTTGCCAGTTGCAGGAAGGTAGTATTGCTGTCGCTAGACTCTTCTGGCGCGCGCGAGTCACGTAGCCAGCGGCTCTTCGACAATCGCGGTCCCGCAGCTCGACGCACAAGTGCTGCTTGTAGGGGCAGGTAATTTTCGCGAAAAAAAAATCTGAACGCCTACCAGACTGCAACAAGGTATAACCCCACACCAGCGGTTTCTTCCTTGTGATTGGCGGGCCGTCTAGCGAGAGAAGTCGTTGCCTTGTTTGCACGAGCCACTAAGGACGAGTTTGCTTCCGCACTGAATTAAGTGTGATTGGTTGTTGTAAAAATCGACATGCACCTCAAAGTAACTTACCCAATCACGAAACACAGACGATGCTACAGTGTTTTAACTTCCAGCTACTTTTGGGATCTTTTCGCGAAATTTTCATGGCCCTAGCTACTTGCTAACTTGATGTAAGCTTTTGGACATAACGCCATCGCTAAGCACATGTACGTCTAGAAGAAAACTAAAAAATGCCCAAAAAAGACAAAAACACAAATTAAGCAAAAAAAAATTGCTGTTGTCAACAGGATATGAACACCACATAATATTCCATAACACGAATATGGTCAAAAAACAAAGAAAAATGAACTAAGAGAACGGAAAAAAAACCACAAATGATGACAGCACAAAAATATTGAACCCAAAAAATAATTCAGCACAAGTTGAAACGAGACCAAAAAACACGACAAAACGAAAAGACAAAACAAACACAATAGTTTTCCAAAACTGCTACTTACTACTCTTACAGTGGGAACTGAAACCATGTGACGCTATCTGCTGGGTGGGCCCACAACATCTTTTTAAAAAAAAAAAAAAAAAAAAAAAAAAAAAAAAAAAAAACACACCTCAAGATAGAGGTTCTAATACGAAGTTTATAAGGTTAATTACGGATGACATCGATATATCGATAAATCGGAAATATGGTCGATTATTTTATATCGATATTTGGTTCCGATAATATTGAGTTTGGTTAAAATAATATTTCTCAAGTGGCGCTGGAAACACCCGCCCCCTCTCCTCTTTCGGGGAAATCCTGGGGGTCCTGACCCGTCCCTACCGGAATTTAAAAAAAAAAAATAGAAAACAACAGCAATTTAACTACAAAAGTTAATAAAGATATCATTTTGGAAAAAAATATTATTGCAATCCTTATTGGGCAAAATTGGTGAATTTCCTCCATATTACAGCCCTCTTGCACAGAAACAGCAGGAATTGTGTTTCCAATAGAGTCTATTTTTCATGCCAGTTTACACATTATTACGTACATCTTCCATACAAACTTGACACGTGTGTTCTGTGTATTTGTTAACATTGACATATATGTACTTTATGACTTGTCTTAACGAAATAAAACTATTTACTTAAGAACAAAGTATTAAAACTATTAAATAAAAACATACAAAATATAAAATGTCCAGTTTTCTTTTCTCTGGCAAAAACATTACTTAAAAATTATATGCGTAAACGTTAGAGTACTACAATTCCCTGAGATTTTAGTGTGACAATTTTTCAAATTATTTACTGGTGTTGTTTCGGAATGACCGCAGATAAATGTTTCAGCAGACCGCGGAGTGAAAACTGAGTAGACAAACTCACATCTGGTCCACATCCCAGGAGCGATGTAAACAACGACGCGTGTGTTTGTTCACAAATCCGGCCGGCCAACAGACACGCCCTTTTTAAGTCAAAATTATAAAACATAAGTGCGATAAGACTGTCCACAAAAACGTCAAAAACACTTTAACACATCCAAAAAAATCCAATTAACAAGGATGAAGAAGAAGAAAATGTTCTCGCGAAGAAATCAACCAATAATGGGAAAGCAAACATCGGCTGAGATTGTTTTTCCTTTTTTTTTCTTTTTCGACTTCTACCATGACAGGTCAGACGAATCCGCGCAAGTTCCTGATACCTAGGAGATATTATTTTAAAATATCGACATAACAAAAATAATATTTAAATTTACGTAATAATTATAATACATAGAGACCGGAAAAATTCGCGATTTCAATGACCTGTAGGATAGACTACATGATCCTCTATGCACGCGGGAAAATAACATCTGCTCATTGGCTACTGACTCGTGACATCTGTTAACTGTGACGCTAGTGATTCGATACTTCTTTTGTTAAAGGTTTTTCATTGGCCGAGTATCGTTCAGATAAACTGTGGCCCCCAATCACCGATGCAGTAAAGAGGCAAACGTTTTTGGATTCTAGTCTATCACGAAATGAATCCGCGAATTTTTCCGGTCTCTAGTTATGACAGACGGCAGTTGACACAAGCTTGGGTCGATGATGTTTGCCACGTGGTCCAGGCCGGTGGTCGGACACACCGTCACAGCTCGCGAGAGAGAGAGAGAGAGAGAGAGAGATAGAGAGAGAGAGGCTGTATGGAGACGCGGCCAGCCGGCGAGAAGTGAATGTTGACAGGCGGAACGGCCTGTTGACCTCGGGCCCGCAGTTATTAAAGCGCACTGATCTAGGGCCGGGACACGACCTCCCCGCTCAGCAGGGCTTAACTGGCGGAGATTGCCCTCCCAGCTGCGCGACCGCCGGCACACAGAGGCCCGAGCACTGATTGGTGCGGCGGTCAACACCGCGCTGCTTGTCCGCGCCGCCAGGGGCGCTGGCTGTCCGCGCTTCGCGCTGCAGCGCTCTATCGCACACGCGTATCGGTCTCTATCGATACCTCGCGTCTATTATGATATACAAAACATTAACCCTGGCTTAAATTATTATGAAGTTTTGTAGAGTGCCTCCACGCGTCAACTTTTAGGAGCCATGCCGTCGTAACTTTCCGTCACATTACAACAATGAAAAGACTTGGCATACCAGTCGAACTGTCACTGCAGTTCAATGCTTCAACTTAACAACCTATGAAATTCCCTACTGTAAACTCCAATGTTTCCCTTTTATTTTCTCCTTTAAAATAATAGCTTGTTCTTCCCGAAGCCTTCGGTCGACCATTTTATTATTATTTATTTTTGTCTACCAAACTTATTTACAAATAATTTTAATACATTTTTTTACTTGAAAAGATATTATTTAATTAAAATTCGATATTTTCGGAACAAAACATCGATATAAAAAATTATTGGCAGTAGTTAAACTATCGATACTAAATGATCAATATTTTAAACATGAACTATCGGTAGTTGTACGCCCTGCCTCGCCCCGAGAGACCGACCATTGGAAGAACACCTCCAGCTACCTGTATCAGAATTTTATCAAGTGACACGTTGATTTGATTGGGGCTGAGTGAGAAAAAAAAAGGGGGGGGGGGGGAGTTCGTCTCTAGGGACTATTTGAAAGAACATATTTGCACAGCAAAAAACCTTGAAAGTTAAAACACGCGGTGTGACGACGTGGTGCAAAACAGTAAAGTCTATCATACAGAAAGATTTCTTACAAAATGCAGATGTCTGTAAGCGTAGGATTTCTAATTTGTATAGTAATTGTAAACTGGACAAAAATTCTGTTTTCTTTTCCAAGGAAATTAATACCCTAATTTATAACTGCCATCAATGTTTGTCAGCTGGAAATATCATTTAACTCGTTATCATTCAGTAGTGTTCATTCAGGAACGATTTCGCGTGCGAAAGAATAACGGCTGTTCTTTTGTTCGCGTACTGACGCTTGGGCTGGAGTCGCGCGACGCCTAGAACGCGACGATGCGACGTCGAAATATCGCGTTATCGTGAACACGCGTATCTCACCCGCGCTAAGAGAAAATAAAATAAACTATTCAATATAAAAAATTTTCCTGCCATCATATACACGCAACGAACCGACGACACCCATCAACACTTGCCAACTTTGTTTTTAATCGACATGTCCGAGTAAAAATCGGCAAAAAAAACGCAGTTCATGAACATATATAAGAAATGTCACAGATAAATATAGTAAACAAAACATTTAAAAGAAAATTTGCAAGAATAATGCTTAGAGACCGGAATAATTAGCGATTTTAATGACCTGTAGGATAGACTCCATGATCATCTATGCACGCGGGAAAATTACATCTGCTCATTGGCTACTGACTCGTGTTACCTGTTAACTGGGACGCTAGTGATTCGATACTTCTTTTGTTGAAGGTTTTTCATTGGCCGAGTATCATTCAGATAAACTGTGGCCCAATCAATGAATGATGCAGTAAAAAGGCAAACGTTTTTGGATTCTAGCCTATCACGAAATGAATCCGCGTTTTTTTTCCGGTCTCTATACCAACGCACCAGTTTATCGGGAAGTCTTGTCACGTCCGCCATTTATGTCGCGCTGACGTCACGTGTTTGTAGATCGTGTGATAGCCGTCGCTGTAAATGCGTGTGGGTGCGCGCGCGATGCGCAAGAAGGCTAGTTGCGGAATGCAGCCTGCAGTTGCAGTAGCGTGGGCGGTGGAAGTATACAGAACGGCGAGTGGGATGGGGGGTCGAGAGACACAGATATGCAGGCGGGTGATTCACAGAGCCGGGAGCAGCCGAGCCGGTCCCTGCCTATTTACGGCGATTATGCGGCGAGAAGTTTCTGCCTCTGCCAAACACTGGCAGCTGATTCAGTGCTTCAGAAGCCGAGGTGCAGCATGAGGAGGAGGGGGAGAGGGCGGATAGCTGGCAATGAGTCAGCGCGCAAACACGTCAGGCCTGCCAACCGCGCGGACGCACACGCCGGTCTGCCAACCACTCCACACACGGGCTCCTGTCTCCCGCCGTAAGACTGACTGGTGGTGAGGCCAGCGCTGGCTGAGACTCATCTCACGGAACACATCACTAGACACCGGAAAAATTCGCGATTTCAATGATCTGTTAGACTCCATGATCCTCTATGCACGCGGGAAAATTACATCTGCTCATTGGCTACTGACTCGTGACACCTGTTTAACTGGAACGCTAGTGATTCGATACTTCTTTTGTTGAAGGTTTTTCACTGGCCGAGTGTCATTCAGAAAAACTGTGGGCCCAATCACTGATGCAGTAAAAAGGCAAACTTTTTTTGGATTCTAGACTATCACGAAATGAATCCGCGAATTTTTCCGGTCGCTACACATCACCATGGCTTCTGCTGCTTCCGCAATGCACATAAACGTAACAAATGCAAACTAACTAGATTGCATTTCAAGCTTACGAAACACAAATGTAATTAAAAATAAAATTTAACAACAAAGTTATAATTTTAACAAGAAAAAAAATTCGCGGATTCCCTTTACCAAATGATAAAATTAAAAAAAATAATTAAACTTTAAGAGGCAGGTCTGGTCGGAGTGTATGTGTGTTAGTGAGGCGGGATGATAAGCGCGACGCTCGCTGGTGCTTCTAGCGCGGTGTCTCCTCTGGACTGGCGCGCAGTCTTCTCGTCGTGCACATGAGCGGTGACCGTAACATTATACGGTGGAGGAATTAAGATAAAGATGAAACGCAAGGCCCTCAGGTGCTTTCAAGAATCTGTACCGGTTTATTTACGCCTAAAAATTACTCCGAGAAAAACACGCCTTTTTAGCCGTTTTCTCTCTTCAGAAAACACAGTTTAAAAACCTAATCCGAAATGAAAAGTATTTTCTCGGGAGTCAGCTGAACTCTTGAATGCTTTTTCCGTAAGCAGATCGCACCGGGATGTGTTGCATAGTTTTAATGGCGTTGTTTTCCCCTGAATCTCTGCGCACCGTGTGTGTGTGGGGGGGGGGTGGGGAATGCCTTCTTTTCACAGACGAGAGAGCCAAACGCCCGATCGTTAGAGACCGGAAAAATTCACGATTACAA
This sequence comes from Bacillus rossius redtenbacheri, assembly GCF_032445375.1. Lineage (NCBI taxonomy): Eukaryota > Metazoa > Arthropoda > Insecta > Phasmatodea > Bacillidae > Bacillus > Bacillus rossius. Next base: position 5,256,448 of record NC_086341.1, on the reverse strand, counting down.
TGACCTGTAGGATAGATTCCATGATCCTTTATGCACGCGGAAAAATTACAATTTGCTCATTGGCTACTGACTCGTGTTACCTGTTAACTGTGACGTTAGTAATTCGATACTTCTTTTGTTGAAAGTTTTTCATTGACCGAGTGTCTTTCAGATAAACTGTGGCCCAATCACTGATGCAGCAAAAAGACAAAGGTATTTTGATTCTAGCCTATCCCGAAATGAATCCGCGAATTTTTCCGGTCTCTACCGATCGTGCATCTTCAAAAATTTTTTTGTTCATTGTAACTCAGGATAACTAATGGTCAATTAGGTTAGGTTAGCTACATTATAAATACTTTAAAACATTGTGGACGGTTGATTTTTTAGGATAGCTTGATTAAAGATACTGTGAAATCATGATAAACGAAAAAACCGAGAGCATGAACTCTGGGGAACTTCTTCGGGTGTGGCTCTCTAGTGTGTGAAATGAAGGCTTCCCACAGAGTGTGTGTGTGTATGAGGGTCAGAAGGCAAGCGCCGCCGGCCAGCACATGTGCACGTGTGCCCAGGTGCCGGAGGATGATAAGGGGGGGGGGGGAGTGTGGAGAGGGTGTCGAAGGCTTCAAGGACACGCGGGTAACCCGAGCTACTCGCCGAGCTGCGGTCCGCGAGGCGGTAAGCAGACACCCGGGTGTGGCCAATCACCAGCTGCCCGCTGTCCCCCTCCCCGCACTGCACGCCACGTCCATTTGTATTCTCGCCTTGTGTCGTGATAACGTCTTATAAATCGTTGTACTGTGGCCGCACGCACGAAAAAATTGTCACGTTCCGCCTGAAGCCGAGCGTGTGCAAGAACCGGCCACCCACCGTGCGAGAAAAATATCAAACAGGTTAAGGCGGGCTTTTTAACTAATAGTTAGGGGCAGGAAATTTTCGCGAAAAAAATCTGAACGCCTATTGGACTGCAACAAGTTATACTCACACCAGCGGTTTCTTCTTTGTGATTGGCGGACGTCTGCGAGGGAAGTCGTTTCCATATTTGACCTGAGCTACTCAGGACGTGTTTGCTTCCACAATGACTCACCGTGATTGGTTGTTGTAACAAATCGACGTGTGCCTGAAAGAAACTCGCCCAATCACGAGACACAGACGATGATTTAATGTTTTAACTTTCAGCTAGTCTCGGAATCTTTCCGCGAAATATGCGTGGCCCCATGTATGCGGTCTGGCCTGAAGGTCGTCGAAACAGCGAGCGCACCGAGAGGCTAGGTGGTGCAGACCTGGAGTACTGCTGGCGAGCTGTTCCCCTGGGTCAGCTGACGTCACGCCACCCACACCCGCGCAGCTGGGCTGCAGCCACGTGGCAGACCGTGCACTAGAGCCTTACAGACCAGCCGCGTGTCTCGTGTTTTGTGGCCAGCTGGGAACATTACTGTCGGCGCGCCAATCGCAGCCGTCCAGTGCTGGTAGCAAACGCGTCCTGGATGGCCCGGCCATGCAGACTGTCGCCAATTATAAGCAGAGACCGGAAAAATTAGCGATTTCAATGACCTGTATAGGATATACTCCATGATCCTCTACGCACGCGGGAAAATTACATCTGCTCATTGGCTACTGACTCGTGTCACCTGTTAACTGGGACGCTAGTGATTCGATACTTCTTTTGTTTGAGGTTTGACATTGGCCGAGTTTCATTCAGATAAACTGTGGCCCAATCACTGATGCGGTAAAAAGGCAAACGTGTTTTTGGATTCTAGACTATCACGAAATGAATCCGCGAATTTTTCCGGTCTGTAATTACATTAACCACTCACTACATTCTCATAATTATTTTATTTCATTTTGGTTTAAGGGCATAATTCCTTTAGTATATATGATAATTATTTATATAGATTATATGCTTATATATGATTAAATGCGATTATATGTATATGTACCTATATATACATTTCAGAAACATATATGGAGGACGTGACAGTCGCCTATGGTGATGAAGGGCGGGTTGCAAGCACCCGGGTCGAGCTGGGGCAAGTAGAGGTGTAAAAGTAACGAAAAAATGTGTACCCGTATGTATTCGTTACTATAACAATTAGTACTCGTTACTATCGTGTCGTTACTCGTTACTTCTGATACCGCATAACATGGCACATGCTATGTTATGTAACAGCAACGAATCGAGTCGTATTTCGTACGCGTACAGTATGACATCGCGTAAATAAAAATAAATCGAATATAAACAATTAAAAATATTTTATAATTAACAGCTTTTGTTAACCAAGAAACAATTAAATCGCATTAGACCGGCTTTATAATAATATATCTTTTAAGATAAGAACATAAAACGTGAAAATACGCGATAATAAAAAAACAAAAACATACATATTTATAATTTGTAAAAAATACTTTGTTACGTTGTTTCTGTTCGAATCTAAAACTTTGTCTACACACACAATACCTTTAATAAACAGTAAAAAACTTGGACGACGAATTTCCAAATTATACTTTTATTAATAAACAAACATCGTTCTTTGTAACGAATAAGCGCGCGCATGCGTAAAACATACGAAAGATGCAAGTAACGAAATGCATCCGTGTGAAACGTTTCGTTACTCTGTACTAGATGCCGCACCCGTTACTCAGTACCGAATACATGCGGTTTGCTACAGCTCTAGGGGCAAGACAGCCCCCGCGCGGCAGCCTCGCAGAAGTGTTCACCCGGGGGGCGGGGCAGACTGACAGAGAAGCCAATGAGGACGGACGGCGCCGCGCGGATCAAAGCGGAGCCACGCCCGAAGCCACCACGACAACTTGCAAGACCGCAGAGTCGCAGCGGGGTTCGAAGCCGAGACCACACAGGAACGCTACGCTATGTTCGCTATGTTCGCCATGTCCGCTACGCCGGGTTCGGCCAGACGGGACAAGTCTGGTTCGCCATGTCGGAGAGACGCATGCCTGTGGGATTCCAGCGATGATTCCGACGACGATAATTAGAGACAGGAAAAATTCGCGGATTCATTTCGTGATAGTCTAGAATCCAAAAAACGTTTGCCTTTTTACTGCATCAGTGATTGGGCCACAGTTTATCTGAATGATACTCGGCCAATGGAAAAAACCTTCAACAAAAGCAGTATCGAATCACTGGCGTCCCAGTTAAGACAGGTGTCACGAGTCAGTAGCCAATGAGCAGATGTAATTTTCCCGCGTGCATAGAGGATCGTGGAGTCTATCCTACAGGTCCTTGAAATCGCGAATTTTTCTGGTCTCTAACGATAATGGTATTCTGCTGGCTCTCAACAGTATGTGAACGTAATAAAAAGGGCTTCATGAATGGCTTCATAAAAACAAAAAAAGAGTTTGAAGAATTTCGTCATTTGATGAAGCAGTTGCTATTGAGGACGAAACCAGATTTATTGATTACTTCAGGATGAATTCAACTCTGTTTGACGGCGTTTCCATTGAATCAAATACCAGGCATTGTCCTGCATATCCTGTGTTCTATATTTTTTTACATGGATTTATTCTATAAACATGGATATTTTCGTAATCTTTCAAGTAACTTTCTTGTCGACTTGACAATTTAAAGCACAATACTGAGTTAATTTAAACTTCGTACAAAGCAAACACAGACCTTCAGCACAATTCCGCGCGAAAACAAGATTTTTTTTGTTTGTTTAACTGCGCATGCGCGAAGTCAGCGACGTTTTAGAAAAACAACCGAGAACCAAACACCTGGCGACGTCGCTAACATAGCGAGCACAGCGCCCTGTGTGGCCGTAGCTTTACTCACTCCAGACTGGCTAGTGTAGCCTCTCCTCGCCACCCAAGGGCTGCGACACCCAGGCTAATATGGCTAGAGACCGGAAAAATTCGCGATTTCAATGACCTGTAGGATATACTCTATGATCCTATATGCACGCGGGATAATTACATTTGCTCATTGGCTACTGACTCGTGTTACCTGTTAACTGGGACGCTAGTGATTCTATACTTATTTTGTTAAAGGTTTTTCATTGGCCGAGTATAATTCAGATAAACTGTGGCCCAATCACTGATGCAGTAAAAATGCAAACGTATTTTGATTCTAGACTATCACGAAATGAATCCGCGAATTTTTCCGGTCTCTACTAATGGGCTAATGGCCTCCAAGCTGCAGCGTTTCACGGGAAAGTTCGACCATTGCTAGACTCTCAAATACTGTGCTTCTTCTTTTTTTTACTGGCCAAAGTTAAAAAGAAAAAAACTCGTATACATACTTAACTGGAGATATGAAAAATCCGCGTATTATTTCATTCACGTTTGCCTTTTTGTTGCATCAGTGACAAATGAATGACACTCGGCTATTGAAAAAAAAAAAAAAAAAAAAAAACCCTTCAACAGAAGAAGCATCGAATCACGAGCATCCCAGAAAACAGGTGTCACGAGTCAGTAGCCAATGAGTAAGGACCGGAAAAATTCGCGGGTTCAATGACCTGCAGGATGAACTCCGTAGTTTTACCTACACTCGGTCAAATGTCACCTACTCATTGGCTGCTGTCTTGTGAGACGTTCCAACGTGGCAGCCTGTGATTCGATAAAGCTTTGGTCGGGCGTTTCTCATTGGCCCAGAGTCATCCAGGTGAGTTGTGAGCCAATAGTAGAGGCAGCACCGAGGTATAACTATCTGTATTTTAGCCTATCGCGAAATGAATTCGCGAATTTTTCCGGTCTCTACCAATGAGCAGATGTAATTTTCTCGTGTGCATACAGGTTCATGAAGTCTATCCTATATGTCATTGAACTCGCGAATTTTTCCGGTCTCTTCAGATAGCATAAGGTATTTTCCTGTTGAGTTGTTAAGTTGATGATAGGAATATCATTGCACAATTTTAACCTTTAAAATCATCATAAATTATTAAAAAAAACTCCATATGTATATATACTAGTTTAAATATGAATTACTATTTTCTAATTTTATCTTAAAATACCTTTTGAACGAATGAAGATCGCAGACTTTCGCGGCCATTGTCTGGATTTGCTTGGCTTCCGGGTTGAAGCCACGTCGAAGGTGACGATTTCATCAACGTTTCGATCGACGTTGCAGTCGCCATCATCAGGCCAGCAGTCACCTGCTGAGGTTATTACAAGTTCTCCTGCCTCCTGAGAGGGGAGGGTTTCCGGATTGGTTGCAACTGGGGGCCTATGTTGAACTACTATAAATAATCTGTTTTTTTTTTGCATGATCTTCAAATTTTTTAGCACACTGTCCTCCACAGAGTTTATTAACCCGTAATGCAACCTGGTTATAGAATTGTGGAGTCCAACAAAATATTACACGCTAAAAGTTTTTAAATTTTTTTTTCAACTATGAACTCTTAAACAAAAACGATGGTCCTGTGCTCTACTGCGATCAAACTTCGAGTCTGAAGCTTCCATTACTGAGCTACTGCGGTCATCGCACGCAATTTGTTATTGTTCAATTACCGTCCGCTACTTCTCTTTCATTGTTTTCCCCTTCTTCTTCTTTTGAAACTTTCACCACCCTTTGCAGTTTGAGATGGAGTATCAACTGTTATTTTTCGTCTTCCCGCTTCCTGCGTTGGAGCCAAAATTTTGGAAAAACAAATTTAACTAAACGTAGCCTGCCATACGTATACATTTTAGTTAGCACAGAATGAGAACCCAATAAGTTAAGACAATTTGACTTATGCAATGTATATACGTACCTGCCACTGGATAAAAAAAAAGGGGGGGGGGGGTTTATACGCAAGGCTTACAAATTACTCATTTAACAGCAAAACACATATAGTTAGAAACCTGAAAAGTACGTAGAATTATTTCGCGATAGGCTATAAACCAAAATAGGTTTCCCCCCTTTTCTTTGCTGCTTCAGTAATTGGGCCACAGTTTATCGTAAGGAATCTGCGCCAATGAAAAAACTTCAGCAAAATAAGTATGGAATCACAAGCATCCCAGGTAACAGGTGTCACGAGTCAGTGGCCAAAGAGCAGATGTAATTTGCCCGAGTGCGTAGAGGTTTATAGAGTCACTGAAGCCGCGAATTTTTCCGGCCTCTACATATAATACATATGAGCTAATCTGGAAATTTTAGAATTGACTTCCAACAGTAATTATTTCAATAACTGGATGAAATTAAACTTTCACAATTTGCCTTTCACGTCAACCAGAAGATATATATATATATATATATATATATATATATATATATATAACAATTTAGGTTTAGGAAAAAAAAACTACATAGCTAGACGTGGTGTTACTGGAAAAGTTTTTTTTCTTGTCATTACTACAGATGAAGGGATTTTCTCGCTAGTCAGTGCGATAGCTGTTTTGCGTTTTATGATTTGTCTCAAATTTTCTCAACAGATATTTACAAAATATTATCTGATAGAGGTAGAAAGTCACGCAAGAGTTTACAAATACGATTTATTGCGTGACCTTTTACAACTCGACAATAATTTGTACTTTGTGACCGTCTGGTGAGAAAATTTGTGACCCAAAAACAAAATGCAAGAGCTCTGTCGTGATGAATATACATACAAGAAAATAATTCCACCAAAGAAAATTAAAAAAATAATCTCTACGTGAGAGGCCCGTCTAATCCAAGGGGGTATATATGTCAGTGAGGTGGGATAAGGTCGACGCTAGCTGGTGCTTCTAGCGCGGTATCGACTCTAAGCGCAAGACTGTGGGTTGGCGTGCAGTCTTCTCGTCGTGCTTAGGGTAACTATGTAATCTGAGTGGTAATAATAAAATTTATATAACGAAGAAATGAAGGTAATGGTGTAATGCAAGTCCGTTCAGTGCTTGCAATGTCTACAATGTTTCATGTCTACAATTTATTCTGAAAACAAGCGTTTTAGCCATTTTCACTCTTATAAAATACGGATTAATATACCTATATATTTATACATACGGAAACATAATGCGTGGTTTGGTCTGAAGTTCTGATCAGGTATAGGCGGAGCCATTTTAAGGAGACCGCATACCAGTGACAAGAAATGGGCGACCACGGCTTTCCAAAACCCGTCCGTTATTAGAAAACTACTAATCATCTGGCTTCGGACAGCGTTTAGGAAAAGGTTACACTTTCCTGGTTCTACATAGGTTATCTTTTACGTGGAATAATTTTTACATGCCAGCGAAGCTGGTCAAAACAAGCATTTTGGATACAGATTAAAACACTGCAGACTAGAACGGTATTCAGATATGTGTTTACAAAATAATTATTTATTTTGGGTTGAAAAAGTGACCTAATATATTTCATGTAACATATAATCTTAAGGGGCGTTCCCGACCTGTCACGAAGGTCTTGCTACGTGGCAGACAGCCGAGGAACAGCCGCTTGTTTATACGTGCTGTAAGCATGCTCAATGATTAGGGACCTGAAAAATTCGCGGGTTCAATGAACTCTAGCATAAACTCCATGGTTCTACGTACACTCATTCAAATGTCACCCACTCATTGGCTGCTGTCTTGTGAGACGTCCCAACGTAGCAGTCTTTAATTTGATGGTGCTTTAGTTTGAGTTTTTCTCATTGGCCCAGAGTCATCCAGGTGAGTTCTGAGCCAATAGCAGAGGCAGCACTGAGGTATAACTATTTGAATTCTAGCCTATCGCGAAATGAATCCGCGAATTTTTCCGGTCTCTATCAATGATTCACTCGCCTCGGATGGCCATAAGCAGACTATACTGACGATAGTTTCAAACCATCTACGACCATAACTGCCACGATACATATCCTAAAAATGACGTAACATTTGTCACGTGTTTTTAGGGTTGTAAATTGCTTCAGTTCATGTTCGTTTTTCGTAGTCTATGTTTGCACAGAAAAAAGTTTTTATTCTGTATTTTTTTTTTTTTACAAAAGATTAAATTTGTAACCAGTTGCCAGGAAATTGTTATTAACCCTACGGGAAAGATATTGTAAATTTGTGCGACACACGGTTATTTTTGAATATGTGAAATACGTTTGACGAGATAATACTGAGTTTTTTCATGTGAAAATTAGCGCATAATTTTATATTTTAATTGATATTTCATTCAAGCATCATTTTTTTAAACCATGGAATAAAAGTAACTTATATTGATTTATTATTTTTATTAGTGTGCGCAGATATTATTAGAAAATTATCCAGTGAGAGGTTTACAAATAACTATATATTCCCGGGCAAGAATCCAGAACTCAGGATCATTGCGAACACTATTTTGTATTGATACAGTAGTTTTCACGTAAGTGTACAAATATCTGTAAATTTTCATTAATATTTATATTCCATTCACACAACCAAAATTTCCGGTGTAGGGTTTTTTCACGGTTACTGCACCGAGATAGATGAACTGCAGGGAAGCAGAGTTCCGGTTATGCCTGTTTCTAGGTTACGAACTTTCTAAGTTGCAAGTTCCTGCGTTATGTTAGTAATGTTCGCAGGCTTTATACGGCCGTTGTCTGAAGTAGCTCGGCTTCTGGGTTGTAGCCGTGTCCCTTGGCGATAAATTCACCAAACTTTTCGGTCGACATTTTCAGTCACCATCATCAGGTAACCTCAGTTAGGTAACTGCTCCCTGATGACGGCGACTGCAATGTCAAAAAAAAAGTCGGCGCATTTATCGCTAGAGACAGGAAAAATTCGCGGGTTCAACGACCTCCAGGATAGACTCCACTATCCTTTACACACTCGGGCAAATGCAAACTGTTCATTGGCTGTTGACTTGTGAGTCGTCTCGAATGGGCAGCCTGTGATTCGACACTTCTACGAGTGAGGGTCTCTAATTGGCCCTAATTACTCCAGATTAACAGTAAAACAAATTGCAGAAGCAGCACTAAGGTATAATTATTTGAATTTTAGCAAAACACGAAATGAACTTGCGAATTTTCCCGGTCCCTATCCATCAGGCAACACCGCCTCAGGGCTGAGCTGCAACTGTGCTGTCATCACAGCTACATGCGGGCCTCGAGGTCCGAGTGCAAGATCCGGGCATCGAACCACAGACCCTCGTGGAGTTCCAGGCCGCCCGCTGCCTCTAGTTGTGGAAATAGATATCAGTAGGGACCGGAAAAATTCGCGTATTAAATGACCTCAAGGATAACCTCCACTATCCTCTGCATTTCTCAAGTAAACGCGCGTGTTCATTGTGTACTAAATTGTGAGGCGTCTCCACTGGGTAGCTTGTGATTCGACGCTTCTTTGGTCGATGGTCTCTCATTGGCCCAGAGAGCTCCAGTTAAACCGCGAGCCAATAGCAGAACAAGCATAATTGTGCGCGTGTTTGAATTTCAGCCTATCACGAAATGAATCCGCGAATTTTTTTCCGGTCTCCAGATATGAGGTTTCGATGGTGATGTAGATAACGGATGTTTGGCGACCCTGAGGTGTGTGTGTGGGTCACGCAAGGCGGGGCTCGGAGTGACCGTGGAGGGGTCCTCTCCGCACCGGGCCGTGGTGACGTCACGGCCGCCGAGGGTCAACGACCCCCCCCCCCCCAGCAGCCCGGGACATCTGGCGGCCGTCGCCCGAACCAGCCGGCGCGGGCGAGAGCAGGGCCTTAACACCCACACACGTGCCTCGCCCCCAGAGTGGCGCCTATTTTACCAGGGGAAGCCTTCATTTCACAGACGAGAGAGCCACAACCCGAAGTTACCCGAAGTTCATTGAGGCCACTTGTGGCGGCCTCAGTCGTCTTGGTTATTACTATTACCTTTATTTTGCGTAAAGTTTATTTTAAGATGAGTTAATTTTTTCAATAACATTATTTATGTGTTTATATTATTTAATGGTGTATGTTATTATTTATTTATTGTAACTTTTTAATCGTATACCTCTTTTATTTTACGTTAAGTACCCTTATCCTGGAGTGGGACTTGCAAGAAATAACCAGAACGATCTAGCGGACTGAGGGGTGGTAGTAGAGGAGGGGGGTGACGTCAGCTGACGTGACAAGGGGAGGCGACGGCCAGCTGTTTGCAGCGGGGGAGTGTGTGTTTGACCGCCGGCCGCGGAACTACTCGGTGGATAGTAGAATTTGCATCCCAGCGATGAGTAAGTGGTGTTACGTTACGTGAATAAGATTTAATATGACGGTAACGCCACGACACCTTGGGCGAAGCAACATAAGTGGTGGTATACTAGAACGCGATATTTGGGGGCCTAGTGCACGGGCCACCGATACAGCGCGATGCAAGAGGCGCTAAAAAGTGAGTGGGGTTTACACCCGACCCCGGCAGTCACCAACTACAGAGGTATGCTTCAGTAACAAGTAAGTGCGAGAACTGGATTTTCTACTTTTTGCCCGGCTGGTATGACTTATGGAAGACGTGTTTGAAAGACAGAGTGCGGCGACGGGAATTGCTGGTTGAATTTATCTAGACTGAAGGACGTCACTATTTCGTTTCCCCCCCCCCCCCCCCCCTCCTCCGTAATAGACTTGTGGGACTTTGGAATCTAATTAAGTTTACTGTAAGAGTGTCTGTATACAAATGTCGCTACATGCGTTGAATTCAATTATAGCAATTTAAATGATATCTCGAATTAACCTTTTAGATCCCTTTACCCTTTTACAGTACTTAATTTTGAGCATCTTATTTTTGGTAAGTCATTATTATAACTATCACAATAGGTTATGCAGGACTGTCGGTAAATTTAGCATGCTAATGATTTATTTTGCGCACTGGCCAAATGTTACACCAGTCCATGCGCGTCTGTTGAATTTAATTTTACTACACTTTCAATATCAGCATGGCAGTGGTGACGCGTATACGGGACTGGCGTGGCGGGTGCGGACGTGTGCAACTACCCCGGTATAAGGGGGGTTGGCCACATCATGCTCGCTTTTTTTTACCCCGTATCTTTAATGTAGCTATCCCAGGGTTGCCCACAAGGGGGGGGGGGGACGCAGACTGCGTCATTAAAATTTCGGGGGGGGGGGGGGGGGGGGGGGGGGGGGTTAAAAGACGAGAAAAATGTATACATTATTTACATAATTATAGCTTCTAATCTGAAAATACGTTTCTGGTGCTTTGATAATTGAAAGGGATCTTGTAAATCAAATTGGCAACCCCGCACATTCCTCAACAAAAGCAGTTTGGCATCTGTCGGTTCAGGATGGAAATATTACCTGATATGACCAAAATTATTATTATAAAATCAGTTTTAATTAATGCAAAATATGATAAAATATAATACTAAAAAGTATAATATTATAAAATAATTGAGTAAATCACTGAGAAAATGGCAAAAAAAAATTCGGGGGGGAGGAGGGGGGCGCATCATTAGATTGGGGGGGAGGGGGGTGAGTCATAGTGTTTGGAGGGGGGTGGGCACCTCTGGCTATCCTAACCAAATAAACCGTCGACAATGATTCAAAGTATTTATAATGTAGCTAACCTAACCTAACTGACCATTAGTATCCATTTATCAACCCATTTACAATGAGAAAAAAAAAACCGAAGATTCACGATCGGGCGTTTGGCTCTCTCGTCTGTGAAAAGGTATCCCGTTTACTAGAGGCAATAAAGAACAGGTCGAGGACGGGTGGAGTGTACAGTCCGGCAACTTTTTGTTTCCGAACCTGCGCGGACCCCGTGTGTCAGAGGGCGGTCACGTGATTCCAGCGGAGTGGAGGGGGGATCAGCTCCCGAAGACAGTGCTTCGCAGGGTCGGTTTACACGATAACAGTGTTGCGTTAGTGGGAATATAACACCTTTTCAGCCACGTCGCGGAGAGAGTGAAGTGTGTTCGTGTACGTTTGTCCTTGAGGCAGGAGTGGCATATCTCCCCTACCTGCAGACGATTCTGCAGGCGAAAGTTGGGGCGGAACGGAAATGTCCAAGGTCAATTATTAAGTTGCCGGTGTTATAGCTCTGTTTTCCGTATTTATTTTTAAACTGTTTTTTTTTTGAGAATGAAAATAACTAAAACTAATGTTTTATTTTGGAAATTTCTTTCAGGCATGAAACAGGCGGTGCAGATTCAATAGAGCACTCAAAGGGACATGCATAAAAACTCCATCTCCACTTCTCCGCCACATGTCACGGTTACCTCTTATATCTCATAGCTAGAGACCGGAACAATTCGCGATTTCGATGACCTGTAGGCTAGACTCCATGATCCTCTATGCACGCGGGAAAATTACACCTCTGCTCATTGGCTACTGACTCGTGTTACCTGTTTAACTGGGACGTTAATCATTCGATACTTCTTTTGTTGAAGGTTTTTCATTGGCCGAGTGTCGTTCAGAAAAACTGTGGCCCAATCACTGATGCAGTATAAAGGCAAACATTTTTGATTCTAGACTATCACGAAATGAATCCGAGAATTTTTCCTGTCTCTACTCATAGCTGTCCCACGCACTGAAGAGACGAGCTTACAGGCGACACCGCGCTAGAAGAACCAGAAAGCATTGGCGTATATCCCGGTGGTGGTTGGTGGTTGGGAGACTGTCACTTGCAATATCGTGACTGTAAAACGGGTTTGATAAACGTAAAACATCAAAACTGTGTTTCATGGAGAAAAAAAAGGGGGGGAGGGGGTTGTCTGTAAAGTCTGTTTACGGACGATAATTTTACAAGCTAAAGTCATAAGAAAACATTGATGAATAATTGCATACTTTTAAATTTTTAAATATTTACAGTTCTTGCAAATTTAATTTAAATAATTTGTTAAAATATAATCACGAACAATTAGTTATAGAAATAAAATGAAATCAAATCAATATCAATAAATTGTTAATTTAAAATGACGAAATTGGAAAAATAAATCAATTTTTTTAAATAGCTTCTTTCAAAAAGCCCGCCTTAACCTGTTTCATATTATAGAAGATTTTCTCGCACGGTGGTTGGCCGGTTATTGCACGCTCGGCTCGGGCACAACGTGACAATGAGTCATGCTTTTTTTTTGTGCGTGCAGCCGGCGTTCATCGATTTATAAAACGTTATAGCGTCAAAAAAAAAAACAACTATTCGGTATGTTTTGAATGTTGTCTGCATACTGCGTGCATACAGACCAGAATATGGGCAGTATGCAACACACAAGCACCCATACAGCGATGACCTGTGTCGGTTAAAACCCACGTTCAAAACTCTCGCCACCCCCCCCCCCCCCCCCCCCCCCGCACACACACACACACCTAGAATCCTACATATTTACGCCCCTGCTAGGGAGCGTCATTGAGCTGGCTATTTCAATTTTTTAGTCGCTCACTTCTATGTGAGGGCTCATTCATCGAGTTAGTTTATTCACGAAAGCTCTCTCCCCCTGCGTTTCAGGTTCCGTCTCAAATTTCATAGACTGGATTTTTTTTTAATTTTATTAAATACTAGCTGATGTTACCGCGCTTCGCTTGGGCGGTCTGCGGGCAGAACACTAGCGATGCTCATTATACGCCCCTTCTTGTAGGTGCGCCACTGTCGCGCCTCGAATTGAAAAAAATAGAAGAAGAAATCGAACAATGCAATGCTCGTTGCCATGGAGACTAATGAAGAATCACCAACAAAAAAATACCAAATTTCATTCAAAAATAATTAAATTCTCCTTTAAGTGTTTTTTTTTCTTTCCCCGAAATCTCACCCTGACCTACTTCGTGTTTCAAAGGTCAAGCGTGCAAAGTTTGAACTTGATCGGAGGAAAGATGCGCAAACGCATAGAAGACACAAACACAAACACAAACATTCATTTTTATATACTGTAAAAGATTATCTGACAGTTTTTTACAGCCCGAAAAAAGAGTAAGTAATTATCTGGCGAGAACATTTGTGACCCACCAACAAATGCAAAAGACTTTTCGGAATAAATTTAATAAATTTGATAAAATAACATAAATGATAATAAAATTAACTAACCAACTCGCAATGTGAGATCCAGCCTTAGGGCTATTTAATATCTTCCGCCATGTTGTATTGTAGTTTTATTAATTCATATTTCGAAAATGAGATTACGATCTGTATTCGCTACACATTTTTTTTCCAAAATTAGAAAAAAATATAGTGAGTTACCAACACGCGACGATTACCTACTCAGGCAAAACGTTTAAATTTTACTAACAAGCAGGTTACAAGTGGTTACGAAATCTGCAACGTAACACAACACAAAGGACAATGTATAGACCAGAGGTGAACACGACTGCTTGATTCCACGGTGTGTGTGTGTGTGTGTGTGTGTGTGTGTGTGAGTGTGCGTGTGTGAAGTCGTTATTTCCCTTCGGCTAATAGTGTCAATTGCTGAAATGTAGTGCTTCCATAGTCGAAATAGTTTAAATGACCTTTTTATTTTTTTTGTTGCGAAATTGACTGTTTTTTTCACGACCGTGTTTCTAATTCACACTTAACTAACCATGATCTGACGCTATCAAGCATCATTTCCACAATATTTTGGGCGTATACAAAATGGCGATGACGACGTTAAAAAAAGTGACTTCACCTACGTCACAGGATGCCGTCTCCTGACAATTTTTAACTCTATGACTTTTTTTTGTAGATAAAAAAAATACTGTACATACAATAACCTGAGAAGAAAATCTTTTAATTTTGATTGGTGTTTGAAGTTTAAGCAAACAGCGCTAACAAAAAAAATTGGTTTTTAAGTCGGTTTACGGACGATAGTTTAACGTGACGTCATAACAAAACATTGATGAAATTATTGCATACTTTTATGAATAAAATTGAATCATTTTTATTGAATTATCACTATTTTGTATGGATACAAAGAAGGAGTGAAATGAAATCTACAATTGAATTGATAAATTTACTTTTATTTGTACTCATTAATTAAAATATGTTTATTGCTTTAACGAACAGATTATTTTAAATATAACTTTTATACATGTTTGCTATTTAACTTCTTCCAATCTGTGTTATTCTGTTAAGGATAAGGCGATGATAGGAAAAAAAAAAAAAGAAAACGAATGGCAGTGTTTCAAGTTTAATGTGCCTCGAAAAAGTCAAATGATGGTTGTTCCAATCGACTGGAAGAGAGATAGATGCGGCGCAAGCGTACAATGAGCGTAACGGGACACTTTTTCGTGCATGCAGCCGGCGTTCATCGATTTGTTAGACCTTGTCTCGTAAAAAAAAAAAAATTAAATTACGCGGAGTTTGAATTGACAGCAGCCACTGAGGACCGTGTCGCGTCGGTTCGCGGCGAGCGACGCAGAAAGAGCGGGTCGGACAGACCTGTCTCGGCGCGGCGACCGGCGCGTGTTGCGCTCGTGGGTTTGGCAACCCTGACAGCCGGGCAGTTTGTCAACGCGCGGTCCGCTCTTCCTCGCCCGGGGCTTGGAGAAGGGGGGGGGGGAATATGTCTTGAGAAATTAGCGCTTAGGGATGAGCGAGTGAAACGTCTCTGTCCACGAGTGAGAGAGAGAGAGAGAGAGCGAGCGAGCGAGCTGTAACACAGCGTGTATCATCCACTACACTTTCCAACATGCCAGTTCTGCCAGTAGCGCTGTCTTTGTTCCGGACTGCCGTGTTGCCAGATGTAGGCCATAGATAACAAATATTTTGAAGCACAACTTCGTAATGTTTAAGAAAAATTTACGTAATAAAACTTTTTTTTAAAATTCTGAATTATTGTATGTTGCAGGAGGGAACATTAAATTGCGAATTTAGGTAAATAATAAATAAAAAAATTTCTTCCAAAGCATACTATAACTTTTACTTATTAGGAGACAGGGACGAAAGTTGTGAACTTGTTTTCAAACCTTTGTGAACAAACATATTTTTTTTACAGTTTATAATTAAAGTTTTAGCAATGTTTTAACATAGCAAATGATTTGATGGAAAGTCTGAAATTAATACTTAGATGTTGTTACAAATAGTTTCTCGTGTGTTGAATAAGTGTTTTCAGAATGACTAGAACTGTAATGACACTGTTGGAAGAAACTATTTTAAAGTCTTAAAAAGATCGAAAACTATTACAATTTAATAGATTTTCATACTTTATAATATTTGGCATAGCGTACTAATTAAATATTTAGTAAATAAGTCATATGATTAATTAGTGGAATACAACTAATCTATGGCGCAGAAGAGTGTGGGGACGTCCGTTAATAACGTGAGGCGTTTAGGGGGAAGGGAAGCCAGGGGGTTGAGCCGAATCTCACCCAACCGCCTAATAAATGCTGGCTGGGTTTCAGCCACGCAGAAAGGGTAGCATGCATCGTGTGGTTTGCTCGGGGATTGGCCAGACATGGCAACAACAGATGCAATGGCTACCATAGGTAGGGGCATGCATATTGCTAGAGACCTGAAAAATTCGTGGATTCATTTCGTGGTAGGCTAGAATCAAAATACGTTTGCCTTTTTACTGCATCAGTGATTGGGCCACAGTTTATCTGATTGACACTGGGCCAATGAAAACCTTCAAAAACAGAAGTATCGAATCACTAGCGTCCCAGTTAACATCTGTCGCGAGTCAGTAGCCAATGAGCAAATGTAATTTTCCCGCGTGTATAGAGGATCATGGAGTCTATCCTACAGGTCATTGAAATCGCGAATTTTTCCGGTCTCTACATATTGCCCGAAAATATTGCGAGACTAGCTGAAAGTTAAAAACACCGTAACATCATCTGTGTCTCGTGATTGGGTTAGTTTAATTTCAGGTCAGTATCGATTCTTACAACAACAATCGCCGCGAGTCAATGCGGAAGCAAACACGTCCTGAGTGGCTCAGGTCAAACAAGGCGACGACTTCTCTCGCTTAGACGTCCGCCAGTCTTAATAGGCGTTCAGGTTTATTAGCGAAAAATGCCTGCCCCTAATTATTTAGTCTCGGACGCGGCTTACAACCCAGAGGCCAGGCTACTTCAGACAAAGAATGGCCTGCATGCGATGTTTATAAATATACTCGCCTCCCGCCGAGGCGATTCTGGTTCGATTCCCGGCACAGTGAACCGTGGAGTCAGGGACGTGAAGCGGTTCGGTTTGTTCCGGTGCCCCCCCCTCCCTCCCAAACCCCGCGACAGGACGTCTCTCGGCGGTGTTTGCCTGGAGGCGTGAGCGCGCCGCGCCTTGGGTCCACGAGACCCAGAGCAAACTGACGACAGTGTCTCCCTCCCCCTCACCCCACTTACACACTGCGCGACGCAACCCCACCCTAACTCCTCTTCCGTGCCTGCCTGACCTTTTAATATATATATACTGTATAGAAGTCGCGAGTGGATAGGATTTACTCTACGTTTTTCCAGGAGCGTATGATGAGCAGCTTGGGAACTTCACCGCTGCAGTGCGCTGCCGTAACGCCCTGTATCGTCTTAGTTGTTATTTACCCGTTAGAGCGCAGCCCTGTCGCCTGCTGTCATACCCCGCACCCCTCATCCATCATTCACTGCGGCTCAACGTCGTTCAACGGGAGGGGGAAGGGGTGTTTGAAGAGTTCGACACTTGTCCGCTAGGGACCACCACAA
This sequence comes from Bacillus rossius redtenbacheri, assembly GCF_032445375.1. Classification (NCBI taxonomy): domain Eukaryota; kingdom Metazoa; phylum Arthropoda; class Insecta; order Phasmatodea; family Bacillidae; genus Bacillus; species Bacillus rossius. The sequence continues at coordinate 5,239,074 of NC_086341.1, read as the reverse complement.
GTCGATGTCCTAGAGATGGTGGCGATTCCGGCGGTGAATTAACCAACTACCTAAAAACCGTATTAGAAATTTTAACCTGGGCTGGCGACTTCTATACAGTATATATATTCAAAGGCCTGACACACCTCCTGAAGTCAGGGTCCACACACTCCTTCTAAAGGGGATTGGTAGAGACCGGAAAAATTCGCGGATTCATTTTGTGATAGTCTGGAATCCAAAAACGTTTGCCTCTTTACCGCATCAGTAGGGGCATGCATATTTCGCGAAAAAGATTCCGAGACTAGCTGAAAGTTAAAAACATCGTAGCATCGTATGTGTCTAGTGAATGGGTGAGTTTCTTTCAGGTCAGTATCGATTGTTACAACACCAATCACAGCGAGTCAGTGCGGAAGCAAACACGTCCTGAGTGGCTCGGGTCAAACAAGGCAACGACTTCTCTCGCAGACGTCCGCCAATCACGAGGAAGAAACCGCTGGTGTGAGTATAACTTGTTGCAGTCTAATAGGCGTTCAGATTTATTCGCGAAAAATGCCTGCCCCTACGCATCAGCGATTGCGCTAGTTTTTTCTGAACGACACTCGGCCAATGAAAAACCTTTAACAAAAGAAGTATCGAATCACGAGCATCCCAGTTAACAGGTGTCACGAGTCAGTAGCCAATGAGCAGATGCAATTTTCTCGCGTGCATAGAGAATCATGGAGTCTATCCTACAGGTCATTGAAATCGCGAATTTTTCCGGTCTCTAGGGATTTGTGCACCCGTTTCATAGTAAAAAAAAAATTTGTTTATGATTAAGCTGTAATAGAAGATTGTAAGCGTTCTGTTATATAGTTAATATTTTTATTTTATTTTTTTAAACCAAAGTTATTGTCAATTTTCTGGAATTTTCAACATTCCTAATTAATTCAAAAAAACTATGAAGAATTTAGCTATAAAACGTTCGTAGGTAAATCTTCAAACACAGGAGAGATTTGATTAAAACCATAATATTGTATAGGTTAATCATTATTAATTTAGTGTATTTACCGCCTCATCAGGGGTGTATGTGTGTCAGTGAGGCGGGATGATAAGCGGATTCTGGACTGGCGCGCAGTCTTCTCGTCGTGCACAGGATAACTGCTGTGAAATTTGAGCGGTGGTCGAAACATGATATGGCCGAGAAATGAAGATAAAGGTGCAATGCAAGTCCCTTAGGTGCTTTCAAGAATATGTAATGGTTGTTTTACGCCTAAAAATTACTCCGAAAACATACGTTTTAGCCATTTTGACACTTTTAAAAATACAGTTTAAAAACTATAATCCGAAATCAAAAGTACTTTTTGTCCCTCAGCGAACTATTAAATGCAATTATTTTATTCAGTAAAATAATGGAATAAAATTCTAATTAATAATGAAAATCAATAAATATGGTGAATGATTATTATGATTTACAAAAATTTATTTTTTATTAAATAATGTATTAATGCAAAATGCAAATGAATTGTCATACTGGACCATAACCTCATTTATAGGAATACACATGAAAATGTTTAAAAACACAATATTAATATCACTAATATTAAAAAAAATATTTAATTATATGGACTTGCATGCAATATCAACCACTTAAGTATAAGATTCAAAAACACATATAATTTTTATTTTTATTTAGATTTTTTTTTTCGTGAAAATTTCTTTGCATAGTAAAAATACACTCACTTTTTTTTTCTTTTGTGCGCCGTGCGGTTTCCTACTGACTCGCGTGTGGTACTGGGATATGTCTGTGTACACTCCGTGCTGGGAGTACACTCCGGAGTACACGCGGACAGACGAGGGTCGGGCAGGGACGACGAAGGGGCGAAGGTTGATGTTGTGTCCCGTATCTGCCCCGCGGAGCGCAGTTATAAATAGTGTGTTGTGCTGCGAGTTGGGAGGGGCACGCAGGCTGATGTATGGTCACACCCTGCAGGGTTGAGTGTGTGGAAGGAGGGGCTACTGGCGTGATAAAAGCCCTACCCCCCTTCCCATCAACCATAACGGTCAAGTCGCTGCCTAACCCTCGCTGCTAGGGTCATTCATTATCTGCGGGCGCGAAGCAGCGCCTATGGGTGAGGAGACGGGGGGTGTGTGGGCAGATACAGGCGCCACCCGGAGGCTTTATATATATATTTATAGACACGGCAGGCGGCCCCGCTATTTCCGACAACTGCCGTCACACCTCGTACACAGATAAGCGCCTCCCCTACCCCCTCCTCAACACCCAGGGCTACCACCCACACGCGGACAGCTTCCGCGTTGCAGGAGGCAGGACAGCTTCTGGAACGTTCCTCCAACTTGGTCACGCAGGGACGAGCGGTGTTGACGTCACGAGCAGACCTACCAACGGGGGAGTCCTCAGCTTCGTACAGAAATCCAGTACGAAATATTGAAAGTTCCATCGCCTCAGGCCCTACAGTCACACTGTCGAACTTTCACTTCCAAACACCTTCCAGTACGACGAGTGAAATACAGTTTGGAGGGTTACGACGCCGTCGAAAACGCCACAGCCATGTTTGTTCGACAAGTTGGATATATATAGTCACATAGTCATATAGGACGGATTCTGGAATATGTTGTATATTGCAGGGGTGCCCACAAGGGGGGGGTAACGACGCAGACTGCGTCATTAAAATTTCAGGGGGGGGGGGGGGTGGTGGTTAAAAGACGATAAAAATTATATTATTTACATAATTATAGCTTCTAATGTGAAAAACCGTTTCTGGTGCTTTGATAATTGAAAGGGATTTTGTAAATCAAATTGGCAACCCCGCACTTTCGTCAACAAAAGCAGTTTGGCATCTGTCGGTTCAGGATGAAATATTACCTGATATGACCAAAATTATTATTAGAAAATCAGTTTTAATTAATGCAAAATGTGATAAAATATAATACTAAAAAAAGTATAATATTATAAAATAATTGAGTAAATCACCGAGAGAATGGCATAACAAAATTCGGGGGGGGGGGGGGGGGGCATCATTAGGTTAGGGGGGGTGAGTCATAGTGTTTAGGGGGGGTGGGCACCTCTGTATATTGGATGCATTCGGCCAAACAAAATCGTGTCCAGCGAAAAAGGTAATGCCATCCCGTTTCCGTCTCAACGATTATTAGAGATCTGCAAAATTCGCGGATTCATTCGGTGATACGCTAGAATTCAAACACATATACCTCTTAGATAATTTTTCTATTGGCTTACTGTTCATCTGGACGAATCTCAACCAGTTATAAACCCTCAACCAAAGAAGGATTGAATCACAGACAAACCAGCTGAGACGACTTACAAATCGGCAGCCAATGAACTTGCGTTATTTGCCCGAGTGTACAGGGGTATGTGCAGTCTATCCTGAAGGCCATCGAAACCGCGAATTTTGCAGGTCTCTAACGATTATTTAAAATGGCGAGAGAAAAAAAAACACATGGGTGATTAAAGAGGTTCTAAAAGTTAAATAACTAAAATAATGTTAATGTGAATGTCGTGTGCGACGCGAAAACATTTTATTTGTGAAAATGAAATTATTGTTCTCTAAATTAAAACTAAACCTAACATATTTTTATTATGTACCTAATGAAAATTATTTTGAGTTAAATTTATGCTTGTAAAAAAATTTAAAAAGGCCCAAACAGCATTGTCCTTCATTAATTAATTTTAAAATAACATTAGTTCAGACAAAAAATAAACTTTGATAGCGTGACATGATTTAAAAAAATATTTTAAGTTATCTGTTCATATATATTTGATGGAGAAAATTGGAAGCCATTTTCATTCGAATACCGCACGTCCAACTCTATTGTCAAATATATTGGAGACAAATAATTAACAGTGTGACAGGGCTTTTAGACACAACCTACATTTCGCTTTTTCTAAATAATTCACTCAAAACACTGTTCCTTCTTGAAGTGAAACGTCTTGAATATGAACTCTATCAATCAACTTTTTAAGTGAATCTGAAACATCAATTTCGACGATGGTTTGGCTTGTTAATTTAAGAAAATTGTATTTTATATCTTTTTGAATTATCCCCCTGTTAGCTTTATAAATGCTTGCGTTTGGTGAAACAGATATTGGACAGTACTTTAAATTGCACGCTAATACACTGTCAATCGTAACAGTAAATTTACAAACTTTTCAACGAAAAATCCACGTGAAATAAACGAACAGTTCAAAGTAATTTTAGTTAACTCTGTCTTCATAGAAACAACGGCATATTTCGACTAACGAGTTATGTTTTTTCTTAACATAAGCAAGGTAAAACACAAACGCGGAAGAAATAATTGTGTATTTGCAGTAGTTTTAATCAGTTTTTGAATGTTTTGCTTGTATGCCAAAGAATATTCTTGTGTATTCACTTTCAAAGTAAGTGTACTTAGTACCGGTAAATATACGAAGATAATATATTTACGAAGAGCACTGGATTATTTGTAAACCAGCGTTCTTCATAAATTTAAGGTGAAAATTTTTAACAGTGAAACAATTTAATTTTATTTTTCCCTTACGGTCCATATTTTTTGTAACCTGGGCTTGGAGCCGACTCTGTCTCGCTGCGTATCATTTTTATCTGCTGGGTACAACAATATTAAATGAATCGGCCCATGCTGAAAGGGTCTTGGTCACAAAAAAATGACAAAGTGAGTTAAGCATTAAAATCGCATGTTTAGGATAGCTTCAACTATGTATTCTAAAAGTGATTGAGTCGCACGCGCGGGTAAGCTAATCTTAGCTAGGGAAAGTCTTAAAAGTACGCTAAAAGGGTTGCTTAGAGACAGATTTATTAGCTTTTTATCAAAACTAGGTTGCTTGGACTGAGGCCCTTTTAGCATGTGCCAAATTGAAATATACCAGAGCCGCGTATACGCCGCAGTTCACAGCTTTCTTCTTCGTGTCAAGGTTACTGCCACAACCCCAGGACTAACGTCATAGTTCTTGAGAACTGGTTGTGAAACGCTGATTGGAATCCATATACTTCATTCATCGTTACATGAAAGGTTATATAATTGTATGGCACAACACTGTTAAATATCTACCAGTAGCCGATATACAAATACATATATTCAATTTGGAATAACTCCACTTTATGTGCACTTTAATCCAAACCAAATTTGTCTTTTCAAAACAAAAATAATATTAATAATAAACGAAATTATTAGATTTATTGATTTCATTTTTTGTTACTCCGTGAAACTGAAAGAAGAAAAAAAATTGGAATTCCCTACGACTTCAAGCAAAACTGATGAAATGATTGCATGCTTTATGAATAAAATTGAATCATTTTTATTTTAATAATAAAAGAATAAATACAAGAAATTACACTAGTAATCAGATTTTTAAAATGCAAGAATAATTAACCTTTACTGCCGAAATTGTTGTTGTAATAAGCAATGAAAACCACATTACTTTTCACTTCACTTTATAAACAGTCGAGTGGAAGAGAGATAGATGCGGCGCAAGCGTACAATGAGCGTAACGGGACACAGCGTAACGGAACAATGTGCGTAACGGGACACTTTTTCGTGCGTGCAGCCGGCGTTCATCGATTTAATAGACGTTGTCACGCCAAAAAAAATTATAATGCGAAAATCTGACACTAAAATTAACGTAGAAATCTTTAAATTAATGCCGAGCGCGTGATAAATACAAGAAAATTTTGTTTTCAACTTGACGCGGACCACACGTAGTTCCGAACCCACCGCTAGAATTCGCTGCCGGAGCAGCTACGTCGACTATCGATATACGATATAGTCTATTTGCTAGGCGCAAGGTTTATAATGAAATGGCTCCGATAAAAGCGAAAAAAGTACTTGGAAAAAAAATTGGTTGTCTGTAAAGTCGGTTTACGGACGATAGTTTAACGTGACAACGTCATAACAAAACATTGATGAAATAATTGATCCAGAAGAAAAGGAAATATCATATTCGGCCTGAGACTGAGCCGTAATAGATTTTTGCAACCAAACAATTTAGGCATTAAAAATATTATATTCTTTGAGGATTTTTTTTTAATTTTTCTATCTTTTGTTTGATAAAATCTACCTCTGCATACTTTTATGAATAAAATTGAATCATTTTTATTGAATTATCACTATTTTGTGTGGATACAAAGGAGTGAAATGAAATGTAAAATTAAACTAATAAATTTAATTTTATTTGCATTCATTATTCAAATATATTTATTACTTTTGAAATGTTACGTGCGCCGTATTTATTTTTACAAGTTCAAAAAAAATTTCGCGCCTGCCGCGATTCGAACCGATAACCTTACTATTACAAAATGGCGCCGCTGACCGCTCAGCCACGAGGCCATATTTGTTAATATATAGTTTCAGATGTTATATACACCTTTATAAAAATTTTGTTCACGGTAGAGGAATAATATTATTTCGTTTTAATAACTCGATTTTATAACAAATACGCATCCCAAATACACCAACCTTATTTATAGAGACCTGCAAAATTCGCGTATTCAATGACCTCCAGGATAGACTCTACTACACTCTACACACTCGGGCAAATGCCACCTGTTCATTGGCTGCTGACTTGTGAGACGTCTCGACTGGGTGGCCAGTGATTCGACACTTCTATGAGTGAGGGTCTCTAATTGGCCCTCGTTACTCCAGATTAACAGTGAACCAATGGCAGAAGCAGCGCTAAGGTATAATTATTTAAATGGTAGCATATCACGAAATGAATCCGCGAATTTTGCAGGTCTCTACTTATTTATAAGGTGTTATAATATTTTTTAAAACATTGTGCAAAAGATCCCGGTTGTAATTTTAATTATTATGTGTAACTGTAAAACACCATTGTTGGTTCAACACGTATTTGAATATTCATTACTTTTAAATAACCGTACCGATTGTGCTGAAAATCGGTGGACGATCGTTAAATTACATAATATTAATAATTCAAACGACGAAAATATGATTGAAAAGTCAAATCGATGGTTGTTCCAATCGAGTGGAAGAGAGATGCCACGCATGCGTACAATGAGCAAACAGGAACATCCGTAGTGGGACATCCGTAGTGGGACACTTTTTCGTGCGTGCAGCCGGCGTTCATCGATTTATTAGATGTTGTCACGTCAAAAAATACTAACCCCCCGCTCTGGACCTGATATTCGACAAGGGAATTTTAATTAACATACCGCTATTCTTGTCATATTTCACTAAACAGTTAATATACCTTATAGTTTCCCTTTGACTGCGTGAACTCAGGATCGCACAATCCGCCACAGATGGCAGCACCGTTGTCAAAACATGTCCGTTCCATTCAGGGGCGCCACAACAGGAAGGGGGGGGGAAGGGTATTTCTCCCCCCCCCCTTTCTGAAACCTTGAAGTAGGGGCAAACGGGGGCAAAAAAAAAATGGTGCGTAATCAATTTTTAGATAATAAAACTGCTTAAATAGCACCATTTTCCACCTTGAAATACAAATTTTCCCGGGGGAGGAACCCCCGGACCCCCCGCTTCAATAGGGGGGGATCGATGATTCTTTATAAATAGGTATATTGCCCCCCCCCCCCCTCCCTTTTTGGAAATTTACTAGTTGCACCCCTGGATCCATTCACGACGAGATCACTCCTACCAAAAAACAGTACACCGACGGCAAAGATGTTTCCACGTAAAAACAAAAAATAGAGGTAAAGTTATCGTGGTCGCTCTAAGCGCGCACAGCCATGCCAGAGCGGAGGCATCGCCTCGACGAACGTTGAAGATCACCGTGACTGAGGTCACTGCCCACACAGTGTGTCACTTCGTCTTGAGACCTTCCTCTGACCACACAACGCGCACTAATGCCCCTCACGTAACGTCAGAGCCGCCTTGTTCCCGACACAAAAGCCGCTTTGGTCGCGCGCGCACACACAAAAAAAAAAAGAATAAATTCCAGGAAAGCCGCAGGCCTACTTAACAACTCGCTCCTTTCACCTCCCAGGTCCAGAGAGTGCGCGGTTCAACTGTAATATCCCCAAACCTCCTTTCCCTCTCCAATACATACATAAAGAGCAGCACTTCGCTCTCCGTCGGCTGACGTAAGCCAAACAGGGAAAACGGGCTCCGCGGTTGTGACATCCGGACCGACGGTTCGTCATCCGCCCGTCCGACGGCGCGCCCCGGGCCCCGGACACACTGGCGCAGTCGCGTTCATCCGCCGCGTCCGATCGCGAGCTGCGACACATCCTCAGGCGCGTCATCGAAAAAAAAAAAAATTGAATTTTTTTTTTACGATGCGCGCGCACACTGCAGCGAAATTTTTAACGGATGACTAGACCCCCGTAAAATTCGTGGGTTCAATGACCTCCAGGATGGACTCAAATATCCTCTACACACTCGGGAAAATGCCAACTGTTCATTGGCTGCTGACTTGTGAGTCGTCTCGACTGGGTGGCCTGTGATTCGACACTTCTATGAGTGAGGGTCTCTAATTGGCCCTCAGTCCTCCAGATTAACAGTGAACCAATAAAAGAAGCAAAACTTAGGTATAATTATTAGAATTTTAGCATAACACGAAATGAACCCGCGAATTTCACGGGTCTCTACGGATGACTAGAGACCTGAAAAATTCGCGGATTCATTTCGTGATAGGCTAGAATCCAAAATACGTTTGCCTTTTTACTGCATCATTTGATTGAGCCACAGTTTATCTGAATGACACTCGTCCAATGAAAAACTTTCAACAAAATAAGTATCGATTCACTCGCGTCCCAGTTAACAGGTGTCGCGAGTCAGTAGCCAATGAGCAGAAGTAATTTTCCCGCGTGCATAGAGGATCATGGAGTCTATCCTGCAGGTCATTGAAATCGCGAATTTTCTCGGTCTCTACGGATGACACAAAAAAAAAACCTACAAAAAATTATAGACGTGCTCTTTTCTGTCAGAACGCAGCTCACTCAACCCTACCGTTGTACGTTCTTGATGAATTTATTAAATTGTCCCCGCCCTACCTTGACGTCCGTAACTCTTGTCGGCAGTGCCACGTATTTCTTGTGAAAAGATTTCGAGACCAGCTGAGAGTAAAAAACACAGTAGCGGCGCCTATGTTTGGTGGTTGGGCGACTTCCTTTCAGATACATGCCTACTGTCAGAACAACCAAATCGAAGAAATAAAGAAGTGCGGAAGCAAACACGTCACATGAATAAGGACCGGAAAAATTCGCGGGTTTAATGACCTGCAGGATGAACTCCATAGTTCTGCGTACACTCGGTCAAATGCCGCCCACTCATTGGCTGCTTGCTGTCTTGTGAGACGTCCCAACGTAGCAGCCTGTGATTCGATAAAGTTTTGGTCGGGCGTTTTTCATTGGTCCAGACTCATCCAGGTGAGTTTTGAGTCAATGGCAGAGGCGGCACTGAGGTATAACTATTTGTAGTTTAGTCTATCGCGAAATGAATTCGCGAATTTTTCCGGTCTCTACACATGAATGGCCAGATCAAATAAAGCTATGGCTAGAGACAGGAAAAATTCGCGATTTCAATGACCTGTAGGATAGTCTCCATGATCCTCTATGCACGCGGGAAAATTACGTCTGCTCATTGGCTACTGACTCGTGACACCTGTTAACTGGGACGTTAGTGATTCGATACTTCTTTTGTTGAAGGTTTTTCATTGGCCGAGTATCATTCAGAAAAACTGTGGCCCAATCACTGAAGCAGTAAAAAGGCAAACGTTTTTGGATTCTAGACTATCACGAAATGAATCCGCGAATTTTTCCGGTCTCTAGCTATGGCTTCTCTTGCAGACGGTCGCCAATTGCAAGGAAGAAACCGGCGGTGCAAGTATACCGTTTGGCAGTCTATCGTGCGTTCGGCTTTTCTTATTTTTTTCTCGTGAAAAATGCCTGTCCCCACTTTGGACATCACATTGATCTAACTCTTTTGTTATTCGTAGACATTTATAACCACTGGCAAGTATGAAAGACTCGCTTACATTTTTTTTTTTCCTTTGTAAATGGAACAGAAATGTTCACGTAAACATTACAGATATTTGTAAATTGGTACATTTACATGAAAACAAGTGCATAACTACAATAATAGTGTTCGCAGTAATAATGGGATCGGATTCTTGCCCGGACATTTATTCTTTGTGTAGTCCCAGTACCTCCAGTAGTTAAAAGTATTTGTTAACTGTTCCCTGAATAGCTTCCCAGTATTCTCTGCGCACATAATAAGCATGATACAATAAACAAAGTCCAATAATTGAATATTCGATTATCTTTTTCCAGGTTTGAAAATATTATGTTTGAATGAAACATCAGTTAGAATAAATAATAATTATCGCCAACATTCGAAGGTAATATGTACTCAGTATCATCTCAAAAAACGTGAGGATGCCAACCAATTACAAAAACACTGAAGACGCTACAGTGTTTTGACTCTCAGCCAGTCTCGATATCTTTTAAATTAAAACGAACGGCTCTTCCGACGAGAATCATGGACGTCAGGGTAGGGGTGAGACATATATTAGCCATGAATAGATCACAGTAGGGTCAGTGGAGCTGTATTGTGCTCCCCCCCCCCCCCCCCCCCCCCCCCCCCCCGCGGAATGAATGGATGAAAAAACATAATTTAAGACGGGACGTCATCCGAGACCTCGTAAACCGTCGTAAATCTTCATGAGGCGCTGCTTCACTCCGCGCCGACGTGAAAAGGAATTTCCCCCGTGCGGCCGCGAGAAGAGACGTGGAATGTTTTCGCTCCGCGGAGGAATTTTGTTTACGCGGTCGGAGGAATACGTCGCGCCGAGCCGGCAGCTGATAAGCGCGGAGGCCGCAGCCCGTGCAAACATCGCACCTCGCGCCCCGCCGCGGCCCATCGCGGAAACAAGCGGCCTTCCCGCGCCGCTCCTCCGCGCGCGCGGTACTGCGTGCGCTGCGCGAGTTGCTCTGACATCGCTAGAGACCGGAAAAATTCGCGGATTCATTTCGTGATAGGCTAGAATCCAAAAACGTTTGCCTTTTTACTGCATCAGTGATTGGGCCACAGTATTTTCTGATTGACACTCGGCCAATGAAAAACCTTTAACAAAAGAAGTATCGAATCACTAGCGTCCCAGTTAACAGGTAACACGAGTCAGTAGCCAATGAGCATATGTCATTTTCCCGCGTGCATAGAGGATCATGGAGTATATCCCACAGGTAATTGAAATCGCGAATTTTTCCGGTCTCTACTGATGAAAAAAAAATATATTGTGTAGATATTGTCAGACATTAGATGTGGCGTTTTAATTAGTAATGTAAATTTTATTGGTAGCAAAAAAAAATTGTATAAAATTGGGCTATCCTTACCGAACCCGTTTTCCCCACTCGTAAACAGTATTACAAAAGCTACCATCTAGCGGTTGGTCCGAAAACTACTTCAGGCTTGTCATGGTGACCAAGTGTTTTTTTTTTTAATTTATATTTTAGTTAAAATATTTAATGATTGCGTGTGTTACTGTTCGTCTGCACACTGATGAAAAAAAAAACTGTTTTGTAGATATTGTTAGACATTAGATGTGGCGATTTAATAAGTAGGTAATGTAGCTTAAATATATTGGTAGCCAAAAAAAATTTTTTTTTTAAATTAATTGGGCTATCCTTATGAACCCGTTTTCCCCACTCGTAAACAGTATTACAAAAGCTAACATATAGCGGTTGGTCCCGAAAACTATACTTAAAAAAAAAAAAAAAAACAACCAGGTCTCGGGCTCTGTAATTAGAGTTTCTCCCCTGCGCTCGAAGCAAGACTCCCGGCTGCAGCCAGTAGGTAATGACGGAGTGGCCCCCGGGGCTATGTCCCTAGCCTCGCGCCGTCGACCTGCTTAGGGGGGGGGGGGGGGAGACTGGTCGCGGCGACCACGTGATGCGCACACCGCAGCTGCGTGACCGGGGGGGGGGGGGGGCCACATGGGTCGGCACGCCGATGAATAGAGACCGGAAAAATTCACGATTTCAATGACCTGTAGGATATGTTCCATGATCCTCTACGCACGCGGGGAAAATTACACCTGCTCATTGGCTACTGATTCGTGACACCTGTTTAACTGGGACGCTAGAGATTCGATACTTCTTTTGTAGAAAGGTTTTTTCATTGGCCGAGTGTCAATCAGAAAATACTGTGGCCCAATCACTGATGCAGTAAAAGGGCAAACGTTTTTGGATTCTAGACTATCACGAAATTAATCCGCGAATTTTTCCTGTCTCTATGCATCAGTGATTGGGCCACAGTTTATCTGAATGATCACTCGGCAAATGAAAAAAATCCTTCGACAAAAGAAGTATCGAACCACGAGCATCCCAGTTAACAGGTGTCACGAGTCAGTAAGCCAATGAGCAAATGTAATTTTTTTCCCGAGTGCGTAGAGGATCATGGAGTCTATCCTACAGGTCCTTGAAATCGCGAAATTTTTCCGGGTCTCTTAACTATTAGCGATGACGAGAGAAAATGAAAAAAATCAACACGACGTGTGGGACCTTAAAGCGACTGAGGGAGGGGGCGCCACGCGCTAATTCCTCCTCCCGTGCGACAGAGCGTCGTGTGGTCGTCGAGGTTTGCCGTTCCCAGGGCGCGTGACTCACGCCAGGCGGGTCAACATTGGCGCGGCGTGCCCCGGCGCGCATGCGCGGAGAAGAGACTGCGCTCCGCCCGCCGCTGCCGCGGGAACCCTTCTTTTCACAGACGAGACAGCCAAACGCCCGATCGTTAAGAGACCGGAAAAATTCGCGGATTCATTGCACGATATGCTAGAATCCAAACATCTGTACCTTTATATTGCTTCTGTGATTGGCTTACAGTTTATCTGGAGGACTTTGAGCCAATGGAAAACCTTCAACCATAAAAGTATCGTAATCGCAAGCGTCCCAGTCGACAGGTGTCACGAGTCAATAGCCAATGAGCAGGTGGAATTTGCATGAGTTGTGGAGTCTATCCTAGAGGTCATCGAAAGCGCGAATTTTTCCGGTCTCTACCGATCGTGCATCTTCGGTTTTTTTTTTGTTCATTGAAACTCATTATAACTTATTTCCGAGACTAGCTGAAAGTTAAAACACTGTAGCATCGTCTGTGTCTCGTGAATGGGCGAGTTTCTTTCAGGGCAATATCGATTGTTACAACACCAATCACGGCGAGTCAGTGCGGAAGCAAACACGTCCTGAGTGGCTCAGGTCAAATAAGGCAACGACTTCCCTCGCAGACGTCCGCCAATCACAAGGAAGAAACCGCTGGTGTGAGTCTAATAAGTTTTCAGATTTATTCGCGAAAAATGCCTGCCCTTACTAAAACGTAGGGGTGCAGGCATTTTTTTTTTCGCGAATAAACCTGAACGCCTATTAGACTGCAACAAGTTATACTCACACCAGCTGTTTCTTCCTCGTGATTGGCGGACGTCTGCGAGGGAAGTCGTTGCCTTGTTTGACCTGAGCCACTCAGGACGCGTTTGCTTCCGCTCTGAATCACTGTGATTGGTGGTGTAACAATCGACATGTACCTACCTGGAAGATACTCACCCAATCACGGAACACAGACTACTGCACAGTGTTTTAACTTTAGGCTAGTCTCGGAATAAATTTCACGAAATGTACATGCCCCTATTCATATGTGGCACTTTTTTTGTTTACGAATTTAAGACTTATAAAATCAATAAGGTTCCTCAAGTAGCATCGGAATGCATTTTCAAAAATCATATTTCTACAAAAATTTCCACTCTTTTCCTCCCCTGACCCCAGAAAAAAATTATCATAGGTTTCTTCGGGCCCCGTATAGGTTCTTGAGATCACTTATGTTTAGAGACCGGAAAAATTCGCGGATTCATTTCGTGATAGGCTAGAATCCAAAAAGTTTGCCTTTTTACTGCACCAGTGATTGGGCCACAGTTCATCGAAATGATACTCGGCCAACTAAAAACCTTCAACAAAAGAAGTATCGATTCACTGGCGTCCCAGTAAACAGGTGTCATGAGTCAGTAGCCAATGAGCAGATGTAATTTTCCCGCGTGAGTAGAGGATAATGGAGTATATCCTAAAGGTCAATGAAATCGCGAATTTTTCCGGTCTCTACTTATGTTACCATTTCTGTGTTATGGTTAAAGCTGAAACCTCACAGTCCGCAGCCTCGCGCCTAGAGCCACCAGCGAGTGTCGCTACCGGGCGGGCCCCTTTAAGCCCTGATCATTCATGCCAACAGAGCAACGACGCAGGAGTTGGCAGGCCTGCGCCTGGGCGGGCCGCAGGGCTGTCTCCGACAGGACTCTTCCCTCGGGGGAAGGGCGGGCGCCGCTCGGCCCTCGACCAATTAATTCGCGGGGAATTGTGGTCCCGCGCCGGAGCCGTGGTGGTGGGGGGTGGAGGGAGGTGGCCCACCGGCCGCGTAATTAATTTGTCGGTCCCAGCTGCAATTAACGATCTTATTCCGTTGGTCCGCGTCGGTGTAAGGTCCCGTGTGGGGGCGGATCTATTCGTTAGTGCGAGCTGTTAGGGGTAGCTTTCTTCTGGCTGCTTCTAGTTTCTTCTAGCTCCTGGTTCCCTCTTCCTAGCTTCTTCTAGCTACCTCCTTTGAACTTCCTCTAGCTTCTTTTAACTCGCTCCTGCTAACTTATTTTAGTTCCCTCTTTTTAACTTCTAGCTCTTTATTCTTAACTACTTCCTCTCTCTCCTTCTAGCTTCTTCTAGCTCCTAGTTCCCTCATCCTAGCTTCTTCTAGCTCCCTTCTTTGAACTTCGTCTGGCTTCGTTTAACTCCCTCCTACTAACTTATTTTAGTTCCCTCTTTTTAACTTCTAGCTCTTTGTTCTTAACTACTTCTTCCTCTCTCTTCTTCTAGCTTCTTCTAGCTCCTTACAGTTTCCTTCTTTTAACTAATTGATTTTAGTTCCCTCTTTTTAACTTCTAGCTCCCTCCTCCTAACTTCTTCTTCTAGCACCCTCAAATTAACTATTTGTAACTGCCTCT